>NW_011494635.1:1875125-1918881 GCF_000754665.1 Bison bison bison | reverse complement strand
ATAGCTGCAGCCATCAAGCCATCATGTTATAGCCATCCCTGTGGTAAGCCCTGAGGAAACTCACCCTGAGAAAACTCAGGATACTGGCCCCAAGTAGCCGAGGTGCCTATCGAAGGGATAATTTCAGTAAGCCCAGACTCTTGCATCTTCTCATACATAGAAATGTGCTAAATTCCTTAACTTGATATGTTTGATTTTCCTTAATTAACAGTAATCTTTTGATGCCTTGACTAATCCTCTTTGTTGTAAAAACTCCCAGGTATCCTGACTCCTCCCTTGCCTCTTTGGAGAAGTCCCTCAGAGTGATCTGACAGTCCTGTCTCCAGGATTTGAAGTCCTCAGAATGTCTGCTAAATAAAACATAACTCTCAACTTCTGTTGTTGCTGTTCAGTTGCCAAGTCATGTCCGACTCTTTGTGACCCCATGGACTGCAGCACGCCATCCTTCCCTGTCCTTTACTATCTTCTGGAGTTTGCTTAAATTCATGTCTGCCATGCAGTCATCTCACATCTCAACTTTAAGGTTGTACATTTCTTTAGTCAACATAGTCAATACAAATTTTAGCTTCTTAGCGAGTAAGGTTAAGAAAAACAGAAAGCCTACTCCATAACAGAACCAAGTTATCATCACAAGGTATTATAGAGACTGCCTTTTCATCATGTTGATATTGTAGGGACCGCCCACCCCTCCTCCAGGTGACTGTCTGGGAAGCCCTACCTTTCTTCCTGGAGTGAGTCACCCCAGCATTGGCCCCGTCTTGGCTCTGGAGGAGCTTAATAATGGGCATTAAGAATAGAATGGTTGATAAGGGCTCTGAGGGACCAGGTTTCCTAACAAGGATGGTGGGAGAAGTCTTTGGAGGCTCCCTCCCTGGTGGTCCCATAGGGGGATGAACAGAGATACTGTATTTCTTTCGAGTTGTCAGTGGAGCCTGCATGGACCAGGGAGGGTGTTTTAGGCAGTTTGAAAGCATATCTGAAAGTTATTTGAAGCTCTTCCTATCAGAAGGTGGCATCTGTGTCTCCTCCCCTTGAATTAAGGAACCACCTTTGTGACAAAGTAGTGAGTAGAATGTGAGACTGTGTGAGCTACGAGGCTGCATTAGAAAAGGTTTTATTTTTCTCTTAGTTTTTCTTGGAAAATTCTCTATGGGCCTTAGCTTACCATGTAAGAGATTTGACCTGACACCCCTGAGGCCACCAGAGAGAGAAAGAGAGATGGAGGGAGAGGGAGGGAGAGAGAAGGGGGGTGATGCTTGGGGAGCCTCAGCTCTGCTAACCCCTAGCTGTTGAGTCTTTGAGCTGAGGGGCCAGATACAGAAGCAAAAATACCTTCAAAATGACCCCAGCCCCAGCCCCCATCTGACTGCAGTATATGAAAGATCACCTCCTCCTTTTCCCAGAACCACCCAGCTGAACCAACAAAACCATCAGATCCGCGAGCCAAATAAATGCTTATTTTTCTTTAAGTCACAATTTGTGGATGTCTTTGCTATACAACAACAGATCGATGTAGGGGCAAGTAGAAGAATATCCAACTAAAATATGGAACCTCTGGTTCTCACTGACAAGAGGTGTACAGGCAGGTGATTCTGGGGTTCATTCATTCAGGTGCCTGGTGAGGTCAGGGACCAGAGTGAGTTTCTCCGTGAACACTTTGACTTTCTCTGGAGGACAGCAATACTGTGGCTGCAGATCCAGGTAATAGATTCTCACACAAGATCTAAAGGTGGGCAGGAAGGGCATTTTGCCTTCTGTCTTTCTTTTTATTGAAGACCTCTAAAAATTCCTTCTGCAGAATGCCCTTGGGCACCATGTTTGGGACCCAGCTGCCAGGGAGGCTGGGAAAGTCAGTTTATCATCCTTGTAGCCTCTAGAGTAGGGAGTGGGCTCCACCACCATGGAAAAGAGGGTTGGGGTGGTCACTGACTAGATTTTTTAATTGTTAAAAGTGTTCTCTAAAAATGAGTTTCCATAGAACTGAAGTTCCTTGCTGGGTAGAAAAGTTTTATTTTAATCATGATGAAAATCTTTCTAAAATATTCCTTATACATTTCCTTCTGGCTTTGTTAACTATGTGGAACTTGCTACATCCTCATTCAGTTTTGGAGCAGTGATTTGTCACCAGCATGGGAAATGCTCCTTGTCCCCCCAAAGCTGTTCTGTGGTCACTGCCATCCATGGGGACCCCTGCTTTTTACCCTGGCCTGGTTCTGGACTCTCCTCTTGGTTTGGTTTGCAATTGTTTGCATTTGGTACCCACTCAAGGGCACAGAACATGCTTTGAATATATGCCTTACGTGTTAGTTGTCTAATGCTGTAACAAATTACTCCCAGACGTAGCAGTTTAAAACAGCAAACACTTACTATCTTGTGCAGTTTCTGAGGGCCAGGGACTCTGGAATGGCTGAGCTGGGTGGTTCTGGCTCAAGGCCTGAGACTGCAGTCCAGATGTTGGCAGGAGCTGCAGCCACGTCATGGCTTGACGGGGATGGGATGTCCTTCCAACAGTTTCCTCACATGGCTTCCCCACAGAGCTACCTGAGTTCTTCAGCATGGCTGCTGGCTTCCCCCAGAGCAGGTGGCCCGAGAGAGAACTCGTGTGTCTTGGGTCACCCAGAGAATCCAGAGGGTCAGAGAGCCTGATGCTCTGTGCTAAAGACATGAGCTGTAGGACAGGAGCTTTTGAAGGGCACGTGCAGAACCCACTCTGCAGAAAGGAGCTATCAAGCTCACTTCAAACCTTTCTCTAGGAGCCTCTTGGCTGCTCCCAAGTCTCTGGAAATGTGATGAGGTCAAAACCACTGCCTCCGAGAATGGCCATGTGTTTGGTTGATGATGGAGGAGACTTGGTTATCTGGCACCTGTTGATATTAAGATTCCAGCTTGTCATCTGAGGCACAAGGTAAGGCTCAGAAGACACACTCCTTAACTCAGAAATGGAGTAGAACCGAGTGCTTTTCCCTCTTCAGATACCTGCAATTTCTGGCGTTTCTATCGTGACCCTGAGTCATTTGTGAACTGTGTTAGGAGCAGAGACGTCGTACACGCTGGTCACCAGCCTGACCTGCTGACCCAGCCCCCCGGTTGGTTTACAGCCATTTCTAGTCTTTGAAGATTCGAGTCCTGTGGACTCTGTGGACTTTGTTGCATGTATCTCTTAAGCTTGAGGTTTGTCCTGGGAGTCATATTTTCTCCATTGGACTCTCTAGAACCCCTTTTGGGACCCATTTACAACCCCAAATTGGGGAACATCCCCCAGAAATGAGGTTGCCTGGACCGCATGTCTGGAGGAACAGTCGCCCAGGACCTTGGCATCATTATTTCCAGGGCAGCTCTACTCTGCAAAAGTATTGAGAAGCCTGGAAGCAACAGGCTTGTAGGCAGCCCTGCTGGGGAAACCTCTTTATGCAAACCTACGTACTTTTCTCCTCCCTCAGAACTGACCCTGAACTGTTCTCCCCTCTCTCTTGAATCCCGTTTCCCAGCTTTCACAGTAAATGTCAGGATGCAAGCAATCCTCATGAATGCTTATTTCTTCTGTTTTGATGCTTGGTGACATCTGGAAATTTATTAAGTTCCCAGGCCCAGCATCCATTTACATTGGTTCCATCTCTTTTTTCCCCTAAGATACTGATTATTGCTTAGTATCTTGTTCAAATAGAATCTCTTTGAATTTCACCAAATTAAAGCCTTGTTTTCTTTAGGAGATTCTTAGACCAAGATTTTGCCTGGATCCACAGTTTGTCCATAAAATAAATAAGTTTACAGTCAATTCAGTCAAACCAAGGCATTTTCTGTTCTAATTTTCATTTTTGCCTTTGTCAAGTAAGACAGAATGATCAGACTAGAGTAGGGCTTTCTGAAGATGCTGAAACATTCTCCCTGGATTATTTTGAAATTTAACTGAAAGGCTACCTATCATTGTAGGTATTTTATGGTAAATAGGCCAGTAGTTGTGGGCTGTAAAGAACAGATTTAAATAAAACAAGTGTCTCTGATGTTGTAGGAATTTCCCTCTCTATGAATCATCTGCATAAGGAGGTGGTAGCTCCATGGCCCCAGCATCAGGGCGCCAGGATGCTATGGGCTTGGCTCTGCTAGAAATCCATCATTTTTACCCATTTAACCAAGATACATATTGATTCAGTAATGAAGGGAATTACACACACACACACACACACACACAGTTATTCCAAGGAGGGCTGCAAATTTCAAAAAATCACACCACAATTTGCCTATTTACATTCACAAACATAAATCATTGTCCTTGGTGACTTACAGCTCAATCAGTGAAGCTGGGAACAGTCTCTGACGAGGAGGAGTAGATGGGCACCTGGTGGAATTGTGATAGTGCATCATAGCCCAAGGGCTTCCCTGGTGGCTCAGACAGTAAAGACTTGGCCTGCAATGCAGGAGACCTGAGTTCAATCCCTGGGTGGGGAAGATCCCCTGGAATAGGAAATGGCAACCCACTCCAGAATTCTTGCATGGAAAATTCCATGGACAGAGGAGCCTGGGGAACAACAGTCCATGGGGTCACAGAAAGTCAGACATGACTGAGAGACTAACACTTGCACAGCCAAATGGCTTCGTGCTCTCTTAGTGGGGTATCCTTTTATTGAAAAGGAAGGTGTTCCTCAAGTGGGGGAATGATCATTCACTACTATGGTTCGGGAAAAATGTTCTCACTTAAAGCTGCACCTTGACCCATTTGGACTTTTCTTAATTCAGAAATAAAAGGGAAGCATGATTAATTCAACAAATATCTCTGAATGTCTTCTATGTTCCAGCACCTGGTAGGGGCCATAGGAAAGTCAAAGATGAAGCTGACTTGACCTCTGAATTCTAGGAGGGCACTGCCTTCCAGGAAGAAAGTGCACACATGTACTCATGTACAGAAAACACACACAGAGTACCATACAATGCCTGTTAAGATACAGTTCTGAGGGTCTGAGTGCACACAGAAGGAAGACACAGTAGCAAACCCCTTAGGCTGTTCAGCGGTTCACATGACAAAGGTCTGGATATCCCATCCTGGGTCCTGGTGGGCAGGGCTGTCATCACTCATCAGGGGCCAGGCTGATGGAAGCATGGCGGTTCTGTATCTGCCTTCGCTGGGTCACGTGGCTCCTGAGGCTGCCATGATGGGTGGAGGGGAGGGTTCAAGGGCTGAGCTCTTCCTGGGAATGTCCACATCACTCGTGTTCCCACTTCATTATCAGAACAGGTACATTGCAAGGGAGGCTGAGGAGTGACAAGGATCATGTGGGTGACAGCAGAGTGACAACTGTTCTACCTCCAGACTAGAACCCATGAGGTGCTGCTGTGTGTCTGCCCCCCGGGTCCCAGCAAAGTACCTAAGGTTCTACCTAAGGGAGCAAAAGATTAATGAAGGAAAGTGCTTCTTGTCTGTGCCCTGAAAAAATAGTAGGTTCTAAATTGGAAGAAATAAATAAAGAAAAGGGAAGAAATAAATAAAGAGAAGGGAAGAAACTCTATCACAGATGCCTGTGATGGAAGGACTGGAAAGAAAGAAAGAACAGAGCAGCAAAAAGTGCAGACGTCCCAGTGATAAGACAGGGCAGTCCTGGGAATGGCTGTACAACATGTGACTATCATTAACTCTACTATATACTGGAGAATTGAAATTTTCTCACAGTACATCTTTATTTTTTCAGTAGATAATAGTACAAAATATAAAATGATCAATGTATTAGACCAAGGTATTTTTCAGTTCCATTATTACGTTTCTTTCCAAATATTTAATCTGTAACAAAAGACAGTTCTGTGGGTGAATATTATGTCTGAAATTATTTATAACAAGATTTGCAGCAGTATATACATTTTTTATACATTCTTTTTTAAAAGTATTATTTTCCTCAATTAAAAATATTCTTTTTTTATTATGGTTTATCATAGGATATTGAGTATAGTTCCCTGTATTTTCCAGTAGGACTTTGTTGTTTATCCAGTCTAAATTTAATAGTTTGCTCATGGCATATCTTAAAAGTCCTCATCACGAGAAAAAAATTATTTTAACTGTGTGTGGTGATGGATGTGAACTAGATTTATTGTGGTGATCTTTTTGAAAAATATACATAAATATTGAATTATTATGTTATACACCTGAGACAAGAAGGCTGAGCACTGAAGAATTGATGCTTTCGAACTGTGGTGCTGGAGAAGACTCTTGAGAGTCCCTTGGACAGCAAGGAGATCAAACCAGTCAATCCTTAAGGTAATCAACCCTGAATATTCATTGGAAGGACTAATGCTGAAGCTGAAACTTCAATACTTTGGCCACCTGATGTGAAGAACTGACTCATTGGAAAAGACCCTATTGCAGAAAAATTAAGGGCAAGAGGAGAAAGGGGGGCAGCAGAGGATGAGATGGTTAGATAACAATCACTGACTCAATGGACATGAGGTTGCGCAAACTCCTGGAGATAGTGAAGAATAGGGAAGCCTGGCATGCTGCTGTCCATGGGGTCACAAAGAGTCGCGCATGACTTAGAGACTGAACAACAACAACACCTGAGACTAATAATGTTATATGTCAATTCAGTTCAGTTCAGTCACTTAGTCAGGTCCGACTCTGTGACCCCATGGGCTGCAGCACACCAGGCTTCCCTGTCCATCACCAACTCCCAGAGCTTGCTTAAACTCAGTCCATTGAGTCAGTGATGCCATCCAACCATCTTATCCTCCTGCCTTCAATCTTTCCCAGTATCAGGGTCTTTCCCAATGAGTCAGTTATTCTTATCAGGTGGCCAAAGTATTGGAGCTTCAGCTTTAGCATCAGTCCTTCCAGTGAATATTCAGGACTGATTTCCTTTAGGATGGACTGGTTGGATCTCCTTGCAGTCCAAGGGACTCTCAAGAGTCTTCTCCAACACCACAGTTCAAAAGCATCAGTTCTTCGGTGCTCAGCTTTCTTTATAGTCCAACTCTCACATCCATACATGACTACTGGAAAAACCATAGCTTTGATTAGATGGACCTTTGTCAGCCAAGTAATGTCTCTGCTTTTTAATATGCTGTCTAGTTTGGTCATAGCTTTTCTTCCAAGGAGCAAGTGTCTTTTAATTTCATGGCTGCAGTCACCATCTGCAGTGATTTTGGAGCCCCCAACATAAAGTCTGTCACTGTTTCCATTGTTTCCCCATCTATTTGCCATGAAGTGATGGGACCAGATGCCATGATCTTAATTTTTAGAATGTTGAGTTTTAAGCAAACTTATTCAATAAGCCAACTTATTCACTTATGTCTCAGTTAAAGAAAAAATAAAAGAGGCACATAGCCAGTTTTGGAAATGGAGAGGGATTCAATCTATAGAGACATCAGGGCTGAGTAGCAGGTTGGAGTTGGGTTGCGAAGGGCTTCTGATGAGTCAACTGTAGATTTTGTTTTCCAGCAATGGAAGCTTGTTGATCAGCTTTGCTCAAGGAAATAGCATCCTAATCATGGTTGTTATGGGGCATAACACTATCCAGAGTGTGCAATATACTGGGCACCATGCCGAGTGTGTGATCTACATGCACCATCTACATGCATTATCTCATTTGATCCTCATCATAACCTTGTGGAGCAGGTGCTTTTCTGATCCCATATACAAGAGAGGAAAAAGACTTTTCCCAAGGTATCACACTGCAGGTGTTGATCCTTTCTGTGGACCAATGCCGGCTACAGGTGTCGCAGTTTTCAGTGCATCTCATCAATTTGCTGAGCGTACTTCTCAGATGTAATGGTTTTGCTGGGATTCAGAAAGCTGTGGTGGATCAGACAGGCAGCAGACCACCAAGCAGTGACCATGACCTGTTTTTGGTGCAAGTTTGGCTTGGAGAAGTGCTTTGGAGCTTCTTCTCAGTTCAACCACTAAGCTAGTTATTGCCTGTTGTGATCTAAAATCCACTTTTCATTTCACATCACAAGCTGATTGAGAAAGGTTTGTTGTTGTGTAAAGTAAGAGAAGATAACACTTTAAAAGGATTTTTTTTTGATTTGCCATCAGCTCACGAGGCACCCACTTATTGGGCTTTTTTACCTTTCCAGTTTGCTTCAAATGCTGAACAACCACAGAATGGTTGATGTTAAGTTCCTTGGCACTTCTCATGTAGTTGTAAGAGGAAGAGTTTTGATGATCGTCTCACTTGGTCATTGTCAACTTTCAATGGCCAGCTACGGCACTTCTCATCTTCAAGGCTCTCCCTTGCACACCTTCTTAAACCACCACTGCACCGTACATTCATTAGCAGTTCCTGGGCCAAATGTGTTGTTAATGCTGTGAATTGTCTCCACTGCTTTACGACCCATTTTGAACTCAAATAAGAAAATTGTTTTTGTCTAACATCATTTCCCTAGTCTAAAAGAAATATAAAATAAACAGCAAGTAATGTCTTTAGAAAAAAACATAAAGTGAGAAATGTTCATTAAAATGAGGTATAACATAACCACATTTATTTAGGAATGTATTCCAGTATCAAATCGCAAAACTCAACAATGCAAAACAGCAATTACTTTTGCACCAACCTAATACTGACCCTTTTAAGTTTTGCTTTCTTTCATTCAGTGTCATGGTTGTGAGATTTATCCATGTAGTTGTAGTTCAGTTGTTGTGATGGCTATGTACTATTCCACTGTAAACCAATTTCCAGCCAGTTTAATCCATTCTACTGTTGATGGGCATTTGATGGTTTTCACCTGGGTACCATTCAGAACGGATGATGTTATGAATGAATGTTCTAGTTCACATCTTTTGTTAAACACATACCTGCACATCTGTTAAGTATCTACCTGGGGGTAAAATTGCTGGTTTGTATATGTCTGGTCTTCCAAAGTGGTTTTAGAAATTTACACCAGCAGTGATTAAGGATACTGGTTACTTTAGATTTCATTAACACCTGGTATTTTGCAAATTATATCTTTTGGCCCTACAGCAGAATTACTTTCAAAGAGTAAGGCTGTTTGTTCTCTAAGAACAAGGCCTGGGGTAAGAATAATTTGATTTGGCTAATATCCCCAAATGGCATAGTGGTAAAGAATCCACCTGCCAATGCAGGAGATGCTGGAGACATGGGTTCAATCCCTGGGTCAGGAAGATCCCCTGGAGTAGGAAACGGCAACCTGCTCCAGTATTCTTGCCTGGTAAATTTCATGGACAGAGGAGCCTGATAGTCCATGGGGTCGCAAAAAGTCAGACATGACTGAGTGTACACACACACAAGTGTCCTGGAGAAGTACTCTACAGCCCATCTTGGCTGCACTGCCCCAGCCCGGCCAGTGATGCTGGCAGTGTGACAATCTTGATTTCTAAGCCCCAGCCATCCTTGCTTCCTTGAACAACACAGAGGGTCTGGGAAATCCTTCTAGAGGCAAATGTGTGCAGATAACTGAGAGATTAGCCAATGGCTATGTTTCTGCCAGAGTGGTCCCACCTCTTCCCCTCCCCACCCTTCTGTCTTGCAAGGCCAGCCCAGAAGGCTCTCAAGGAAGCTGTGACTATGCCTCTCTCCCAGTAACTCAGCATCTCCACTACCTGCCCGACAGCCAGAGCCGCTCTCCTGGCGGGCTCTGCACCCTGACTCGCTTGCCAAGGTGGAACACAGCGAAGAGTCCACATAATCATTTCCAAACATTAAAATGGCCCCATTGTCATTACGGCAAGGAGATTGAATTCGTCTCATCAAAGCGGAGTGTGACAGGTGACTCAATAGGACAGTGCCAAGCGCAGAGGCAAGAAGATTAGCAGGGCACTGATATCATTATTTCCGCCTATCACAGATTCGGCAGGGAGGCAATTGTAATTTCTGGGCTTATTAGTCTACATTCGGAGGGAAAAACCAAGTGATAAAACTCACGGTGACAGCCAGGCATTTGTGCGGCAAGTGCTGTCATTGTGACACTTAGAAAATGCCAGTGTGCCCACATCCAAGTAATCCTCACTAATAGAGGTTAAAGCCAGCCACAGAGGCACCTTTATCAGCCATCAGTCCACTAATAACATTTGCATTTTTAAGTTCAATATAGTAAGTAAAGGAGTAAGTCGTTCTTTGCCGTGGGACAATTAATTTCACACTGGAATTAGAAAGCAAAGCTGAAAAATTTCCAGCGGCTTCTATCTCTTCCATCGCTTGCAGGAATCCTCCAAGGAAAGAGACCGTGCTGAGAACAATGTTACTGGCGGTGTCTGTTGCCTATGAAACGATGGATATGTGTGCATCATCAGACTCCTGAAATTAGATATCTGCCCCCTCTTCCAGTCAACAGACAATGCAGCTCAAGGGCTGAGAAACTAACAAATGCAGCGGAAGATATCTTCTCATGCTCAACATTCTCCTGTCTTAATGCTCCCGATTTTGTCATCCGGAGCTATATTAAGTCATTAAGGAGGCTCCAAAGAGCTGGGCAGGTAGACAGTATAACTACTGGTGACTGTGCAGTATCGCCTGTTCTGAGGCTCACTTTCCAGAAAAGTCTTCCTGGTGGTTTAGTTGCTAAGTTGTGTCCAACTCACGCAACCCCATGGACTATGGGGTCAGAGACTCCTCTGTTCGTGGGATTCTCCAGGCAAGAATACTGGAGTGGGTTGCCATTTCCTTCTCCAGATCCAGGTCTCCTGTACTATAGGCAGATTCTTTACCCACTGAGCTATGACGGAAGCCCCTAAAGTCCATAAATCTCCTCTAATTAACTCTTTTATGTATCAGCATTTTTCAGGCCTTTGGCAGTGAAAGAGAAAATTAACAGATTCTTTTTGTTGATGAAACCAGAACTTGAGTTTCATGGCTAGTATGTGTTCATGGCTGGAGGATTGAAAACATCTAGCTCGGAGGAAAATATTTGAATTCTAATTTTATTCTGTTGGAAAAAAAATATTACAGGTGGCAAGCCATTCTTTTTTCATATTTAAATAAGTAAGAGACCAATTAAGAAGACTATGTAATTCAATTCTTGAGTGAGTGCCACCGAATTTAATTTGTTTCAGGTCAATGAATATAACGCAAAGTTATTAACAAAAAGGTCAGGGGCTGCATAGAAAGCGTATACACATGATACGTCAGGGATAATTAGTACACATTTCCAGCGTGCTGTTGTGCTGGCATATGGTGGAGAAAATCTTAACAGGATTAGATGTTAATAAATTTTCAAGTCTGTTTTTCCTCCCTTGCCCTCCTTTAATAAAAAAGTTGTAAATCACTCTGTCTAGCCATCTCTGTCTCTGTTTCTTCATCGAGTCCTGGAGATGAACCATATAGAAGATGGTTTAGGTACCCATCTGTATCAGTGGACAGGGCTAAGTGCCCACTCTGAGAATCCCTCCTTCTCAGAGCGGCATCAAACTCCAAAAATGCAAGTGACCACCTGCTTCCATCCTGAGTTATGGAATCTGATCTCCCAAGTTCACCAGAGGAGGCAAAAGGGAAGACTAGGCTGGGTATCTTTCCTATCTTGTTTTTCTGTAGGAGGAAGGAGAAATGTGGGGAGGAAGAGTTGTAGCCCCAGACTTTCTGGATATGGTTTAAACATCTCAGAGAGGAGGATGCATCTTGCTTTCCCTCCAACATAATTTGGGGGCCACGCAGGAGCCTCCAAGCCTGGCTGTGCTCTCTTGTGCTTCTGGAATCTACTGTGGCTTTGCAGGCAGATATGGCCAAGTTCTCACAAGTCCTCACCTTGGCCAAAAGCTATCCTGCTTGGCTCTCCACAGGCAGGAAGTTGGAAGCAAGGAAAAAACAGCAGTGATGTAGCTGGTACTTCTAAGAAGTACTACTGTACTTCTCAAGGTACTGTTCAGTTCAGTTCAGTTCATTTCAGTCGCTCAGTCGTGTCTGACTCTTTGTGACGCCATGAACTGCAGCATGCCAGGCCTCCCTGTCCATCACCAACTCCTGGAGTTCACTCAAACTCACGTGCATTGAATCCGTGATGCCATCAGCCATCTCATCCTCTGTCATCCCCTTTTCCTCCTGCCCCCAATCCCTCCTAGCATCAGAGTCTTTTCCAGTGAGTCAACTCTTCGCATGAGGTAGCCAAAGTACTGGAGTTTCAGCTTTAGCATCATTGCTTCCCAAGAATACCAGGGCTGATCTCCTTTAGAATAGACTGGTTGTATCTCCTTGCAGTCCAAGGGACTCTCAAGAGTCTTCTCCAACACCACTGTTAAGATTAAAAATGTTTTCTTTATTTTTGTTTTTTTTTTTTAATGTGTTATTTGTGTGAGAAGTATTATAAACCTATTACAGTACTATGTAGTCAATTGTGTTAGTTGAGTACCTAGGCTAACTTTGTAGGTCAAATTGGTCTTGGAATGCGCTCTCATAATGGAACTTGTTCGTAGGTAGGTGACTTACTGTAGTTGGGAATGGCTGCCCAGGAAGGGACTACATTCCCCAACTTTCCTTGCAAACAGATGTGAACAGCTGACCAGCTCTCACCAATGGGATGTGAGTGGATGTGACACGTGCAACTTCCCCACTAAGGCTGTTAAAGAGACTTTAGCCAAGCCTGGTGGGCCTACCGTGGGCAGGTGGTATCCAGTAGAATCTGATGTTCAGTTTCCCAAGTCACAAATCAACTTCTTCAGGAATAAGGTAACAGAGGAAGCTTCAGAGTCCACCACCACCATCCAGCATGGTGCCTGCCCAGAAAGGGATGAGAAGGTTGACATCGCCTTCCATGTCAGGCCAGGTGGACTGAACACACCTGAGATCACCCACAGGCCTCACTTCCTTCGTCCCCCCACAGCCCTGCCTGGCATCAACTCCCACATAATCTCTGGTGCTTGCCTTGTCTTGGGGTTTACTTCTGGGGGAAGCCAAACTGAGTACTGCTGCTGACACATGGCTGAGACATCACTTTAGACAAAAGACTTGCTTTTCATGCTTTTAGAGAATATTGAAGATATCATACAGCTCAAGATCACTTTAAAATTGCTAACTTCTTTATTTTAAAATTTATTTAAACAATGCATATTTGAAAGTAAATGAAATTGCCTTCTTAAATATTTTTAAGCAGGAACTTAAAGGTTTGCACAGTTGAAACTAACACAATGTTGTAAATGAATTATATTCCAATTAAAAATAAATATTTTTTTAAAAGTTTGACCTCTTTTTTCCTTCTCTCTGTTTTCAGTCCTTATTGTGGCTTGTTGATGTGTCGTAGTTTAAAGGGTATGTATGTTTTATAGGAGCTTCCCTGGTGGCTCAGATAGTAAAGAATCTGCCTGCAAAGCAGGAGACCTGGGTACAATCACTGGGTCGGGGAGATCCCCTAGGAAAAGGAATGGCTACTCACTCCAGTATTCTTGCCTGGAGAATTTCATGGACAGAAGACCCTGGTGGGCTACAGTCCTTGGGATTGCAAAGAGTCAGACACGACTGAGCAAGTAGCACTGTGTTTATATGTGGTTTATATCCTTTGTAAGTGTGGCAGAGGTAGACCAAAATCATTACTTTCTGCCCATAAGATATTGTTCTAGTTGGGAAGTGGCTGCCCAGGAAGGGACTACATTTCCCAGCTTTCCTTTCGAACAAATGTGAGCAGGTGACTGGCTCTCACCAATGGGGATGTGAGTGGAGGGATATGGGCAAGTTCCTCCACTAAGGCTGTTCAGACAGGGGAATGCTTCCACTGTGTTCTCTCTCTCTCTCCTGCTGTTGTCTGAGTAAACACAGATGAGGACTCAGGAGATGGTGGGGCCACTGGTGGAAGGAATCTGAGGCTCTAACATATGGCATGGAGTCGAGGTCTCAGTCAATCTTCTCGTGAATGAGAAATAGTCTCCTATTGCATTTCAGTCCTGACATGTTTTTGGAGTGTGTGTGTGCTATAGCAGTTTGGTGTACCCCAACTAAAACAGTAAGGGAAGTTGCTAGGGTAATTAAAATCTGACAGGAGACATGCATGATTACCTGTGGCAGGATTCCTCACCAGGCAACTCATTCGATGTTGTCCTTGGTGTGGTGCCTCTGCCTTTCCCTTCTCCAGGGGATCTTCCCAACCCAGGGGTTGAACCCAGGTCTCCTGCACCGTGGACAGATTCTTTACCATGAGCCACCAGGGAAGCCCTCTGCTTTTTAGAAAACCCCTTTAATAGGATCTGTTTGGGTATATCTCTTCTTCTGTGTTACCCAAGAAACTCCTTATTCCTATAGAACTGTTTCAAGAATCATTTCCCTTAGGAATTTTTTTTTCTGAAACTTCTCCTCCCTTATTTTCAGTATAGTTAACAATTCTCTTCTTCTTCTTCTTCTTCTTTTTTTTTTTTTTTGCTGATCACTCTATTTTTACATCTTTAATATACTATTACATACAAGTATCAATACTAGCCTACACCTGTTTCTCTAATGACGAGCCATATGTGTCTTCCCAAAATGTATATATTAAAACTCTAATACCCAGTGTGATGGTATTTGTGGAAGGGGCCCTTGGGAGGTAACTTGGTCATGAAGGTGGATCCCATGTGATGGGATTAGTGTTTTTTTAAGAAGAAACATGAGATTTCTCTCTCTCTCGCTCTCCCCAACCCTGCCCTCTCTCCCAAGAGAAGGAAGAGGGCTCTAGCGAGAACTTAACTCCTAACTATGCTGGCACCCTCATCTCAAACTTTTAGCCTCCAGAAACTCTGAGAAATAAACATTCATTAGGTAAGGCCCCAAGTCTAGGATATTTTGTCACAACAGCCTGAATTGACTGAGACAAAATGTAAAGAACTGAGGTCCATGAATGTAGAAATGACATAGTATTCAGTTTTATACCACTTCGGTCTGCATGGTGCTGGAGAAGACTCTTGAGAGTCCCTTGGACAGCAACGAGATCAAGCCAATCAATCCTAAAAGAAGTCAGTCCTGAATATTCATTGGAAGGACTGATGTTGAAGCTGAAACTCCAATACTTTGGCCATCTGACGTGAAGAACTGACTCCTTGGAAAATACCCTGATGCTGGGAAAGATTGAAGGCAGGAGGAGAAGGGGATGACAGAGGATGAGATGGTTGGATGGCAACATCAACTCAATGGACATGAGTTTGAGCAAGCTTCAGGAGTTGGTGATGGACAGGGAGGCCTGGCGTGCTGCAGTCCATGGGGTCACAAAGATTCGGACGTGACTGAGTGACTGAACTGAAATGAACTGAGTCTACATGGTGTCTTGCCCATAGTAGGGTTGTAATAAAGACTTTCAGAATGAATAAATAAATGGATCCAATGTTTGCTAAAGATTTGTTGATTTTATGATAAAGAGGATAATCCTGCAGTAGTGACCTGGAATTTTAAATACTCTTAATCCCCATGGTTCCCTTCTTGGGAGTACTGGTTTCTGACTCAGAACAGAAGTGACTACAGCTGGCAGGATATTCAGTTGTATCTCAGTGTGCCCAAGTCAAGATATGGAAAGGCTCACAGAACAGAAGGCCCAGGGACAGAGGGGATCTGGCAAGATAGGTAACTGGGGATGCTTCCATCTCCATGACAGCAGGTTCAGCCCATGGCTGGAGCAGATTTCTACCTTTGTTTGGGTAGAATCAATGGGCTCCCTTGAACTGAGAGTCTGTGTAAGTCAAGTAGAGAATGCAAAGTGGGTTACTAATGCTGGAAGGTCCCTTAAGAATCTCTGGGTCCCAGTCCTTGGTAAGAGGCAATTTTTGGTATGGCAACCTTTTATCTTCTTTTTTCTGAAGTCTTTCCGTATACTCACCATGATTATAGAGGGATCTGCCATGTTACTCTGTGACTGGAATCCTAACTACTGATGATTGGTGCAAAGTGAGCCAATCAGAGCCTTTCTCTGGGAATTTTGGCACTGAACAATGTGTTTTCCTCTTGGTGGCTGAGTTTTATGACCTACTGCTTACCGCTTGGACCACAGAACCAGAAGTAACTGTATCTATAGAGAAGAATACTGTGGATGTAGACAGAGGGACATATCTAGGAGATGGAGAGTCTCCTAGGGATGGAGCTATCGCTCCTGAAGCCAGGAGTGTTTCACTCACAGCTCTAGACGAGACCCTTGTTCCTGTAAAATAGACCAGGACCCTTAGGACAGAGGTCCCTCTCTGTTTAAGCTAGTTCAAATTGGATTTTTGTCCCTTGCAAATGAAAAATTTCTAGCAAACAGGCTCCAAGTTTTAAAAAGGAGGAAGATGAGCTGAGGCAGAAGGATACATTTGATCATGTGACGTTGGCTGTAGATTCCATCATGAGAAAGAGAGCATCCTCTAAATTACAAAAGTCTGTACCAGACCATGGTTCATAACATTAATGGCTTCTTCAGAAGGGCTTTACAATAGAAACATTTCCATCTCTTTTCTTTTTTTGAGGGAGCAGGTGATCATGGGAAACCTGGGCTCACATGGAGGCTTCAACCTCCTTTCTGTCTGCAAATCCTCTGTGGTCATCCCATGGATATAAGAGGAAGTGGTGTGGACCCGTGGCATTGTGTCCACCTCTGTAGAGTCACCAGAAAGCTGACTGATATCCCATGATACATCCATTACTTCCCGAGGTGTGAGCCCAAGTTAGAAAGTGATTATAATTCTCTTCAACATCTTTTGGAAGAAAGCTGTTTCTACTGCATATGGGCCCAAAACGGGAAATGGGGAAAGTTCTTAGGTAGAGCCAAGTGGATTTTCATGTAAGCTTTGAAGTACATTTTATGGCTTTTCCAGTAGTCATGTATGGATGTGAGAGTTGGATCATAAAGAAGGCTGAGTGCCAAAGAATTTGATGCTTTCAAACTGTGATGCTGGAGAAGACTCCTGAAAGTCCCTTGGACAGCAAGGAGATCCAATCAGTCAATCCTAAAGGAAATCAACCCTGAATATTCACTGGAAGAACTGATGCTGAAGCTGAAACTCCAATACTTTGGCCATCTGATGCAAAGAGCCAACTCATTGGAAAAGACCCTGATGTTGGGAAATATTGAGGGCAGGGGAAAAGGGGGTGACAGAGGATGAGACGGTTGGATGACATCACCAACTCAATGGACATGAGTTTGAGCAAACTTCGAGAGATGGTGAAGGACAACAAGCCTGGTGTGCTGCAGTCCATGGGGGTGCAAAGAGTGAAACACGACTTAGAGACTGAACAACAATATACAATGCAAGGTGGCTTCTTACCAGCTACAGGAAAGTAGGTACATCTCCTTTTAATATAAAGAGAAATTTGTGGACACGGATTACAGCAGCCTAAGATGCCAAAACACTATGTTTGTAAAATCCAAGTCCTTTAGACACTCTTACAAATCCAAGAACGATGTTCTTGCTTCTGATACCTGTGTTGGACCTGTTAGGGAATGGTTAACATTCCCTAACCCACTCTAGTATTCTTGCCTGGAGAATCCCATAGACAGAGGAGCCATGGGCTACAGTCCATGGGGCCGCAAAGAGTCGGACACAACTGAGCAACTAACACACACATACAGTGACTGTGCATCAGGAAAGGTCATAATGTTAAACGATGTTTGAGGAATTTTTTTCTATCCTTTTACTTCTGAGGTCAGCATCCTCAGAAATAAACAACATGTAACACAGGCAAAATCATTATGGTCTTCTATGAGACCACTGCAGATGGGTAAACTGAAGTTAATGAAAAACAAAACAGAACATCTTAGTGGCTTAGCCAAAGAATAATAGAGCACCCTGAAGCTGTAGCATGCTTGAGCCTCTTTTTTTCTTTTTCTGTCCTGAACCACATGCCCTAAGCCTGCCTCTCACTGTAGCTGAATAGGTTTCTCTTACGCACATTTCAATGTCCTGCCTCAAGGACCCATCACTTGGCTCTACGTGTCTTGTTGGGTTCTTGGAGCCATGGAAGCTGGCTCAGCCATGGGCACCCCCAAGCAGGCCACAACCAATGCCTCCAAGGGTGACCATCCAACAGTGACTGATAGGAGTTAAAAGATAAATTTCTCAAGTTCTAGTCTTGAGAAAAAGGCAATACAGAGGTACAGTCTGCAGTAACTGAGCCTCAGGTGCCCATAGCAGTAATAATCTTAACACACATTTCACTGGATTTTTCTCTCCTGTGAGACTCCCTCGTATGTATGGCTGATTCAGTTTCCTGTGCAGTAGAAGCTAATGCAACATTGTAAAGCAACTATACTCCAATAAAAATTATTTAATAAAAAAGACTCTCTCCTTTCCCTTCTTGAAATCACCTCTCAAATAAACTCCCAGCACTCAAATCCCTAACTCAGGCTCTGCTTTTGCAGGATCCAAACTAAGGCAATGCATAAGTCTATCTCCTTGTTTTCAATACCATAATGTCTCAGACTAATATCCTGTTCCTTGGTAAAATCTAGCTGCCCCAAAGACAAGGGGTCTTCATTATATGTTGGTGCTCACTGTTCTTCATCATATGCTAGTGCTAACTGTTCTATCCCAGAGTTTCAGGTGAAAGTGTTCCATTCTCATAAAACTCTCAAAATCCAAGTTGCTAAGATTGTGCCATAAGGATATTCATGGACCCTATGAACCATGAACCACGGCCAATGGGACTTCCCACTGACAACATTAATATTGATAAAAACAGTGACTTATTTAATGACAGCTTGCTCTGTGTCATTCCCTTATGCTCTGTGTATTTCTTTGGAATATTCTCGCAAGGTAGATGTTAACAATCCCACCCCACAGATGGTGTTGAGCCTTACCCAACCCAGAGATGGGTGGATCCAAAGTCCATATCCTTTCTATGCATCTGTAATTTGTTAGTTCCTCCACATTCTTCTGCCAGGTTTTCCTATGCCCTATTTGGTTTTCAGTCAGTTAGACCATATTGGCCACTTGGCATAATAATGTGTGCTAGAGAAAAGGAAATATCCAGAACTTTAGAGAGCTGATTGATAGAGCTATGAGCCAACATGAACATCAAGGGACCTAAAACAGCACTGTGCCCCCAATTGGAGATACAGATCAGGTGATGAATTGAATTTTGCCCCACATCCATCTCACGATGTTTCCAACCAGTCCTCATACCCATCTTAAGGTTACTTTCCCAGCACTTGCATGCATAATCAGGATGGAGGTCCTTAACAGCTGGCAGAATCCTTACACTGAGTCTCTATTTTGTGGATGGAGATATTATGAATGGCTGGACTAAGCCCTGAAATCATACCTCTCTTGTCCTGGCCAGGATAGTGAATCAAAACACACCCTAGAGGAATTACATCAACTCTCAAAGACTTAAGAATGCGGGGGTGGTGGTCCCTCCCCACGAAATCTTTGTCTAATTTACCAGTTAGAGCTTCTGCAAAGACCAGATGGATTATGGAAGATGATAATGAATACGGTGAACTTAACCAAATAATGGCTCTAATCACAGTTGCAGTGCTGAATGTAGTATCTATGGGAACATATAAACATGGCCTTTGGTACTTGGTATGTATTGATTGCACCTGTGAATGTGTTATTTTCAATCCCCATCAAGAAGGGGCTTCAAAAACTGTTCACTTTTACATGGGAAGGACAACAGCACACATTTCCTTGTATCCATCTTACAAACTTACTACCACTGGGACTGGATAAATGTCTTTTGAGAGAATGAATGGAAATACTGAACCAAGGAAATATCCAAACTTCTAAAACTCAGATCAGTGGGTCTGCTCTTATTCTTAGGATCTATTTCCTGGTTCACTAGCACACTTAAAGAGAAACATAGGACTTCTCCCCAGAGTCCTTTCATTACTGAGAAATTATGGTACAGAACATTTTTCTTTCAATTTATTTTGATGTGATTTCAGACTTATAGGAAAGTTTTAAGATTAATGCAAAGAAGCAAAACTGCAATGAGCTACCACGTCACATCTGCCAGGATGGCTGAGATAAAAAGGGTAGAAAATAACTAGT
The DNA here is from genome assembly GCF_000754665.1 of Bison bison bison. Lineage (NCBI taxonomy): Eukaryota > Metazoa > Chordata > Mammalia > Artiodactyla > Bovidae > Bison > Bison bison. The sequence continues at coordinate 1,899,038 of NW_011494635.1, read as the reverse complement.
GTTGGTAAGGATGAGGAGAAGTTGGAAGCCTCATACACTATTGGTGGGAATAGGAAATGGTGCAGCCATTTCAGAAGACAGGTCAATAGCACCTCAAAAGGTTAAACACAGAGTTAGCATATGACCCAGCAATTCCACTCCTAGGTAGATATCCAGGAGGAATGAAAGCTTTGTGCATGCCAAAACTTGTGTATGAATGTTCATAGCAGTATTAAGTCATAATAAACAAAAAGTGGAAATAATCCAAATGCCCATCAAATGATGAATGGCTAAACAAAGCATGATCTGTTCACGCAATGGGATAGTGTTTGGCAATAAAAAGAAATGAAGAACTAGTATGTGTTTTAAGTCTTGAAAACATGGTGCTAAGGACAGAGGCCAGTCCCAATAGACTACATATTGTGTGATTCCATTTATATCAAATATCCAGAATCAGCAGAGACAAAACTCTACAGAGACAAAAAGCAGATTTATCTTTTATGATAGTAATATTTTTGAAGGATGCAGATGAGCTATTTTGCAAGAAGTCCCTTGCCCATTTTAGGAAATAACACAAACACTTATGCACACCCAGGATAGGGACCCGAAGTTTGACTCCAGCAGAAAGAAAGTTGTTGTCACTGCAATTAAATGCTTCTCGTCTACACTGACCATTATTCAAGGCTTGGATGGTTCTTTAGTCTCTGCGGTTTTCTCACCTTCCCCAGCCCTTTCCCTTTCCCTGGTGAATTCCTCCACTTCCCTCAGCTCCTGGCTTAAACGTCGTTTCTTTCAGGGTTGACTTACTGGATATTGGGCCCCACTCCAGCTGGATCAGCTCTCGCTGCCCCATCACCTGACTCCTGAATTGTTCCTTTCTCGGTCACGCCCCAACAGTAATAAACTACCATTCAGAGTGATCATTCTGTGGATGGTGAGCTCACTCTCGAGATCTTAGGCTCCAACAGTGAGCCTGGTCTTGCCCACGCTGCAGCCCTGGTGCACAGCACGGTGCCCATGATTCAAGATTGGCCAATGGACAAACATGTGAACAGATGAGTGATTGACAAGCACTTTGCCAGACTGTTCTGCATGTTGTGGAAGCTGAATCACTGCTCCTCTGCTGACGCCTGAGTCTTAATCCCCAAAACCTGTCAGTGTTACTTTCTATGACAAAAGGGACTTTTTTAGATGGGATCAAGTTAAGGATCTTGAGATGGGGAGATTGCATGGATTGCCTGGGTGGGTCCTGTGTATTCCCAAGGATCTTTGTAAGAGGGAGAGAAGGGGACATAAGGACAGAATCAGAGTGAGGGGAGTGACACAGTCAGGAGCCAAGGATGCCATGGTCACTAAGAAACCTCAAGAGGCACAAGCTGGCTTCTCCCCTGGAGCCTCCAGAAGGAGCCAGCTCAATTCATCCCTTGATTTTATCCCTGAAAAGATTCATTTTGGACTTCTGACCTCTAGAACTGCAAAAAGAAAAATGAACTTGTATCATTTTAAGCCACTAAGTTTGTGGTCATCAGTTATGGCAGCAATAGGAAGCTGATCCACATGTCAAATATAACTGGGCATCTCCCAGGGGTTCACAGATATTGCGATAGATGCTGAAGTTAATGACCCTCACTTGTTTCTTAGAGATGCTCTTAATGGAGGTAAAAAAAAAATATGTTTGGCATCGTGATGACATATCACATTATTAGAGAAACAATGAGCCCGATAGAATTGCTGGAAAGAGATGACTATCTATTAGTGAGTAATATAGAATTCAAAGAAATATTTTTTTTAAAAAAGAATCCGTTGCAGCTTTAACTCTGCTATTCATGGGGGAGGTAGTTCTAATTTACTAAAAGATAATATCAGGAACTCATAGCTGTATGTTTATTAATACTTCCACACAGGTACAGTGGTCCTGTGACATGAAGTGATACAAAGACTCCTGTGTAGCTGCCAGATCCCTCAGGAGAAGGAAGGGACCCGATGATTCTGCCATGGGCTGGAGTTCCATAGGAGGACAGTTGTGGGTCCGCAGCCAATATGGTGTGAGCTGTACTCTGTGATTGGATCCATCTGCTCCTTCTGGAATGATTCAGGAGCCACAGTTCATCTCGGGGACCCAGAGGAACAGGGGCAGAGAAGTCAGTTCACGAGAACTGTCTGACCTCCAGATATTTTTCAGGGATCTGACTCCTGGGGGGTGACCCTTGCGGGACTCGAGGCTCAAGGGTTGCAGTGGCTCGAGAGGCCTGAAGGAGGATTGGATGATAGAAATTTCCACCCCTCCATCCATGAAGAGCTGCTGTGAGGACAGAGTGGATCATGCTGTTGAAAAACACTAGGTAAGTGGGCTGTGAGCTGAGGAGGCACACAGCACATCTGTCTCGTCGTGGGCTTTTTGGGAGGGCCGGGGGGAGATCAATCATCCCATGGAAAGAAGGACTTGAGGAATGAGGCTCTAGTCGGAACTTAGGCAAGGAGATGTGTGTGAGGCCACATTTCAGGAGACATTGCACTGGTCGGTTGTCTGCCTTGGGCCTGAACTCTGGGGCCTAGTGGTGATGCAGAAGGTGAAGAGGCTAGGCTCTGAAGCTGCAGTCTGAGAGACCTCAGGCAAGCTCTTGCTCTTAGGCTTGCCCCTGAGAGCAAGCCATATCAGGGGATCTGGGGAAAGTGAAATGTTAGGAGCTTTAGAACAATATCTGGGGTGTAGCACTGCTCACATCCAGTGAGCTGCAATGACTTGGATGATCATGATCATTCACAGTTGTTTGAGAGTGTTTTAGACATCAAACCTTTGCCACCAATGAGAGGCAACTAAAACAGGAGAAGACGGCACCCTCCTTCTCCACCCCACCCCCACATTGTCACTCATGGAGCGTCCTGGGAAAGTGGAGGAGGAAGGCCCTGGGAACCTGGGTGGAAAGAAAGGTCTATCTTTCCATCCTTTTGTTCTACCGTTTCCCACGTTTGAAACCGGCTCCCTAACACCTTGTGATTTGCTGGGTTTCCTCCTTGGCCACTGAGGGTTCTCCTTGGCTCTCCTGTCCCGTGTCGTTAGACCTTTCAAAGGCTTTGACTCTAGCCAGTGCTCTAGCCTCCAAGAAGCCAAGTCTCCCGCCAACAGTGGCCACGACGCCTACGCTTGCGGAGAAGCAGCCAAGAGCTCACAGGCGAACCAGGATGCCAACTCTGCAGGCTCAACAAGTCCTCCCTGCGGACTATTAGGGCCAAAGGATAAATATTGACACATTAGACTATTTCCTCGTTTATTTTCTGTTGATTGTCTGGGCTATCTGATGGGGAAAAATTCCACTTTTCTGATAACTGATTCTTGTCTGATAGAAACAAATAAAGTAAAGGCTTCTGTCCACAGTGGGGCTGGGCAGGCCCATTGTGCAGAACCGCTAATCGGATTAAAGGGACTCTGCTTGCAGCCACCAAACTCCTTGGAATGTCTGCCTGCACCTCTCAAGCCTACCTATGGCGGCTGTCTTGCCTTTGAGATCAAATGTAGAGGATGAAGCAAAGACTCCAAATGGCAGCAGAGCCCGTCTCTAGGCAAATAAAGTGCTGAGCTGAGGAAATATACTTACTTAGGCCATGCAACTGAGAGAGTGGGTCTGGCCAATGAGCAGAAATCACTTTCATTCTCATTAAAAAAACATTGTTTTTTTAATTTTCTTTAAAAAAAAACAAAAAACCAACAGGAAGGAGAGGAGGGAATACAGTCTGTGCATCTACAAGAAAAGAAGAAGTCTTGCAAGAGTTGTTCTGATCCCGCCTTCTAGGGGGCAATGCATCTTTCTGATTTTGCCAATTTATCTAGAAAATATTACAATTTAATCTGTGTTAATAAAAGACCAACGGAGTAACAACGCCTGGAGTTTTATGTGTCTGGCTGGCTTCTATTAGCATTTAAATCTGCATCCGTTATGTTAGTCCCTTAAAATAAACACAAACATTTATGCGAGTGACAATTCAAGTTAGCCTTCGTCAGTCTTAAATAATGTCACTCAACACGGCAATTGGACCGAAGCCCGTGAATCATGAGGTATATTTTTGCCTACAGTCTGATAATTTTCAAAGCTATTGGCAACCTGGGAATTTTCCTTCCTTATCACCAGGGCTCAGCTAACTTCACTAAGACTAATCAGGCCAGGAATCATTCATTCAAGGATTGCGTGATCATGTTTTTCTTTAGCTGTGACAGCTGCCTCAGTCGTATTAGCAATGCAGATTAGGCAGTCTAATAGGTTAATGCAGAGCACGCGAAAATTAGGTTTAATCCCCAGTGAAATAATCTAACATTTTCACATTTCTTGATGTTGGGATAGACACATTGCTGGTGACTCAATTAGGTGTAATGTAGATCAAAGCAAATTTACCTTCTGGCTGAACCTTCCCAATAGTTTAGACAGAAGAATGTAGCAAGAGTCCTTTACTAATTGGTGAATAGCCATAGGGAAAAGTGCACCGGGAACGTGGAGGATGTGAGCTGAAAGCTTCCGGCCTGGGACAGACAACCTGACGTATTTTGCAAGCATCCCGGCACTTATCCCTTTGCCAAGCCTCCGAAGGATGCTGCAGCTCAGTGAAGATGCCAGCTTGGACCAACCAGTCTTCCTTCAGGCATCACTGCTGTACTCGGGACCATGGGCTGTCTCTTAATCTGCACCTTTTTCATGCCTGTGCAGGAATATCACGATTGTATTCTGAATGAGTCTGCATTGTGAGGGGAACAGAAGAGAAGGAGTGTGTCTAATGTTTTCATTCTGGCGCATAGCATATCAAATGCTCATCTCTTTCCATCATAAAGGGAAGGAAACAAAAAATTACATGCCCTCAGTTGCCAAATTATTTTTTTGCCTTGACATCTTAATTCCTAATCCTTGTGTGTGGTCAAATCAGTCTACTATAGGCAACCAATCAAGCAATTATTTCTAAATTATATTTGCCCAACTCACATTGATTGGCCATTCTTTTCTTATTGGGTTAGCTCATTAATTCTGAGCAGCTTGCTTATTATGCCTTCCACATCATTTTCCTCCCCAGCCTATCTGCTCCAACCAGCCCGCTGATGTTTCAAGATGCCATACAGGGGGGAGAAAAAAACCCCAACCAGTGATCTATGCATTGTCTCCTCTAGCAATTACAATTCACATTGCTGATTAACTTTGATGTGAGAACTAATGAGATAAGACAAGTTATCAAGGCGGACCTGATCGTCATTCCATTTACGCGGCATTTGCCACCGGTGAGTGACAAAAAACTAATGAAGACGTTTCTGACAGCAGGCCGAGCCCAGGCAGATTTCAGCTCCCCATCAGCACGAGCTGTGTTCCCTTCTTCTGGTCTATCTGAGACACGTCGGAATTAACTTAATAATGAAAACACTTCATCTACATAGACACATGTTTACATTAAAATAACTCCATGATAAATAGATGGCAGAGATTTTATGCCTTCTTGAGTCTAAACAACAAAGTAAAAATGTGTCCTAGTATTCACTAAATCATTTGGAGGGAAGTTCCATTTCAGTGAGTGAGTGTCCCCCATCTACGGGTAACAAATGTTGCTTTTCAGAGGGTGTTGGGGGGGTTGGCGGGGAGGGATGCGATCTGGGCAGAATCGGATTGATTTACTTTTGTTAAGATGGTAATGGGCCAATAAACAGAAGCACAATATTGGTAAAGCTAATGGACAATGTTCACACAGTAATCGCTAGGTTGAGGAGATCCCACGAATGACATTTCCAGCTGGACATTTTTATACTTTGTCTTCATTTTTCTGAACTGAGACTCCAGAAGTCTCTTCTTTCTGTTCGCATGTAAACAAAGTCCTGATGCTCTCTACATGTAACATGGATGACTTTTAGGAGAATAAATCCAAAGCGTTTCTCTGGGTAGGTTTATGTGTTTTTTTCCTAACAGATACAAGAAAAGGCAGATATTCAGCCGGAACTGTTTTTTCTTTGGACAAGGTTTTTTTGGGGGACTGAGCGTTAAGTAGTAAGAAAAAACACACACTTTATTAAATTGGTTAAATAAAGTGGTTATATACCAGCTTCACTCAAATTCAGAAGTATTCATATGGTTAAAAGGATTCTAGTGAATTTTTTTGTCTCTGTAATATTTTGCCTTCTAAGTATGAAAGGAAGTAAAACACGGTTTTTACAGATGATGCAGCTTTTCCAATGAAGGAAAATTTTCATTTTATTATCTTGATAAACCAATTCTAAGACATAGTTTTGTTATGTTTTCAGGAAAATATTCATTTTCTTAAAAAAAAGGCTTCTTCCATATAACATACACCAGTGTATTCTGGTTTTCACACTTAAACACCATGGCACAATATTCCACACAAATATCATGGGAAAAGCCAGAATAAAAAAACCGAAAATAAAGTGTCATAAATTAACGCGTATTTTTCAAGTATTATCTTCTAAAAAAATTGGTAGTTTTTTTCTTTAGTCAAATATGATTCAAAATATTTTCAGGTAACTGTTCAAAAATATCTTTTCCAGTTATAATTTTTGGACTTAAAAAAAGAAGAAACACATTAATGATATTGGCATCTATAATCTAAATTTCTCCCCCCTCCTCAGCCACCATCTCCACCCCCAGTCATCACCACCTCTAGCAACAGCCACAAACAAAACACGACATGAACACAAACCTACATTTCTTGAGGTGCTGTACTAAAAAAAAAACCTACTGAATCTGATGAAAATTAATCGCGAGTACTGTTTTAAGGGCGAAGAAACAAATTAGTGCTCCAGTGAGGGATTAAGTGTAAAAGCTCTTCTCAGAACTGCAGATAAATCCTATATATTAGAAGACACTATAAAAGTACTTTCATAAGAGCTAAAGGCACAAGTGGAAAGTTGACCCCCAAGATGGTTTGATGATGGTGTGCTCAGTTTATAAAATTCACTCACAATAAAAGCAGCCTATAAGTACAGTGCCCACTAAACACAGAGGCAATTGTCCTAGAAAACGGGTTTCCAATTTTGACTCAAGTGACAAAATTAAACGCATCTGAACAAGGGCTGGCTGGTTTCTTCGCTGGAACCTGCCTCGCTGCCCTCCCCCATACACACTCGCTTCTCTCTCTCGTAGCCCCTCTCTATTCCTCCAATCCTCCCCTGGTTGTGTTTACCACTCGATTCTAATGTTAATTAGAGAGACACACATCCGTATTAGTAACCCCTGTTTTCAGCAGCGCAGCCCACCCTGCAGAATGAAAGCCCGGGAGTGTGTCTTCGTGGGAGCCAACAATGCGGGGCTGGCTGTATTCTTGAACACGCATATCTGACATTCTTTCTTCCCTGGTGTTAATTTTCCCTTTCTATGTACTCTTATTATGCGATGTCTAACATGGGTGGCGGATTCCTTTTTACCCTATTTCTTTAATCTATTTTAATAAATAATTACAGGCAGCAACAGAATTTATTCATTCCAGAAGGCCACCCCCTTCACATTTTTTTTCACCCCGGAGGTTCAGCTCAAGGAGACGTGGTGATAATCAGGGGGCCCTGGAATCCCTTCTATACAATGTCGCTGGGAGCTCCCATTTAAAACGAAAAATGTATATTACACTTAAAAGCCACACAAGGTAAGCGCCTCTTTCCCGGAGATGCTTAATGACAAGGGACCCTCTGGTTCGGTCCTCAGGAAAGGAACTGAAGGAAAAAAAAAATGAAAGAAATTCAGAAATCACTACAAAATATTTTAAAGCTATGACATAGGCCCCTTCTTGAGGGAAAGAAAAAGACTCACACCCTTTGTTTTTCTTACATTTGGGAATTTTTCACTGGGTCATTTGGGTATGTTGTTCTTAATCTACTTTGTTAGTGTAATGTCTGGGACTTTATTTTTTTCTTTTATTCAAAATAAAAAGAGATCTCTCTCTCTTTTTTTTTTTCATAGTTCCTTCCATGTTCCCTAGGATGTATTGATTTAAATGCTCACAAAATAGGATTTCCATCCCAGGGCTGGAGTCCCAGTCATCAGACCCTCATACTATAAACTGGGTTTTATGGTGCTGAGCCCAGAGCTGAAAGCTTTTCTTTATTTCTTCAAACTCTTCCCACAGATGAACACACTGGGTGCCTGTCTCTGATCAACTTCACTTCTTCAAAATCAAGCTTTCCCCCTGTCTTATTCATGAAAACTTAGGAGTGTCTGAAATAGAAAATGAACTTCATCGTTTTGCTACTTAAGTGTCGAGTGGATTTGTAATATTTATCTTCGGAGGACTGAAAATAAAGTCCTTTATTAAGTGCTTATTTCAAGTGTGTGCCTAAATGGTTCCTCCAATATGTATCCTAAAATTTGCTAACTGGACTCCCTGTCCATAAATGATTTGATAATGGGGGAAAGAAAAAAAGACCTGCTTTGAATTTATATATATTTCAGTCCTGACTAATATTTTATTGAAAATTGTTATAGTGCACCTTTTGATTTGCAGTTTAAAGTAAATAATATTTGTACATCTGAAAAATACTCAAGACAAATGAAAAGCCTCGAGATGCTTTTGTGTGAGGTGTTGAAGGGGCTCTACAGACTTAAAAGCACAACCTCAATTAAGCTCATCTTCATTGGGGAAAAAGTCGCAACTGAAAGCTGAATATATTAGATAATACACACTTGCCGAAGAGCATTCTCTTCACGATTAAAAAAATTTTTTTAAGGAAAAAAAAGAAAAGGAAGAAAGGAGAGAGAGAAATATTCTTGATAACCAACCCAAAGCTGGCCCGAGTGTCGCTACATGCTAATTTTGTTTGAAACTGTTCAACTCACTCTGAATAGAGATCCATATTCAACAAAGACATAATTAATGGCAACGTTTCCTTCAGTCCGAAGACATCATAACAAGCTGCAAAGTAGGAAAAGATTTTTATGGGAACTAATTTAAGGACAAAGGGTTGACCTCTCCCATTTCATTAACTGACTGAGAGAGGAAGGGAGAAAGCAGTGTTCATTTCAAGCAGTCAATTTCAAAATGCAAATCGCAATCTGCAGATGTTGGAGGCTGATATAGATATTTTAAAATATCATTTGTTCAATTTAAGGACATCAGACGTTTGAATTTTAAATAAAAATCAAAACCAATTTTAGGATTCATTTTTAGCTGGGGAATGAATGTATTCATGGTGCATTCAGGGTCTTTAGGTTAGCTATGTTTTCAAGTGTCTAAAACTATTCTTGTAAACCATTAATTTCCTATATTATTTCCAAAACCTTTTAATGGAGAAGTTCCATTAAGCTACACATTATTTCCGATTATTGTACCAAGTGAGAAGTAGTGTATTTTGAGTACAGAGTTGAGAAGGATAAAAGCTGCCGTCCAAATCAGACACTTAATTCATGGATGTATTTAAAAATAAAACCCCCACAACTTTGTGGTCTGGACTGTACAGTTTGGTTTAGGTGGGACCTAAAATAAAATCTGAGGCGTTAGCCTTTATGGGACATTCATTGGACATGAAAAAATGTTAAGTGAGTTACTCTTTTTAGAATTCTGACCTTTCTTAACTGCATTTTGGCTTTAATTTTTTTTTTTTTCTACAGCACTTTTCACTATCTGACTTACTATGGGTTTTGCTTGTTTATCTTTTTGTCCATTTTCACTCCACTCACTAGAGTATAAGCATCAAGAAAGCAAGGACTTTGCACTATCCTGTCCATTGCTGACTCTTCAGTGTCTGGACTTGCCTTGTCCAATACAATAGTTACTGGTCACATGCTGCCATTTTTCTTCCAGTCTTATTGAGATATTGATATCACTGACATCCAGCACTGTATAAGTTTAAGGTGTATAACATAATGATTTGACTTATATACATCGTAAATGATGACCACGCTAAGTTTAATGAACATCTATCATCTCATATAGATACAGCATTAAAAATTTTTTTCTTCTGATAGCTCTTAAGATTTACTTAACAATTTTCATATATAATATACATCAGTGTTAATTACACTTATTGTACATTACATCCCCAGCGCCTATAACTGGGAGTTTGTACTTTTTGACCAACTTCATCCATTTCCCCCTTGGTCATTTAAATTTAGTGTGAAATTCACTAGTATTAAACAAAATTAAAATTCAGTTCTCAGTCACACTAGCCACATTTAACGCATTCAACATTTAATGCATGTTTAACACAGATATAGAGCATGCCCATTGTTCACAATTCTATTGGACTGTGCTGGTCTAACAGTGCTTGGCACATTGCAGGCACTTATTACTTATTTGGTGAAATTGAATCTAAGGTCTAGAAAAGGCTATTTCCAGGGGTAAGGGATGTCTGATACCTTCCCTCCATGGTCATGTGCTTATAATGAGTGAGGAAATTGTCAGCAAGCTCTTCCCATGTTGTCCTGTATAATTCCATATATTCCATCAGTGAAGGGAGATGCCTGCTTCATGACCTCGCTTTGTTTTTTTTAGATTAGGAAGGACCACTCAATTTCCTTTTCCATTTCTTCTTGTAGGGTTTTTAGGGTCAGATTCCATTTTTAGGTGGGATCAAGGGTTCCATGTTAACATCACCCTCTCTGCCCACCAGGAGAAGGTGAGCTTTGTGGGGCCCATGCTTCCTCCAGAGCATCCTTAATTACTGCAGCCTCCACGGAAGTTTGGGGAAGGCCTTTAATGCATGTTTCTTGAGTTGAATGAAGCAATAGCATCATAAAAAAAATTAAAATTTGTTTTCCACTGATTCATTATCATCATCACCTCCACCACGTATTAAATTTGACTGTGTGGTGAGCACCATGTGGGGATTTACACATGTTTTTGCATTAATCCTGACAATAGTCCAGTCATATAGATAACGTTTTCCCAGATTTACCCCTGAGGAAGTGGAGACTGTAAGGAGAGAGGAGTGAGATGCAAGGAAGCACCTAGAAGGGCACAAGGACTTGGACCAGGAGGAGTGCCAAGGGTCTGCAGTCAGATTCACTCCAGTTGAGATTTTTCAATCCTCTCACCTTCGGATAATGTCTTGTCTTCCTTTCCGCTCACAGACAGGTCTATGTTAGGGTGTCACCAGTCCTCCTGATGTTGGGTGTGTGGACAGACAAAATAGTCCTTCTGGTGTCAAGATTGGGTGGAGATTTTTAATTCCTTTAAATACAACCTGCCCCAAACCCTCAGTGGACTCACTGTGGCTTGTTTGTCCTGAATGACAGTTCCTCCACTATTCCTGAATAAATTCATTGAAAAAAAAAAAGAGAAGAGAATGCGTTTTCATCGGGACTCTTCAAGGTCATGAGGGTGGTGTGTGCAGAGTGATGCTCAGAGCACAGGATTGGGGGGAGGCGGGTAGATGGGAAAGACTGCATCCTCTGGTTTGACCCTGAGTGGGGAGAGCGGCCCTGGCAAAGGGAGGAGCGCCTTTGGTTTATACAACCCTGGGCAAAATGTGTTCCCTTTGAGCCAGGCTCAAGCTGCCCACACTGCCTCCTGCAGAAAGGCATTCTTGCAAACTGGATTCCGGCGAGTCTCTGTTTTCTGCACCTTGTCCTCGGTACCCTGCAAGGCAATGGTTATAGGATTCGGGGCGGGGGTGCAAAATAGGGTAGGAACCCATGTAGAATTAGGATTCTAAAGTCTTGAGCATCTCAACCCACAATCTTGACCAATGAGCTGGCCTTTTGGAGAGATGTGAACTAAATATATAGCTATGGATAGGTTGTGGAATGAATTGTAGTAGAAGTTACCAAGGATTGCTTTCTATTTGTACTCAAAGGGAAGATTCTATCAGCAAAGGACAAGGGCTTGCAGGAATTCATGATTCTGGGGACTGAGTCTCAGCTCCTGGGGATATTAACCTTTGGGACTGTTTTCAAGTAAGGGAAGTAGGAGCTGGAATATTCTTAAAGACTTGTAAAGAGGACAAGGTATAAATGGACAAGCATATCTCTCTATGGCCACATGTTTTAAGTCCCAAATTAGGACACCTGGTCACACCTGGTCAGCAACCAATTTCTAGGCTGCTTGAGTGACAAGCCGGGAGATGAAGTTTGAATTTCTAGGTTGTGGTAATGTTGTTGGGAGCATAATTTTTAAATCAAGGTGATCCCAAAAATTGTGGATTCATGGATTTTGTAGATCCCATCCATTTGGAGATTTATTTATGCCCTGCTTTAATTCTAATGAACTTGTGACTCATAAATAGAATGATTGACACAGATTTTGGCAAGAAAAAAATATTCAGAAGCAGTATGTATCTGTGCTAAGTTGCTTTAGTTGTTTCAGACTCTTTGCGACCCCATGGACTGTAGCCCGTCAGGCTCTTCTGTCCAGGCAAGAATACTGGAGTGGGTTGCCACGCCCCACTCCAGGGGATCTTCCCGACCCAGGGATCGAACCTGCATCTCTTGTATCTCCTGCATTGGCAGGCATGTTCTTTACCACTAGCACCACTTGCGAAGCCCCATAAGCAGTATAGTTAATACAAAGTGTGTAATGACCCAATGGTCAAAATGAAATAATCCTGAAAAAAGAAAAATAAAATTAAAAAGGTGTCACAAGGGGTAGAGTGGAGTCTTGAAGACAGGCGGCCGTAAAATGTAACCCAATCAGTGAGAAATAGAAACAAAAGACCCCAGAGTGCAAAGACTCCTTTGGGGATTGACTTGGGTGACGTTCTGAAGTGGAAGGATTCCGCTTTGGTTGAGGGTCCCACCCTTGTCCTTGTCACCTTGTCATACGCTTCTCGATCTCATTCTGCTTTGATCACCATCAGGGCTTCCTCAGCTACACTCTGGCTGAGTGCTGGGTTCTCTGAGGGGGTGGCTTTCACAAAATGAGTCCTAGAGGGTTGAAGAGAGTGGAGGGCACACAGGCAAGTTTCACTCCAAAGTAGATGTGAGGAACTTCTTTGGTGATCCAGTGGTTAAGACGCCGCCTTCCAATGTAGGCATTGCAGGTTCTATCCCTGGCTGGGGAGCTAAGATCCCACATGCTTCGAGGCTAAAAACCCAAACATAAAAGAAGCAATGTTGTAACAAATTCAACAAAGACTTTTAAAAAGTCCACACACAAAAAAATCTTTTTTTTTTTTTAATAAAAAGCAAAACAAGGCATCTGTGATGGTCCAGGGGTTAAAAATCTGCTTGCCAACGCAGGGAACACAAGTTCAATCCCTGCTCTGGGTAGATTCCACCTGTCATGGGCAACTAAGTCCGTGTGGCACAACTACTGAGCCCGTGCTCTGCAACGAGAGAAGCCACGGCAAGAATGCCCTGCACCGCAACTAGAGAAAGCCTGCACAGCAGTGAAGACCCAGCACAGCCTAAACACATAAACAAATCGTAAACAAACAAAGTAGGCCATGGATGCCTGTCTGCTAGAAACAGGGGAATCACTGGACAGCAGTGAAGAGCCACAAAGGCCACGCCTGGCCTATCCCCCAGCTCTTTCATGTGAGGTCCCCTGCCACCGGGCCAAACATGACTCCCCAACCCACTCCTGATCCATTCACTCCTTCTACTTTTCTTTTATTCTTGGCATGTCTTACCCTCTAAGGGACTATGTGGTTTATTTATTTTTGTTTATTGTTTACAGTCTGTCTTCCCTGCTGGGATGGAAGCTCTATGGGGGCAGAGATTGTTTTCTGTTTGGTTCATAGAGACATGCTAAGTGCCTAGAACAGTAGCTGGTGTATCTTAGGCTCTCAGTCACTATCTGTCGAATGAATGGATGAATGGATTCCTTGTAACTCCCTGGTGCGGCTGTGGACAATGGGTCTGTTCCAGAGTTCTCTCTCCACTTCTGGGCTTCACCATTTCTCATCCTGTGGCTTGTCCTTCTCTTCCTTGTGTGATCAGATCAGGGCAACTTTCACCTTCTCTCCCAGAACACAAAAACTCTCGATCTATGCCTCTGAACCATTCTACTGCAGCTCTTCTCTCTCCCTTCCTTCCTCTTACTCAGGAGGTAATATTTGTAGACCTAGTTTCTGACTTGGAAAGACATGAGGCTTATCAGAAGCTGGAAAATACCCCTGGGTTTCAAGTAAAAGATTTCATCTATTGATGTTATGGACAGTGCTTGCTTGATAAGTCACTTCAGTCATGTCCAACTCTTAAATCCCATGGACTATAGTCCACCAGGCTCTTCTGTCCATAGAATTCTCCAGGCAAGAATACTAGAGTGGGTAGCCATTCCCTTCTCCAGGGGATCTTCCTGACCCAAGGATTGAACCCAGGTCTCCTGCACTGCAGGCAGATTCTTTACCTTCTTAGCCACCAGGGAAGCCCATAGAAAAAGAACAGTATGGTGGTTCAAGGAGCAAACCTCACGTTCCAGAAAACACTGTTACCTGGAGCTGATTTGCACGACTGCTAAGTCACTTCAGTTGTGTTTGACTCCATGCAACCCCACGGATTGTAGCCCATGATGCTACTCTGTTCATGGGATTCTCTGTGGATTATGATTTCATTGCAGTAGCTTTAGGTCAAGACCTGCTCTTTGCTGTGCAGACCAGGCTCAGAGTCTCGTGTATTGGCCCCCTCAGGCTGCTGCCTTCTCCTGGTTGGTCTCCCTTTATCCCCATTATAATCCTCCTCCACCCACCATCATCATTGCATCCCTACTGCATATTTCAACAGGCCGGTTTCCTGTTCGCCCCCACCCGCCCACCTTGAGCATTCTCGGTAAAAGCCTGAACGGACCTGGCTCTGTTGGGAATGATTTCCAGGCCACACTCTGGTTCTTCCTCCTCAGCCATGCAGACACCTTCCCTGGAACCTCTTCCGGATGGCCTCTGTTGCTATTACACAGGAGGCCGCCCCAGGCTTTGCAATTCTCTTCCCAAGATCCAGCCCTAAGTGACATTCCCACCCTCTGTATTCCTTCCTTCCTTCCTATCAAGCTACTGTCCTGACTAGAGATGACCTCTGAACTCTTAGCAACTCCATCCATTTGGATGCTCAGTAAGACTGCTGGGAAAAGTGCTTTGCTCACACCACCCCCATAAAGTTCTTTAAAAAAAAATTTTTTTTTAATTAATTTATTTTGTCTGTGCTGAGTCTTCATCACTATACTGGGCTTTCTCTAGTAGCAGCGAGCAGGTTGTTCTACTCTAAGTTGTGGTGTTTGAGCTTCTCATTGCGGTGGATTCTCTTGTTTCAGAGCGCAGGCTCTAGGGTTCATGGGTTTCAGTTAGTTGCTGTGCGTGGGCTCAGTAGTTGCGACTTGAGGACTCTAGAGCTCGGGCTCAGTAGTTGTGGTGTTGTAGCCACGCGTTCCAGGAAACAAACTCACTCAGAAGGACAATGCCCATAGTGGAGTGCAGTTTATTACACCGGCAGGCCTAAGGCAGAGTCTCCTCTTAGCCACAGATCCCAACCAGTTTTTGTGAAAACTTTATATACCCTAAGTGTACATGCCCAGACCCACCTCCCCAAATTCCCTGAAACTAGTCTGAACAAAGGAAAAGAAAGATACAAAGTTAACCCGTGATTCATATGCCTTAGGCCTAGGTAGTTAACAGTGGAAAATCAATAAGCCTGTGGTCATACCCCAATAAGCATAATAGAATAGAATGTATGATTCTATTCGGTTACACAGATAATTAGGGTATTCTTTTAGGTGACTAGAGTCTAGGTAGGAGCCATGGGGCTCTTCCTTCCGGGGACCTGGTTTTCCAGTTGGTATGTCGTTTCCATAGATACTGGGCATATAGCTCAAATTCTATAGTCCAGCCCAAGATAGAGTCCTGCTTTCAAGATGGAGCCTGTTCTGTCTGTTTCCTCCTTCAGTGGTTCAGGGGGTTAGTTGCTCGGCAGCAAGAGGAATCTTCCTGGACCTGGGATCAAAACTGTGTCCCCTGCATGAGCAGGGGGCTTCTTCATCACTGGACCGCTGGGGAAGTCCCAGCCCCGTAAAGTTCTAAATGGCATCCCAGGTGGTGGGATGCTGCTGGGGGCAGGGGAACTTTCTTGCATCCTTCATTCTGTATTTGGAGCCTCGGTGTCCATTCTCAACATGGCACTGTGCAACAGTTTAGCCTGTAACCCAGGGGCATGAGCTGATGTCAGACGCCCTGTAAAAACAGAGGAAGAAGCTCCTCTGTTGAAGAAGTTGGCATCACTTACAGCCGCTCTTTGCTTCCCCAAAGCACCTTGCTCCACACTCCTGATCCAATCCCCAGAAGGTGTGCTGGAGGTGGATTCCCAAGGACTTCCGCTGACCAGTGAGTACAAAGGGGTGAGCAGCCTTCACATGGGGTCGTTTTAAAACAATACATTTGTCAGGATCTGTACCATATCTACATCCTCGCCTACAAAAGGGCATTGTGTGCTCAGGCCCATTAGGAAGAAATCCCACAGAGAGCTGAGCCAGGCGTTTTCCTTTTAGGTCTCAAAAGGAAGGATTCATTTTAGCAACATAAATTCCTTTTTCCCCCATGAAGGCATTTTAAGGCTATTCGACTGGCTCCTTAATTGGTCAACTTGCGCTCAACACCCAGTAAGAAAGCGGGTTCTGCTCTTGCCTCCGACAAAGCCAGGACGTATCTCCCTAGGCTCGCCAGCGCCCCTGCCTCCATCGTATGTCGGCAGCCCCTGCAGCTGTCTGGGGGCAAAATAAATGACTTCCAGATGTGAAGAAAAGAACTAGAAGCATTCATACAGAAGTGAATAGGGCATTGTGTTGCCCATGTTGGGGTCTCTTGGAAGGTATCAATGAACAACCAATTCATTCTTAATATATCACAGGAAATCTAAAATGGAATGCGTTACCCAGGAAATAAGTTCCTATTTTCCATGCTGAGAAACCCAAACCTAATTTCTTGTGAAGTACTAAGACTTACATTCTCCCGGAAAGCATCTCACTACTTACCCACTAGTCTGATTTAACAGCTCATTATTCCAATTTAAATTTCAAAACAAATGCAAAGGTTGGTGGGAATGGCTTTATATGAATTTCATAAACTCATATCCCGTTTTAGGTCTGCTCTCTTCACAAAGCAAGGTCTGTCACCCTCTTGAAAATACTTTCAAAGTGGAAGCTCAGATACACACCATCTGCTGGTGTCATAAATAGATAATGTAATTTTCAGTGTTTGGGAGAAAAGGAATGACATTTTTTTTCTCCCAGAGTGCTACCATCTCTAAGTTTTCATTTGGAGATGTGTGTTTGTGTGATGATGATCATGGATGTGTATTTTTACAGTCGAAATCAGGAGAGCAACAGTGAGGATGAAGCCAGGCCCAAGACAAGGTACCATGACTTTGTACCCAAAACTGTCAGTCCTAAAGGAAATCAATCCTGAATATTCATTGGAAGGACTGATGCTGAAACTGCAGCTTCAATATGTTGGCCACCTGATGTGAAGAGCTGACTCATCGGAAAAGACCCTGATGCTGAGAAAGATGGAGGGCAAGAGGAGAAGGGGGTGACAGAGGATGAGATGGTTGGATGGCATCACCGACTCCATGGACTTGAGTTTGAGTAACTCTGGGAGATAGTGAAGGACAGGGAAGTCTAGCGTGCTGCCGTCCTTGGGGTGAAAAAGAGTCGGACACGACTGAATAGCAACTTAGCTTGGGATCAATTTTCTCCATTGAGAGCACGACAGCACCAGACTCTCTTACACACACTTCCTCAGGGTGGGGTGATAATTAGATCCTGAAGGGTTTGAATTTCCTGTCTAAACCAGGCACCTGAACTTGGCCTTATCTGGGGTCCCCTCCAAAGTCAGAGGTGGTTTGTGTGCCTGTGGGCAGCACTGCTGGATCCTGTCTTCCTCCAGAAAAAGGGCGGGAGGACAGGAAGCGAAGTGAAATAGTGGCTGGAGCACAGCCCTCTCTGTGGTCCTCACCACCAGCTCCTGTTCTGAAATGACCTTGTTCAGCGCTTCTTTATTCTGTGTCCCCACCTTCCATGGGATTAGAAACTGGGACAGCAAGGTCTTATTTTTCTTAGCTGGAGTGGTTTCTGGCCCACTGCAGGCACTTTTATACCTTTGCAGAATAAATGGATGGGGGCGGGTCTGACCCCTTCCTTGTGGACATCTGGAAAACCCAGCATCGGCTAGTGACTACTTGTTGGCACAAATGCAACCAAATATTTGGGAATAGTCGCCATAATATATTGGTATGGATGTAGTGCTTTCACTCATATCTATTTAATGGACTGGATAAGAAATTAATGTCTTCTTGCAAAGGACATCCTCAAAAGATAAAGCGGCAGGACCCTAGCATTTGCCAGGTTATTAATATTGGAACACTCACACAAATAATTGTTCTTTAAAACCAACTGGGCCCTTTACAGACAACAACCTCTAACTATGTTCTGCAAATTAATTCCGATCACATCTTGAGGTCCATTTACAGCCCAGCTCAGAGTCCTTCCCTTCCGTCAGCTGTTGACTTTCTAAGTGTCCCAGGCAGCTGCGTGTCTGTCTAGGGCTCCCTGTGATGACTGGCAAACCTCGCTTTCTTGAGTCTGCTGGCTTCTACGGGACACCCTGACAAAGCCTCAGCTCTGTGGACGCCTCCAGACCCCAATGTCCAGCCAGCCAGCCGCAGGGGTTCGGGGAGTTGCAGAGGCCTCTTTGAAACCACGTCACGCTCGTTTGATCACTGCTCCTCTGTGCTTATTTGAACTGTCCCTCCCAATTAGCGGTAATAAGTGACTCTGTAAAGATGAGCCAACACAGCGGCTTCATTAGTCCGTCCGAGCTCCGCGTGCCCCTCCCAAGCCCACATTCCCTGCCCCATGCCAATCAGCCCCATAAAAATCCCCAGAGCATCCCTCCAATAGTGTCTGGAGAAAGCTAAACGCATCTTTCTCTGAGTGATACAAGGACCGGCAAAAGGCAAATTAATGACAACCCATTTGAAGAGTTTGCTTGCAATTATTGTACTCTGCCCATCCACCGAAAAATTGATTACTCCCAGGGTAGGGGGAAGAAATCCAAATCAATAGACTTCAGCAAAATGGTCAAAAGGCATGCGCCAAGCCCATTTATTTTATCTAGTTACCCTTCCTCTCTGCCCCCCTTTCCTGGTCTCCTCCTGGGCATCTGTCTGCTCTGTTTCCATCCACACACATTTTTTAAAGAAATGAGATACAATTTTCGGGGCAGGAGCTGTTTGGCGTTTCCAATACAGCACTAATGGCAATCGAGGGAGAGTTGCGTGGTTGTACATTTCCTGATGGACCCAGGCGTCCCTGAGCTCCCCAGTCCCGACTCTGTAGAGACGAGGGTGTGGGTGATGTGGTCACTTCTTTCAGAGCCAGCCAGAGAGAAGCACGAAAGAGCCTTGGTCTTGGGATTCTGGCAGTATGTGGTGCTGGGTCCTCTCTTCCCCAGCAACCCACCCATCAGGAACAGAGGAGAGGTCCCTTCGTGCCCAAGGGGGTCGGAAGCAGGGACGGCTCCTCCACACTGGTTTTTAAGTGCCCTGTGGTCTTGGGTGTCACTGCTGTCTCTGAATTTCCCCTTCCTTAATGGGAAAACAAGAACCATGGTAATAAATTTGGACTTTGCCCTCCCCCTTCCCCTCTCATTAAAGAGCAGAGGGTAGATCCCACTCTGCATCAGAATAAAACCCCACCTCCCTGATCATATGTACCCACTGCTATATTTAAATGGATAACCAACAAGGACCTACTGTACCACACAGGGAACCCTGCTCAGTGTTAAGTGGCAGCCTGGATGGGAGGGGAGTTTTGGGGGAGAATGGGTACATGTGATTGCACAGCTGAGCCCCTTTGCTGTCTACCTGAAACCATCACAACATTGTTAATCGGCTATACTCCAATACAAAATAAAAAGTTAAAAAAAGAATGAAACCCCAGCTCCCTTCCCTAGGATTCAAGGCCTTGTCGTGATCCGGTGGCTACAGTCTTCCGCACACTTTCCCCCTTGCTCCAGCATTGCAGGCTGGCCATTCCCTCACCTGGGCTTCTGCTGTGCCCTTGACCCGGCAGGCCCTCACTCCTGTTCCATCTCTCTTAAGATCACCCTAATCTTTTAAGGCCCAACTCGAATACCTCGTCCTTCCTCTTCTCTGATGGGTCCTTGTCATTTTCCTCTGTCCCCGAGTACATGTGTACCTATGTGGAACCAATACAGATGGAAGATGAATCAGCAGCCACTTTTGGAAATGTTGTAGCCAAGCGTTCCAGGAAACAAACTCACTCAGAAGGACAATGCAGATAGTGGAGTGCAGTTTATTACACTGGCAAGCCCAAGGCAGAGTCTCCTCTTAGCCAAGGATCCCGACCAGTTTTTGTGAAAACCTTATATACTCTAAGTGTAAGTGCACAAACCTGCCTCCCCAAATTCCCTGAAACTAGTCTGAACAAAGGAAAAGAAAGATACAATCAAAGTTAACCCGTGATTAATATGCCTTAAGCCTAGGTAGTTAACAGTGGACAATTATCAATAGGCCTGTGGTCATACCCCAATAACCATAATAGAATATATGATTCTCTTCGGTTACACAGATAATTAGGATAGTCTTTTAGGATGGAGAGTCTAGGTATGAGCCCTGGAGCTTTTCCTCCCAGAGACCTGGTTTTCCAGTTGGTATGTCGTTTCCATAGATACTGGGCATATAGCTCAAAGTCCACAGTTCGGATAGAGTTCTGCTTTCAAGATAGAGCCTGTTCTCTTTTCTCCTTCAGAAACACCAAGAGTGCCATTTAATAGTGTCAGATGTATCTCCGCCTGTCCTTGAATCATCCATCAGCACCATCACCTGCTTGCCCCCACATCTTTGTTATACCTTCCAACCTGCTCCAGCTCTGGACACAACCAAAACGTGTGGTGGTATTTCTGTCCCATCTCCCACCCTCGTCTTGTAGGCTTGGGGACAGTGGGGTCAGGACTACTGCATACCCTGGCCAGAAGCCAGATCACATCTTCCTTTTCATCACTTGGAGTAATGCATAAATCTATTTTATTTAAAATGCTTTTTAAAAAAATCTGGACCATTTAAAAAGTCTTTATTGAATTTGTTACAATATTGTTCCTATTTTACGTTTTCGGTTTTTGACTGCGAGGCTTGTGGGATCTTGGCTTCCCAACCTGGGATCGAATCCATACCCCCTGCACTGGAAGGTGAAGTCTTAACCACTGGACTACCAGGAAAGCCCCTGCTTGAACCCATTTTAAAGGGAAACATATCTTGAGGACCCTCAGAATTAGCTTATTGTCATTGCAATAAAACTGCTACTTAAGTAGGCACAGATACATATTAATCAACCTTCTTAGATTATAGCTCTTGTGAAACTATTAAATATTTCACAAATTCAAAGCAAAAGAAACCCTGCAAAGCCAAGAACATTCAAACTGTCAAGGCTAATTTCACATCAAGGACTGTTCTGCAGAAATCAAAATTTCCACTCACAGTGTGAGTGGTGTCCTGGTGGCTAGAACATTCCTTCTTCCATTTCCAGCATGGCTGCAATTTCTCCTCCACCCTACACTCTTTCTCAGTGGAACTACTCTCAGGCCTTCATCAGTCCCACATCTTGGTGTCACTTAGGGCAGCAAGGAAGAAGGAAACATTGGAAAATGAAGAATGCAAAGGGACTGTGAAGGAAGCCAGTGATATAGATCAGGTTTCTCAGCTCCATGCTGGTCCTTTCCATCCTGCTCTGATGCTGCGGGCTGGGAATTGCAAATCTAATTTCTTCTGCTCCTGGACTCTGACAATTTAGGGTGCTTGGAGGAGCCTGGAAGGCAAAGAGAAAGTACTTGCTTCTTCCAGGTCCTCACAAGAATAGCATCCTTGCCATACTTGCTGTCTTTCATGCCTGATTACTTCCTGTCCTTTTTCTTTTTTAATTGAAATAGAGTTGATTTACAATTTTTTATTAATTTCTGCTGTACAGCAAAATGACTCAGTTATACAAATACACATTCTTTTCTATCTTCTCCCAGGATATTGAATAGAGTTCCCTGGGTAGAAACTTATTTGATTACTTCCTGTTCTTGATAGCATCTCCCAGTCTTGAATCATCCCAGCAGTGATTGCTCACCTTCCACTTGAGCAATTTGCAGCTGATGATGTGACATTTGCAGAGGCAGCTCATTGCTTCTGCTGGGAGACACCAGCTCATGCTGCCCCATGGAGTCCCTTCTCCAAATTCCTAAGTCCAGTAGTTCCAACCTCTTCTCTTGCATCCCTCAGCCCTACAATGGTAGTGATTTCCTGCAGCTTCTACTTCAGAGACATCTTAAAGTGTATTTTTTATCATTTCAGTTAAAGGATTTATAAATATTTCA
Organism: Bison bison bison; assembly: GCF_000754665.1. Lineage (NCBI taxonomy): Eukaryota > Metazoa > Chordata > Mammalia > Artiodactyla > Bovidae > Bison > Bison bison. Next base: position 1,876,795 of record NW_011494635.1, on the reverse strand, counting down.
TTTCATTTCTATTAAAATGTTAAGTGAAATTCCTGTCTTCTAATTGTGACTGAAGTCACGGGGGTGGCCTGGGCAGGAGAAAGAATTAGCAATGGAAATGGAGGAAAGTGGATGGATTGGAAAGATAAGTAGGGTGCCAATGAATAAAAAGCTCATGGAACTGACTCAAATTCATTCCTTTTTATGGCTGAGTAATATTCCACTGTATATACATACCACATCTTTATCCAGTCATCTGTTGATGAACTTAGAGCCTTTTATATAGAGTGATTAGAGGGCAAAGGAACCAGAGATCAAATTGCCAACATCCGCTGGATCATCGAAAAAGCAAGAGAGTTCCAGAAAAACATCTATTTCTGCTTTCTTGACTATGCCAATGCCTTTGACTGTGTGGATCACAATAAACTGTGGAAAATTCTGAAAGAGATGGGAATACCAGACCACCTGACCTACCTCTTGAGAAACCTATATGCAGGACAGGAAGCAACAGTTAGAACTGGACATGAAACAACAGACTGGTTCCAAATAGTAAAAGGAGTACGTCAAGGCTGTATATTGTCACCCTGCTGATTTAACTTCTATGCAGAGCACATCATGAGAAATGCTGGGCTGGAAGAAACACAAGCTAGAATCAAGATTGCCGGGAGAAATATCAATAACCTCAGATATACAGATGACACCACCCTTATGACAGAAAGTGAAGAGGAACTAAAAAGCCTCTTGATGAAAGTGAAAGAGGAGAGTGAAAAAGTTGGCTTAAAGCTCAACATTCAGTAAATGAAGATCATGGCATCTGGTTCCATCACTTCATGGGAAATAGATGGGGAAACAGTGGAAACAGTGTCAGACTTTATTTTTCTGGGCTCCAAAATCACTGCAGATGGTGACTGCAGCCATGAAATTAAAAGATGTTTACTCCTTGGAAGGAAAGTTATTACCAACCTAGTTAGCATATTAATAAGCAGAGATATTACTTTGCCAACAAAGGTTCGTCTAGTCAAGGCTATGGTTTTTCCAGTGGTCACGTATGGATGTGAGAGTTGGACTGTGTAGAAAGCTGAGCGCCGAAGAATTGATGCTTTTGAACTGTGGTGTTGGAGAAGGCTCTTGAGAGTCCCTTGGACTGCAAGGAGATCCAACCAGTCCATTCTGAAGGAGATCAGCCCTAGAATTTCTTTGGAAGGAATGATACTAAAGCTGAAACTCCAGTACTTTGGGCACCTCATGCGAAGAGGTGAAAAAACTCATTGGAAAAGACTCTGATGCTGGGAGGGATTGGGGGCAGGAGGAGAAGGGGACGACAGAGGATGAGATGGCTGGATGGCATCACCAACTCGATGGACATGAGTTTGAGTGAACTCCGGGAGTTGGTGATGGACAGGAAGGCCTGGCGTGCTGCGATTCATGGGGTCACAAAGAATCAAAGATACAAAGACTGCAACGTCCCCACTCTTGTGGGTTGACCAGGCTGCTTTGTTTTCAAACAATGGAAACACATCTGAATATAGCAACAAACAGGGATATGCTGGAAGGCCATGGGGCAGCTCCCAGGACCCACACAGGGAAGCACATAGCTCAGTCTTGGAAGGAGGGGGATCCAGGTACCGAGGGAGCTGGGAGGTAAACGCATGTGGACAACACCCTTACACATCCTTGCGTAAATTATTGAC
>NW_011494635.1:1865514-1875025 GCF_000754665.1 Bison bison bison | reverse complement strand
AAATTATTGACTTGAATTTCTCTGTCCTTTCACTTAGTTCAAGAATCAAATTCCCAGGAGAAATGGCCTGATTGACCAAATGTGGGTCACACGCTGACCCCAAGGCATGGTCAAGACACATGGATGTTCTTACGGGGACCACAAGGATGGGGAGGGTGATATTGCTCAGCCCTCTCCCCGATTCAGCCCCCAGTGTGTGCCAGGCACATAGACTCAGTCACTTCACACGCAGCAGCAGACAGGTTCTCTCATTATCCTTATCTCATAGATAAGGCAATCCCAGCTCAGAGAGGGTAAGCAGCTTTGCCAAGACCACTCAGCTGGGAGGTGGTATCATCAGGGCTCAAACACAGAAACTTCATCTCCTAGACTCACAGCCTCTCCCAGTCCTTGTAGCTATAATGTTGCTTGTAGCTTCAATTCCCCAAAGGAAAGTCCAGGGAGGTTCTCACAGCAAAAAGAGAAATGGGTGCTGAGTCGAGAAAAGGGGCCCTGTGGACCCTCACTGCCCACTGAGGAGGAGGAGGAGGAGGAGGAGTTTTGGAGCCAAAGGCTTTGACTGTGCAGTCCATGAGTGTGTTTATTTCACGTAAATTTCGTGGGCAATTTCTCATTAAGGGATGCCTGCTCATCTCCGGGCCATCGGCACAAGAACTCTGGCTGGGTTGGTACCCACGGCTGCCTGGAATGCCTCCGGCCTGACTCCCACACCCAGCTGGACGCATCCAGTCCTCCATGCATGTTGCTCGGTCCACATGCCTTTCTTCTTCAGATTCGCACGTCCTAGGCAGCTCAACTACCATTCTCTCAATGGCCTTGAAAACCACTTATTGGTAAATTCCTCCTTCAATAGACATTAAAAGCCACGTCCGGCACGCAATTCAGTGAGACACATAACACACGCTCGATGCCTGTTTGTTGTTGGTGATAAAAAGACAAGACGTTGGGGAAAGTCATATTGTGATGGGGGTGTCTCACACCCTCCCCCCAGTCTATACAGTGATTTCATCAAGAAGGGTCCTTCCAGTAGAACTTGCTGCTTGAAGCTAAACCTGTGCCATTCAGCTTAATCACAGTGGGATTCAAGAATTTGTTTCATTTCAAGAATGAAAGAGAATTTTGTTTAAAAAATGATAGCTCACCTCTCTCTGTGCTGGTGGTTCCCTTAACACTGCACACCACCTGCCTGTCCTTGTTCTGAGAGGACCAGACTTGGGAGATCCCCATATCTGATGGGTATAAAGCAGCTGTGAGTGATTTTCTGATATTTCAGACAGGGATCTTTTTACCAAACATAAATGAAAACACTCTTAAAACACATTTTTAATTTAATAAGAGGAAAGTTTTAAAGCATTTTAAGTGTATTAAAAAATTCAGTCAACAATGGCTAATGATTGAATCAATTAGAGTTATGGAATGAATCCTCCATAAACCCCCAAAGTTCTGGGTTGATGAACATGTGCTGTTCTGGGAACAGGTGTGCTCAGGGAAGCATGAAATCTTCATGCCCTTTCCCCACACCCTGCCCCATGCATCTCCTCCATCCAGCTGTTCCTAAGTTTTATCCTTTCATAATAAACAGATCATCTAGTCAGTAAAGTGTTATCTCTGAGTTCTGTGAACCACTCTAGTAAATTAATAGAACCCAGGGAGGGGTCATTGGTACTTTCAGTCCACAGCCAGTTGGTGGAAGCACAAGTGACCCCCTGGACTTGTGAATGATGTCTGAGGCGGTGGGTTGGGAAGTCTTATAGCCCTGAGACCCCAACCACAGAGATCCGACATCATCTCCAGGTAGACATGGTCAGAATAGAGTTTGATGGAAGGGCACCCAGTTAATTTCCCCTCCCAACACACATACATACATACATAGCTCCCCACATACACACATACATATACACACAATACACACCCACATACACACATACACATATATACACACATACATACATATATCCACATCCACACACACATCCACACACACACATATACATGCATCCACATCCACACACATATGCACCCACATGCACACACATATATACATACACCCACATCCACACACATATGCATGCACACACGCACACACACACGCCACACACGCATACACACACATACATATATATACATTACACATATACACCCACCTGCTCCCACACATATATACACACATACACACACATACATACAAATATACACACACACAGTTTGGAACTGGGCGCAAAATTTCAGGCCCATTTCTAGGTACTCCCTAAGTGAGGCTCCAGTAACCTGAGGGCAGTTCTCTGAAAAGGAGACAAGGGTACAGGCTCTTGTAAGTAAAGGCACATCAAAGCCAGGGACTATCTCCCACCAAATGGTAAAAAGGGATCTGAGGGAGCCTGGGGGATGCACCAGGGTTGCCACCATCCACCCGTTCTCATTGGAGAGTGAGAAGATCATGTGAGGATGTGGGGGGAGGTCACCAAAGTGGGGAGTCTTCAGGAAGAGTGTAGGGTGCAGGGGAATCTCCAAGTCTTTGGGTGTTTTCCAGATATCTCATCTCCTGGCAAATTCTCAGTCTCTACCAATCAGATACTTAACCTAGGTCATAGAAAATGTTAATACTGGGAATTTGACCCATGCTGTAGTTCAGAAATGCATACGACATTTTCAGACTTACTCTTCAATGGACCCATCATTGTGTCAGCTCCAGGAGAGAAGGACATTGTTCAGAAGGGTCGCATCATGTTCCCGAACATCTGCCTCCAGCTGCACAACCTGGATACAGAACTCACTCTTCAGTGACTGGCAATACCTCACTGTTGTTTTGAGCACTCCTCTGACAGCTGCAACTCCCTATAGCCTATCCCCAAACCCCAAAAGCCTCACCTGCAAGATAGTCTGAGTCATAAGAAACCGCAAACAGTAGCCTGACGTACCACTGCACGAATAAGTGGCATCTTCCCCTTTCACCCAGCCCCAATTGCCTGTTTCAAACACCCTGCATTTCCTGTGAGTGTCTGGCACTAATTCTTTTTTTTTTAATCCATTTATTTGGCTGTGCCAGTTCTTGCAGCATGCAAGATCTTTAGTTGCGGCATGTGAAATTTAGTTGAGGCATGTGGGATCTAGTTCCCCAACTAGGGATTGAACTTGGGCCCTCGGCATTGAGAGCACAGAGTCTTAGCCACTGGACCATCAGGGGAAGTCCCAAGGCACTAATTCTTGTCCTAGCAAGTCTCTTTGGTTACAGGGAACAGAGCTTCTCTTGAATGAACTAGGATTAAGGGAATTTACCATAATTGATTATAAAGTTGAACTTGGAATGATACTGAAAGCTGTCAGGGATTCTTGAACTCGCTTGGAATCCCAGCTCCTTTCTTTATCTCTCCTCTGATTTTCTTCTGGTGGTTGTTGCTACTTGTTTATTTTCTCTATATTTTTCTCAATCTCAGTGGTTTCTGTCTGTTCATATTCCACCCAGGTGGAAATAGCTGGAGAGCCACATGGCTGAGCTCAGCTCAGAGCCCCAACCCACAGAGCCAAGAGCTGATACGTGACTCCTGTCTTAAGCCACAAGAATTTGGAGTTACTTGTTAAGCTGCAGGAACAAACTGATATACTAATCAAGTTAATGGATCAAGCCTAGTGTCAGTGGATATAATCCCATTCCAGAAAGGGGAAACTTGTGGTGAAGTGTGTGTATTTCTTATTTAATAGTCTCATTGCTCTGCCCATCTAGTGTGTGTGATCCCCTAGAGGAGGGCATGGCAGCCCATTCCAGTATTCTTACCTGGAGAATCCATAGACAGAGGAGCCTAGTGGGCTCTAGTCCATAGGGTTGCACAGAGTTAGACGCGACTGAAGCGACTGGGCATACACGCTGGCAGTGTGTGTGAGCAAATGTTGGCAAGTAAATGTCCGACACCTTGAAAAAAAGGACATTCTCTGCCCTCCTGTTTCTTATTGTCTAGAGGAGATAAGACACATTCAAATAACGATCCCAGAGAGCTGAGTATCGATGGTGCTGTGGAAATGCTGCAGGAGACTCGTCATGCCCTCTCACCTCTCTGGAGGGGGCACCCAGCTCTTTCCGCTGTGGAAATGCAGGACTCAGAGCAGCAATGACTCTTCGAAATTTCCCTCCTTCCTTCTTAAGAGCCTCCAACTCTTTTATTCCACTTAACTGATTAAGTGAACAATTAAGAGTCACATAACCAGTTCTGACCACTTCTTTTGCAAAACCTACATCACGGTCTTGCAACTCACCTGTAATGCTCACCAACTGTCTTGAGCTGAGACCCACCTGAGTATCTTGGGAGACCCCCATGCTAAAGCTGAGGAGCCAGTGGCAGAGAAGGATAAGGTAGTTTGTTGAAGATAAGTGGTAGAAGTGGAATTCCAATCTGGAAAGTCTGGTGTCAGAATACAGATGCTAAATTCCTCTGTTGAACTGTCCCGTACACATGGGCAGGGAAAGGACTATTCTGGGCATAAACTCACCAAGATGTTTTAACCAGATCCCCACAAAACCTTGTAACAAGAAGACTAAAAACAGTTTCAAATTACTTGAGTGAGAGAATCAGGGAGTAGCCAAGAATGAAGATTGTTTTTTAAATGCGTGTTCAACAGTTAAATGCAGTAGGCCAAAAATTTGACCTGAGTTTTGTGCTGGCCAATGCAAAGAAAGCATCTGACTTTCAAGGAAAGCATGATTCATGATGTAATACAAACTCATTTTCAGGAGGTTCCAATTGTCCCAGATATTGAAACTTGAAATGATTCCTCACCCCTGGCATTTCATACAGCGCCCCCAACCATGTCCTTACAGCAGATCCAAGCACATCTATCACAAAACTTTAACATGTAATGTCTTCCAAGATGCGTTGGTGGGAGTAATGTCAAAGCACCACTTTGTAGCAACTGCCCTGGGAGAATGAGAACAATTCAGTCTCAGGGCACAGCTTTGCCACCTGGGATAAAAGCAGAGGTAACTTAGAGAACTCCAGCAATGGATGGGTGACCTAACTTTCTCTGTAAATATTGTCTCTTTTAATCAAGCCTTTGTTAAATATTGAGTGGAGGGAGTTCAAGGTTGCCCGAAATAGTGAGAAGGCAGCTTCTCACTAGCTTGGCTCGATGCAGACTTTAGTAGTAAGTTTAGCTGCAAGTGGGACAGCTATGCTTCTGGCTAGTTTGATGAACTTCACAAGGACACCCGTCTCTAAAGTGGCAACTGATGATCGTTGTCATGGTAGTGCCATGGAAACCGGCATCCCCCAATCCAGTGGCCTAAAGTGGCACTCATTTATCCTCCAAATGTCCCGGGTGGCTGGTTCCCACTGTGACCAGCTCTGAAAGCAGTTTGGGTCTCGCTCTCTCCCCTCCTGAATACATCAGTGGGTCAGCCAAGACATGTTCTTCTGTTGGCAGAAGTGCTTGGAAGGCAAGGCTCAGGGCACAAGGACATTACACACTTTAGCTTCTGTTACATTCATTAACCTTCATCCGTCCATCCAGTTCGCCTGGTGGATGGGCAGGAGTATGTAGTATGGACACTGGGGGAGGGGGGAGTAAGCAATCGTCATCCCAGGCAATAATCCAAACCATCCTCTTCTCCTTGAAAAGCAATTTGTTCACCCTGATGAGAGTGGCCGAAATGACAAAGGCTGATAAAACCACATACTGGCAAGTAAGTAGACATTGGCAAGGTGGTTTATCTGGGAGGTGTGCCCAGGGAGAGTGAGTCGGGACAGAAGGCCCCCCTGCCCAGAGAGACCACGCTGGAGGTGGCTGGGCCGGATTGCCTCAGGAGCTCTCAGGACACAGAGTTCCTACCAGAACTGTCCAGAAAGGGAGAGCACCTGGGGGTCTCTCCCCAACTCCTGTCTGCGCTGGTTGGAGGGCTCCTCCAGGCTGCACTCATGGATTTGGGCTGAGCTTTTGTGCTGCTTTAGGATCCAAGACCCAAACCAGACCATCAGGGAGCACGTTCTTGGAGGTGAGATGCTGTCGGTTCAAGATGACTCGGAGCTCACACGGGGACAGTCCAGCTTGACTGCAGCTGACACGGAGGAAGATTGAGTGGATGGGATGTGAGTCACCCAGAGTGTCTGCCACAGTCAGATACTGTGGGGGCTGATTTGCTGCCGGTAAACTTGGGGCACCCTCTGGTGTATTCGCTTTGTAAAAATTTGCTGAGCCATAAAACTGTAATGTGTACACTTTTCTCCTTATCTGTGAAATCAATTAAAAGTTTCCCTGAAAAGCAAGTGGAATTTCTTTATCTGACTTTTGAACACACACACATCTTTACACGGCTGTAAAACATGCTGGAAATCATTAAAAAGAATAAAGACTGTAAGTTAATATCTTCTAACCTCATATCTTTCACAATAGAATTACAAATGTGTTATGAAATACACCTGTATTCAAGATTCATCTGTTACGTTACACTCTGATTCAGTACCAAGCCTCAGAATAATCTGGTTGACTTTTTTCTCCCAGTAGATGACCTTTGTCTCCACTTAAAAATCACTTCCAAAACAGAAGCAGCAGAAAAATCTCCACCTTTATCATTTAAGAATATTTAGAAAAACTGAACCAGAGTGGAATCACAGATTGACTTTCTTAAGAGTTTGGTATTATCTGATATTATCCTGGAGGTGTATAGAGCAGTACCATAAAATTACCATAAAAGCAAAAAGGAGTTTTATACTCATTCTTTTGATGAGGATTGTGATAGCTGGTGAAGCTGGTGGTGGTGCCAAACTTCTTAATGGGATGTTTGGTCCAAAGGGCATTTTTCCTCCCTGTGTTCTTTGGTGTCGTCATGGTCAGAGCTCCTCCCCCAGGGAGCTGACCTTAGCAGAACTTCTAAACCACCTGCACTGATCTCATTCAGCCAGGTGACCTGCCCAGCCAGGACCACGCAGGTAGCTGGCAGCTCAGCAGAGCGTGGAGTGATGTCTAAGGAATGTTCCTTTCACCCTCCTCTGTCACCTTCCACTGTCAATGTCCTTCAACGAGTGGCCCTAAGTTGGTCCCTGGTGAGGAATTGGATTTCTCTTACAAATGGTGCTTGGCCATCCATTCTGAGAGTTTAATCAGACACTTTCTTTGATCACGGTTTCAAAAAATCTTTTTTCTTAGTCAAGGAGAAACTACCTACAGAAAAGAGCACACAGCCCTGTACGGATCTGATGAATCTGTACAAAACGAAGGCTGCCATGAAGGCAGCTTCCAGCTCAAGAAATAAAAGCACCCTCTTGTGCCCCCTCGCAGTCATCAGCCCCTGCCCAGGGGAGCCACTGTCCTGAGTTCTGACACCAAAGACAGCACTCCTGTTCTTGACCTTCTGGCAGACAGGTGCAGCACGCATGCTCCCTTCTATCGGCCATCCTTCTCTCCACATCTGATGTGTGGTTCACCCCGGACATGAGTCCAGTTAATCGAGTCTCCTACTGTTGAATATGCCTCTACCTGTTTACTTCCCAGTTGATATGCATGTGGGTGAGTTCCAGTTTGGGACTTATGGAACAGCACTGCTGTTACTGACCATCTGGGGTACGGCTTGCTTCTTTCTGAAAAGCGGGTCCTGAATATTCCAATCTTGGCTGGCCTGAAATCAAGGCTCCTGGGAGACTGAGTTTGGAGTGGTCAAGGATGTAATTTCTGAGCCCAGCTGGTTTCGCTGGACTCCTGATGTGCTGTCTGCTGCCCGAGTGATACTGGCCATTTCACATACCCATCCCATGCCTCCATCTGCATGTCTGTAAGAGGGCATAATAACAACAGCAGCTCATAGGGTTTTGGTGAGTATGGGGTGTCAGTACCAGAGAAAGCTGGACACGTCGTAAGCACCAATTGAGAGTTTTCTAATATTATCCTCATGCTTGAGGATAATACAACTTGACCTCTAATATACCAATGTGGGATTGGCCTGGGCAGGAAGTCATATGAAGTAAGAGGATTGGAAAGGACCCCAGTAGCAAACTTCATCTCAGAACTGGGCCGGGCACCACAGGAGTTCGCCATGTGGGCGCCAGCCTGTGGAAGTCATCCAAGCTCCCTGCTCGCCGCCTGCCTGGGGTTGCATCTGGGACCCTGCAACCTCCCGCTCCCCTCTGCTGCCTGCTGCTGCTGCCTGGTACCCTTCTAATGTTCTCCTAATTCCTTACCCACTGGGGATGTTTCCACTCTGCCTAGAATACAGATTCTTTCCGGCATGACGCCATTAGCAGAAAGCAAGCCAGACCTGTAATAACTGACTGATTAAACCAGCCCAGCTGCCTCCATCAGGGGTCACCACACAGACCAGAGAACAAGGCAGCCGTCTTCTAATATACACTTTTATTTGAATAAGACCAGTCCACATGGGATTAATTAAATACATCCACAGCGAGTGAATGGACTCATGTTGGTGGATTTACTTGTCCGCCTTTCCTATCACGACTCTGGACGGTTTAGCTTCTATTGCTTTTGTCTGCATGGGATTAAGAAGGAAGAGGTTGGACAGGGTTATTAACAGAAAAAAGAGGATGCCTAGTGACCTAATTCCCTTCTGCATCTTTATCGTACCAGGATGTGCAAATCCCCATATGGGACAACAATGCAAATGAGCTTTCCTGGAGAATAAAACATTTGAGACAAAAGAGAAACATGAGTTTGTCATACAATATCACTGCAACTCATAATGCTAAGACTTTTAAAAAATGACATTCTATTATGGAGTTTTATTTCCTGTCCCAGTGGGCAGCCGACCAGGCAGAGTGATTCAGAATTCAAATACTGTACAAGGATATACAGTAACTACGGTTCTCTGAGGATTTGAGCAAATGTCAGAAAACCAAGCCCCAAAGCAAATTTATTAGTTGGTACTGATACCTAACAATTTGACGTAGACGCCGATAAGGCCATCTGGGAATCCTTTTCACTGTTAAATGATTTAGGGGCCTCTACAGAAATTTCCTTGTCTGCTACATTTCATGAAGCCACACAGCCCTCCTCCTGCACTGGCAAACTGAGCTAAGTCAGCAGCTCTAGCTATTGACTCTTTCCAGTGACATATTTTCCTTCTTGTTTTTTGGCAACCTTTATATTAAAGTATGCAACAAACACCTTTTATTACCTTTTTTATAAAATTATTTTTTTAAAAAAGAATAGTGATTGATAGTGCTGATATAAATGAAGATTTCAGAATTATCTATGGGCTTCCCTGGTAGCTCACTTGGTAAAGAATCTCCTTGCAATGCAGGAGACCCAGGTTCGAGTTCTAGGTTGTGCAAATCCCCTGGAGAAGGGAATGGTTACCCACTCCAGTATTCTTACCTGGATAATTCCATGGACAGAGGAGCCTTGCAAGCTACAGTCCGTGGGGTCGGAAAGAGTCAGACACGACTGAGTGACTAACACTTTCACTTTCATGTTTTATTTATTTGAACTATTTATAAGTACAGAAAATTAGAAGTCAAATACATTTTCTTTTCTGTGATATAGTTTATTCAGGGAAAATGACATTTTTGTATCCCTA
>NW_011494635.1:1858957-1865414 GCF_000754665.1 Bison bison bison | reverse complement strand
TTTGAAAATTCATATTATTTTCATTAGTTCCATGCTGTCTTAGTTTGAACACATTTTTCTTTAAATGCTTATTTCTTTAAGACCTACAGATGGAGGGATTTCTCATGAAATCTGTCAGACCCACAGTGAATATAATTTTTAACAGGGCTGAAAAAGAATGGCTTTGTTTCAGACTTACTCTTCTCTCCAGCTCAGGTTTTCTTTGGTCTCTAAGGTTCTTTGGTCTCTAAAGTTCTGGCCAAAAACAAGTTGTTATTAATGGGTGGAGGTTTCTGGTTTCATTTGGACTAAGCTTATCTCTTGAAGGCAGCTTGAAGAAAGGATGAAGGAGAACTGGGTGTTGTTGATCAGGGCTCTAACCTGGATGGACCACTGATAGGTGGATGCACTCGGGCCAGGAACCAATCAGTGCAGGCTTTTCAAGTTCTCAACGTGCAATTAACACCTGGACCAACTGAGCTGTGACATCTCCTTCTGGATTCAAAACAGGATTCCCAACCTGAGGTCCACAGTCCTACCCTACACTCTTGATTTCTCTTCTCCCTCCAGCTGTCATCCCCACCACACCCCTCTTGCTGTCCCCCACCCCAACATAACTGCCAAAGCCTCAAAGCACCCCAGTCATGTCAAGTAAATGACAAGTTGTGAGGTTTTTTCCCTGCTCTACCTGTCTTGTTTACTTCCTGAACTTGGAAATGATCTCAGAACTTAGGAATCACTTTGCAAAGTTGGTTCAACAACCTTTTAATTGACAGGAGGGACAGAGTAGGTTCTGGAATATAAAGCAGACATCTCTGCTTTCAGGAAAGAAGATGGTTGGAGAGAGGGATCAGGAAGTGGGTAGTTTTATGAATCGTGGAGAAAAGCCCCTGAGGAAGGTTCTGCAGCCTCCTTAGGGGTCCCAAGGTGCCTTCTTATCCAAGTTAAGTCTTCAAGGACCAATAGGAACCGATCAAGCGAATGCAAGGAAGGACTGGGCAGGCATGAGTAAAAGAGAAGGATCTTTCATGGAGCTGTAAGTAGGCAGGCACTGCTGGGGTGAACATCACAAGGCCAAGAGTAGTGGGAGAGAATGAACCATCACGGGGGTCTTGGGACTTCCCTAGCAGTTCAGTGTCTGGTCTTCGCCTTCTAGTGCAGGGGATGTGAATTTGATTCCTGAGAGGGGAGCTAAGATTCCACATGCCTCACTGCCAAAACACCAAAGTATAAAACAGAAGCAATACTGTAACAAATTGAATAAAGAGTTTAAAATGGTCCACATTAAAAAAAAAAGTCTTAAAAAAACAGTCATGGGGATCTCTTATGATGCCAGGGAACTTGACCTTTATTCTGTACTTAACAGGACGTGGGATGGATCAAGAGGTTTAAAGAGCAAAGGAGGTGCCCAATTGGGCTTGCACATCTGTTAGGTGACTATGTTTGGCTGAACAGATTGGTGAGGGATCTGGAGGGATAGAGACCAGGTCAGGAGCTAAAGCCATAATAGCAGAGGTGAGCCCCACAGGATCTGTGTAACAGTCAAGGGCCCACTGGCAGTCATGGCAAACAATCCCCCAAGTTCCAGTGGGCTTTGAACCATGACGGCGTCCTTCTTACTCATGTCACAGCTCAATGGAGGGTGTTTGCATCAGTTAGAAGGTGTTCCAGGTCCTTTCCCTCCTGGAGCTCCATAGACCCGAGAACCTCAGGGAAACAGGAGTCACCTGTCTCAGGCATTTCAGAAAGACAAGGACCAAAATTAAATCTGGACTTCAGGAACCTGTTCCCTATTTTGGCAAGAATAGATTTCCTTTCATTCTGCCCAACTCCTCCTGTTCTTTTACTTAAAAAAACAAAACAAAACTTTTTTTTACATAACTTTGTATTTTATTTGGCAGTGAATATCGACTTCATTGTGAGTTTGTAGGAAAATACCCTAAGGGAAGGGTTGAATGAATATTTTGGCTTATTATTAATTCCCAAAGGAACTCACTCTCTCTCACACCTAAGATATTTTATCATCCTGCAAGATAAGGGCTCCTCATTTCAATTAGTGGAAAGCTTACCATTAGCTAACTAATTAATGCTCTTCCCTTACATCTATTTTCTAATTACAGTCTCCACCGAGATTTTTTCACCCAAGTGGCCAGTGATGCTGTGGATTTATTTTACATTTAGTTAGACAATAACAAATACCTAATTAATGTTTATAAATATAATACAATCCCTCCTGACGAGTTGTGGGTATTGCATACACTAGCAACCAGTTTATTAAAACATTAATTGCAGTTGGATTTGTTTTGGGATTCATGCATAATCCATTTAGTACATAGCAGGACTAACTCATTTTGAAGGGATTATGAATGAAATCCTCCACAAACTCTATCGTTTAATTCACATTGTAGCCAAGGAAGGGGAAAGTTTGCCTTCAGCAAATTCCGTGGCTCTTCTGGGACCTTCAGTGTGGTCCTTCTTTCCTACCTCCTTCCCTTCTTCCTTTCTTTTCTTTCCTTCCTACCTACCTTCCTTCCTTCCTCCACTTAGTATTTATCAAGCATCTATTGTGCACATAGCTCTGGTAATGTACCCAAGATATGTCCATGCAGTGTACAGATGGAAACCAAAAAGCTCAATCAGTCAAACTTACACTTCTGGCTGTATTAGTGAAGTCATGTACGACTCTTTGCGACTCCATGGACTGTAGCCTACCAGGTTCCTCCGTCCATGGGATTTTCCAGTCAAGATTACTGGAGTAGGTTGCCATTGCCTTCTCCAGGAGATCTTCCTGACCCAGGGATTGAACCTGGGTCTCCCGCATTGTAGGCAGACGCTTTACCGTCTGAGTCTGGCTGCACTGGAAATTGGCAAACCCATTTTGGAAAACTGAAATCTTTCTCTAAAGCTGAATACACTCCTACCTTATGACAGCATTTTTACTGCTAAGTATACACAGAAACATGCACACATGTTCACCCACAAGACACTTATTAGCATGCTGGTTGCAGCACTATTTGTAATAGCCCCAAACTGGAAACTACCAAAATACCCACCACTGGTAGAATGGGAAAATAAATGATGGCATATTCCCATAAAGGAAGAGTGTACCATATAGCAAGGAGAAGGAGCCATCTACAAAGCTCAGAGACAAGCAGAACTAATGCATGGTACTGGAAGTCAGGAGAGCAGCTGTCCTTGGAGTGGGGAGTAAACGGAGATTTTGGGGGTCTGGTAATGTTTCCATCTGGTTCTGGTTAAGTAAGTGTGAAAATCCAGTTTGTGAAAATTCATTGATTATGATGGATGAAGTTTTACACATGTTATGTTTTAATACAATTTACAAAACAAATGAAAAGTCAACTCATTAGCTAGAGACTGGCCTTTGTTTTCGTGTGTTTGTGCTTGTCTCATATAAGTGACTACGTGGTATTTTAAGTCTGATTATTCACTCATTCATTCCACAAGTACTGATGAAATAATTAGTTTGTACTGCTGGTGGGAATACGTGTGAAGAAATAAAAACACATCAATCATGGTCTCTCTCCTCAAGGTTTTTTACAAGGCACTGATGGACAGAATCACCCAATCAAGTATCACAGCACAACGTGGTAATGCTAAGGTCACAGGGGAAGGGCGTTTAGTTCAAGCTAGGTAGATGTAGGTGAGATGTCTCAGAAAGGAGTAGAGGATGTTTCTGCCTTCATCCCCTCACTCTCTTTAGGCAGCAACTGTGAGTTTTATTGTGAACCAATCTATCACCCATTGGTTCAAATGAAGCCAAAGCCCCTGGCTCCAGGGCCAGGGTATAAGACCCAGGCAAAAGGCAACAGCATGTTCCTTCTGGCTACATTGACTGGTTCAGAGATGAGCATGTAACCTAAGCTGGTCTGCTAAGACCGAGAATACTGAAGTGAGTATCCTGTCCCTTCTCCAGTGGATCTTCCCAACCCAGGAATCAAACTGGGGTCTCCTGCACTGCAGATGGATTCTTTACCAGCTGAGCTACCAGGGAAGCCCTAGCAAATTGCAGGAACTGTATAAGGGCTGCAGTAAAAAAAAAATCTTTCTTCTCTCTTGAAGCTGAAAGAGGGTAGATTAGAGCAGCAGCAGCCACTGTGGCATTATCTGGGGTCTGAGAATGAAGTCACTACATGGAGATAAGCAGGGCTGAATCCAGGGCTGAAGAAGTAATGTTCTGGTGATATCAACTGAGTCTTGATCAAGCTGAGCCTGAAGCCCAAGACTATAGGACTTTGCAGTTTACTCAGTCAAAATTTTCTCTCTTCAAGCCCATTTGAGTTGAGTCTTGTGTGTGTGTGTGTGCATGTGTTTTATTACATAACTGAAAAGGGTTTATTAGTAACTGATACCAACAGTTTCCAGTAAGAGGTAATGTTCAAGCTGAAGTTAGAAGGTAATATAGGACTTAGAATGCTGAAAGGAGAAGTCATGTCCCAAGAAAATGCAACACTATGCCTGGAGAAAAGGGAAAAGCCAAGAAATCTGATATGGCTTTGACTGGAGAGAAGCATTAAGAGCTGCACACCAGGGCTGGATCACACAGCCTGTGGCTCTCACTGCCCTGCTCAGAGCCCGGGGTGCCTCCGTTGCTGTGCTGGTGACAGCTTCCTCTGACAAGCACCTGCCTCCAGCGTGGTGGGGGCAGCACTGCTTTCACGCAGATGGAGTTCACACCCCGGGGAGCCGCCTTCCACCCAGGACAATGGCTGTGAGTGAATAAACACCTCTCTAGTCAGACCACTCCTGGGCAAGTTCTACCACCTCCCAGAAGCCACCATCTGACTGAGGCCAGGTGCCCAAACAGAATCTGCCCTTCTGTGTACTGGGCACTGAATCCTTCAGCCAGCAACTCCCCGCCCCCAAAACGCCAGGCTTCCGATGACACTAAGGCACCGTGTCTCCCGATTCTGAGCTCAGGAATGTGTGGACTCAGCTGCTGTTTCTGCAGCCCGGTGGGGTTGACCAGGGTCATCACAACTGTGCTCTGCTGGGTGAGAAGGTCCAGGCGGCTTTGTTCCTGCCCTGCTCCTTGAGGCAGCAGCCCCCCGAGTCCTCTCGTCCCTGCAATGCTGCATCGTCAGTGGTCCAACCTGAGCAGTCTTAGAGCTGGGGGGTGAGACTCCCTGGGTGGAGGCAGATGCTGCCAGCCCCCTACACCCTGGGCTTGGAGGGGGGGGCATCCCAGGATGGCATTCCTGCCCCAGCCAGTGGCCAGGTCCTGCCAGTTACAGATCCTGCCAGGTCCAAGTCAGGGGCACAGATCCCACTAGTGAATGGAGCAGTGTGCTGCCCAGGGCAGGGAGCATGGAGGTGGCCATCCTTGGAGATGACACAAAGGCCCCACCACCCCCACTCCTCCACTGGCACTTCTTGAGGCTGCCTCCCCAGTCCACTAAAAATTTGTCTTGGGGTCTGCTTCTAGGGAGCCCAACCGAAGGCAGCCCAGTATTGGTTTTTGATCTTGTCTTTGTTTTGCATCTTTAACCGCAGCCTTAGAAGCATGCACTTGTATTAAGAACTGATTCTCGCATGATGTCAGATCGCTAATGTGGAGAATTTGCTAGGAACAGTCATACGACTCTACCCACCAGGAGGCTGGCTGGATAACAGGTCACCTCTGGACTCTTGACTATTGACCTACCTGGAATGTCTCTCGAAGGCAGCTCACCTTCCAAGAGCATTTAACAGAGTGAGTCTAACTTCCTGATGGTGGCAATTCATCCTTACTTCTCTTTTTCTTGATTACTTTTGCTAGAGGTTAATGAATTTTATTAGTCTTCAAACAGCCCACTTTTGGCTTTATGGATTTTCTCTACTGTATATTTATTTTCTGTCTCATTCTGTCTCTACTCTTTTATGTCTTTTTCTCTACTTTGTGGTTCTTCTGGCTTCCAGACATGATAGCTTTAAATCATTGACTTTCAAACGCCTTTCTTCTTGTTTAATACATGAATTAAAAGCTTCACCTGCATCCTACAAGTTTGATATTTCTTGGTTTATCTTCAATTCAGTTCAGTTTAGTCACTCAGTCGTGTCCGACTCTGCAACCCCATGAAATGCAGTACGCCAGGCCTCCCTGTCCATACCAACTCCTGGAGTCCACCCAAACCCATGTCCATTGAGTCGGTGATGCCATCCAACCATCTTATCCTCTGTCGACCCCTTCTCCTCCTGCCCTCAATCTTTCCCAGCATCAGGGTCTTTTCAAATGAGTCAGCTCTTTGCATCAGGTGGCCAAAGTATTGGAGTTTCAGCTTCAACATCAATCCTTCCAATGAACACCCAGAACTGATCTCCTTTAGGATGGACTGGTTGGATCTCCTTGCAGTCCAAGGGACTCTCAAGAGTCTTCTCCAATACCACAGTTCAAAAGCATCAATTCTTTGGTGCTCAGCTTTCTTTATAGTCCAACTCTCACAGCCATACATGACCACTGGAAAAACCATAGCCTTGACTA
>NW_011494635.1:1857506-1858857 GCF_000754665.1 Bison bison bison | reverse complement strand
CAATTCTTTGGTGCTCAGCTTTCTTTATAGTCCAACTCTCACAGCCATACATGACCACTGGAAAAACCATAGCCTTGACTAGATGGACCTTTGTTGACAAAGTAATGTCTCTGCTTTTTAATATGCTGTCTAGGTTGGTAATAACTTTCCTTTCAAGGAGTAAGCGTCTTTTAATTTCATGGCTGCAGTCACATCTGCAGTGATTTTGGAGCCCAGAAAAATAAAGTCGGCCACTGTTTCCACTGTTTCCCCATCTATTTGCCATGAAGTGATGGGACCAGATGCCATGATCTTAGTTTTCTGAATGTTGAGTTTTAAGACAACTTTTTCACTCTCCTCTTTCACTTTCCTCAAGAGGCTCTGGATCGTGGCCTCATCTCCACCTAGAACTCTTGACTTCCTACCCTGGCAACAATCCAGGTGAAGATACTTGATATGACTGCTCCCTCCGACCACCTTTTCGATATCCTGCCTGGCCTTGCTAGCCCCCCCACCGCCCAGACACTGCAAAGGTTCCTATGCTTACAGCAAGACTCAGTTTAACCTGGTCTCGCTAGTTGGTCTCAAAGAATGGCAACCCTATAAAACCAACAGACCAGGAAGGAAAACTCTTTTAAACTTTGTCTTCTAGAGGTAGAGCCTGGGACAGGGTCCCTGGTGCACCTGAGCTGTTGAGGGAGGGCTCTCCATAAGGGAGGGGGTGAAGCAGAAGAGGAAGGAGGCCCCAGTAATATGGTTCCTTTGTTGTTGTTTGTTGTTGTTCAGGAGCTAAGTCATGTCTGATTCTTTTCGACCTCATGAACTGTAGCACACCAGGCTTCTCTTTCTTCTACTATCTCCTGGAGTTTGCTCAAATTCACCTCCATTGAGACAGTGATGCTATCTAACCATGTCTTCCTCTGTCATCCCCTTCTCCTCCTGCCTTCAATCTTTCCCAGCATCAGGATCTTTGCCAATGAGTTGGCTTTTCACATCAGGTGGCCAAAGTATTGGAGATTCAGGTTTTCCAATGAATATTTGGGGTTGATTTCCTTTAGAATGACTGGTTTGATCTCTTTGATGTGTTCCCAGCTGTGGCCTAATCCATAGGGAGCTTTGAACACTGAGCTAGGCTTTAGAGTTACCTGCCTGCTGAGAAATCAGTATGCAGGTCAAGAAGCAACAGTTAGAACCAGACATGAAACAACAGACTGGTTCCAAATTGGGAAAGGAGTACATCAAGGCTGCTTGTCACCCTGCTTATTTAACTTATATGCAGAATATTTCATGAGAAATGCCAGACTGGATGAAGCACAGGCTGAAATCAAGATTGCTGGGAGAAATATCAATAACCTCAGATATGCAGATGACA
>NW_011494635.1:1849570-1857406 GCF_000754665.1 Bison bison bison | reverse complement strand
CCAAATTGGGAAAGGAGTACATCAAGGCTGTGTATTGTCACCCTGCTTATTTAACTTATATGCAGAATATTTCATGAGAAATGCCAGACTGGATGAAGCACAGGCTGAAATCAAGATTGCTGGGAGAAATATCAATAACCTCAGATATGCAGATGACACCACCCTTACAGCAGAAAACAAAGAGAAACTGAAGAGCCTCCTGATGAAAATGAAAGAGGAGAGTGAAAAAGCTGGCTTAAAACTCAACATTCAAAAAACTAAGATCATGGCATTTGGTTCCATCACTTCATGGCTAATAGAGGGGGAAGCAATGGAAACAGTGACAGACTATTTTCTTGGGCTCCAAAGTCACTGTAGATGGTGACTCCAGCCATAAAATTAAAAGATGTTTGCTCCTTGAAAGAAAAGCTATGACCAACCTAGACAGCATATTAAAAATCAGAGACATTACTTTGCCAACAAAGGTCCGTCTAGTCAAAGCTATGGTTTTTCCAGTAGTCATGTAAGGATGTGAGAGTTGGACCATAAAGAAAGCTGAATGCTGAAGAATTGATACTTTTGAGCTGTGGTGTTGGAGAAGACTCTTGAGAGTCCCTTGGACTGCAAGGAGATCCAACCAGTCCACCCTAAATGAAATCAGTCCTGAATATTCACTGGAAGGACTGATGCTGAAGCTGAAGCCACCTGATGCAAAGAACTGACTCATGGGAAAAGACCCTGATGCTGGGAAAGATTGAAGGTGGGAGGAAAAGGGAACGACAGAAGATGGTTGGATGGCATCACTGACTCAACGGACATGAGTTTGAGTAAGCTCCGGGAGTTGGTGATGGACAGGGAGGCATGGCATGCTGCAGTTCATGGGGTCACAAAGAATTGGACACAACTGAGCAGCTGAACTGAACCGAACTGAATCCCACCTTGGGGGAAATCTAGCCTTTTCTGTGGTGGTCTGCCGTTAGCTGCAGCTGCCTGGGGTGGGCAAAGGGGGCTGTATCTGCCAGGTGAGGCAGACCCATAGCCGAAGGAAGGTCCCAAGAAAAGCAGCAGTTGTGCAATCAGCAGTCCCCACTTCCAATAGCTCTGAGGGTTGCTGGTACTGGAATTTCATCTACCACACAAGCCTGTTTAGCTGACGACAAATCAAAAGCAAGGACTGTTTCGATGGCAAGGTTAGTAACTCCCAGAGTCTGAGACAGGAGCCCTGGCTTCAGATTCATGCTGCATTACGCTGCTCTTCCCACAAGAGCACCACCAGGCTGTGGATCTGTCAGCTGGCCTCACTCATTCTGAAAACACAGCCTCATCCTTCTGCTCGTATGCATTGCCAAGCTAGTTTGGTATTTGTGATGCAAAATGTCACCCTCCATCCATCATTAACTGTAACCCAATGTCCCTGGGTCTCACTGGGCTGAAGGTACAAATGAGATCACACTGACATTAACAGCCAATTAAGGCAGCTTGTTAGGCCCGAGTCTTTAACGGCACTCCTCACCCCTCTCTGCCAGGCTCAGTTGTTTCTGGGGACTCCCAGAGGGGGTCTTACATGTGCTTGTTAAAAACTCCAGCTGTCTCTGTTCACTCTGACTTACGGCCAGTGCCTGACACCACCGCCTTTGGTACCACCATCCACTGTTGTGGATGAAAGTGTTGATAGTTGGGGATAAGCCAAGATGAAAGTGAAGCCACAGAAAGGTGTGCTGGGACTTTGCTCATTCATCAGTGACGTGAGCAACTTCTCTCTGAATCAGACACTAGTTTTTTTGTTTTTGAGGGTTTTTTTGGTGTGGACCACTTTTAAAAAGTATTTATTGAGTTTGTTACAATATTGCTTCTGTTGTTTATGTTTTGGTTTTTTTGACCCTGAGGCATGTGGGATCTCAGCTCCATGACCAGCCAGGGATCAAATTCACACCCCCTGCATTGGAAAGAGAAGTCCTAACCACCGCACCACCAGGGAAGTCCCCAGACACTAGTTTTTGAATGATGGACGAATACAGCCTCAATTTTTTATACAATGTCATGGCCACAGACACAAAACTTTCATCTGTATTATTCACATTTTTTCCACTATTTTTTTAAGTTTAAACTCCGATATGAGCTGCAATTTTTTTTTCCTTTTGACTTGTTTTGTCACACATATGTTTTTCATTTTATCTTTTCCTTTAAAGCGTCTGGATTTTGAGTTGCTATTAGAAACATCTCACCTCTTCCAAGGTTATAAAAAATCCTTCTTTTTTTAAAGTTAAATCCTTAACTTTTTGAAATTAAAAGATTTTTAAAAAACATTTAAATCTTTGACCCATTTGGAATGGATTCTGTGGTATGCAGGGTAAGGGATGGATCAAGATTTATTTATTTTCAGGTGGCTGATTGAATATCCCAGTTTTTGAATAATCCATTCCTGACTGATCTGAAGTACCTCCCTTATTATCTGGACTTCCCTGGTGGCTCAGATGATAAAGAATCTGCCTGCAAATAGGAGATCTGGGTTGCATCCTTGGGGTTAGGAAGATCCCCTAGAGAAGGGAATGGCAACCTACTCCAGTATTCTTGCCTGGAGAATCCCATGGACAGAAGAGCCTGGTGGACAACAGTCCATGGGGTCACAAGAGTCAGACTCGATGAGTGACTAAGCATACACACGAGACTTATTATATACTGCTCTCTTTTACATTTTTGGGTCGACTACTGGATTTTATATTAGGTTCTATTGGTCTATTGCCAGTGTCACACAACTTTAATTATTGAGGCTTCCTAAGATAGCAGACACATTTGGCTCTAATCCCCCACTAATACAGTACTTTTTAAGACTCTTCCTATTTTGAAACAGTCTTTCCATGTAGACTTAACAATTCACTGGATAATCCAGATTCTAAAACCTGAACATTTTGATTTGTTTTGGGTTAAATTTCTAAATTAATTTCAACAGAAGCAATGTCTTTATAATACTGCCATGTTCTGCCCAATAATACAGTGTGTCTTTCTTTAAGATTTCTACAGTGATATTTTAGAGTTTTCTTCAGATGGGCCTTGTACAACCACTGTGTAAGTGCTTCATCTGTTATAATGTTTTCACAAGCACCACCTGTTGCTATATCTTCCCTCTGGTTATTGTTTGTATTTATGAAAGTTGCTTTTTCCTATGTATCAATTTTGTATCAGCACTCCTTTGCTGAATTTTTGCATTGTTTGTTTTAGTTTTTCAAGTGGTTCTCTTAAGTCCTTTCAGTTCAGTTTAGTCACTCATTTGTGTCCGACTTTTTGCGACCCCATGGACTGCAGCACGCCAGGCCTCCCTGTCCATCCCCAACTCCTGGAGCTTGCTCAGACTCATGTTCATCAAGTTGGTGATGCCATCCAACCATCTTATTCTCTGTCATCCCCTTCTCCTCCTGCCCTCAATCTTTCCCAACATCAGGGTCTTTTCCAATGAGTCAGTTCTTCTCATCAGCTGGCCAAAGTATTGGAGTTTCAGTTTCAGCATCAGTCCTTCCAATGAATATTCAGGACTGATTTTCTTTAGGATTGACTGGTTTGATCTCCTTACGCCCTTTAGGGAAATGGTAATATCATCTGCTAAAGAGTTCTACATAAGAGTAAAAACAAAGCCATCTGGAAGTGGCAGCAGAGAGCTGGGTAAAGCCCAAGCCACCTCCCAGGTCCCAGCCTGGGTATGTGGGGAGAAAACTTGGTGGCAGGTGTTATCTTTGGAAGAGTAGCAATTATCTGTTTAGGCGGGAGGTGGGGGTGGGCTTGGATTGGGAGGCAGAGTTTCTCTGGGAAAGGCTGAAGTTATGGGATAGTTTCCTTAAACCTGAAGGGACACATTAAGTGGTCCAGGGAAGTTGTCAGTGGGCTTAGAAAGCCCAGAGCATCATGGGAATGAGAAATGGGCATTTAGAGAGCTTGTCTTGACTGAGGACACTGTGGATGAAACACCATGATTTAGCTGGCCCATGGTATTGAACAAAATGTTGGCTTGGTGGAATCCTCAGCCTTTTCTTACCTTTTTTGGTTAGTCTATTGTTTGTTTCCACTGTTATCCATCACCCCAGTCAGTTGTGATGTTAGAACATTTGGGAAATACTACCCTTCTCTGCTTTTATCTCAGAGGCCTTTCATCACTGGGAACTCAAGGGAGGTCAAACAAAGACCAGTCTTTGGAGCAGAGCCTTCCAGGGAAACACCAGGACAAATGATGACAGTTATTTGGAACTGAAGCCCATTCTGCTCCTTCTGGTGCCAGGACTACAGACTGGTTTTTCAAGGCTACCACTGAGCTGGAGAGCAGGGAATGGGTCTAAAGTAGATCAAAATGCCACAAGATTTCTGTTCTTACCAAGATTCAGTCATATTTCTAAATGCACCCCAGAATGCTAGAAGCATTTGGTTAAGTTTCAGAGTTCTGAAACAAGTTGATTCTGACTGTTCTGGCCATTTTCCACTGCTTTTATGAAGGGCTGCACTTTCAGAGGTCCTTACTCCCATTTTCACTGATGTCATTCTTCTTCTTCTTCTTTTAATCCATCTTGTTTTATCTGGCCAGAATTGCCTTGATAACAAATCCAGCCGAAAACCATACCAGAAGGAAGAGAGGGAGGGAGAGTATAGACCAGTATTCCTCATAAATGCAGATGCAATATTCTCAGCAACATATTATCAACTCATACACCCAGAACTGTACCACTGATGTCATCTTTGTCTCCGCTTCTCATTATACATCTGTCTGCCTTCCTAGTCTATGTACCCACATTACGGTAATAATTTTCTAATTCTTGGGCCAATAGTTCCTTAACTGGACTCTCTGAGTCTCTTAGTTCAATTTCCAATGAGGGAAAATATGACTGGATCCAACGGCCAGCAGAATGATGCTCCCTGCACCAGCCATCTGGGTCTGGACTGGAAGACCAGGTGGCTTAGACATGGCCATGGTTCTTCCCTGAGGTTGTCTTGATCTTTGGGAGCTGTTACACCTTCACTCCCATCTGCTTTGTGTCTTGCCTTGCTCTTTGATTCAGGAGGTCTCCCGACTCTCCAAACGGTTGGTGATTCCTCACGATTTGGCATTATGTCCTAGCTTTTCTAGATATTCTGTCCTGAGAGTAACATCCACTGCTGTTTTCAGGGCCTAAGTCTATCGCTTGACTCATCCAATCTTTCACAATCAAACTGTTATCAGAAGGGCCACATGAGAGGCAAAGTGAACGATTTATCTCAGCATTGGCCATTGGTCTGTGTAGCATGTAACGTCACATCCCCCTGGGCCCACAACTGAAGTCACCTGAATCTTGAATAAATTCTTCCTGTCCAGGCTGAAGGCTCTACCTCAAACATTAGTTTCTGTCTTCCTGAGGACTCTGTCTGGTCATAGGATATTCTTGGCTACCAGACAGATGGTCATCTGGAAGTGCTGGGGAGTGAATCCTCCCGGGAGCAGCCTTCACCAGTGATAGATGGAGGGAGATGAAAAAGTGTCCCGGCTTCCTCTGATGGGACCCCTCTGAAGTATGTGTTGGAGACAGTCTCCCAGCAGGACTGAACCCCCATTGTTCACAGCATTAGTCTTCTCATAAACATCCTGAATTGGGGCTTTCCCGCCCCTTCCTTTCTTGATGGTTCACAGTATTTCTTGTCTCAGGGCTGCCTTTTGGAAGAACGCAAACCAAGACGGTTGGACAAATGGCTTCACTCAGAGTCACTGAAGAACTGACGCCTGGTGAGAGAGCCATGGTGGATAAAAGGAGGCTGTGGTTACTCCTTTGTCCAGATACACCTCTGCCAGGGATGTCCCACATTCTAGTAGGAGACTGAGTTGGGGAGACACCACGAAGTTTGGAGAGAACTCAGGGGACCAAGGTTGAACTCTAACTGCCTCCTGATGTCACTAAGATCTTACCAGGAGAGAACTGCATCTCATCAGAGCTTGTCAGGAAGTTTCCACAAGGCATGAACTACAGGCATGTCAGTGTCATGCAAAGACTCTACTGTACAAAGGAAAAATATGTATGTCCTTTTAGGGCAACAGAAGGGACACTGATGTGAGCCAACAACCCCTGAGCCAATTATTATTGCAGTCAAGTCAACAGCCACTGAAGAGTCCTCATGTTTTTGTAAGAACTTGAAGTTTGGAAGATGATGATGAGAACAACTCCTACCATCTTGATGAATTGTAAGGCTGGTGGAGGGTGCCCCCTTGAACACAATGGCTGATTATGTAGTTGAAGAGGAAAGAGTATTGTGGGTGTCCATCCAGGTAGTTAATGGGGTTATAACGAGCACCAGCTGCTACAGAGTTAGAGACACTTCGGAGAAAATGATCCAGGTCCTCAGATACAATCTTGGAAGGGCAAATGGGAAGTTACTGATTCGATTATGTACTCAGATCTTTTATATGGTCTTCAAAGGAGAGGTTCTGCAAGTGCCTGCTGGTGTTTATAGAGAAGAAACCATGGGTAGGATTGAAGAGAGGAAAGGCACTGAAGTGCTACCACTCCTGTCCAAGAAATAGAGAAATACATTTGTTGTTGTTCAGTCACTCAGTCATGTCCAATTCTTTGCAACCCCATAGACTGCACCATGCAAGTCATCCCTGTCTATCACCAATTCCTGGAGTCTACTCAAACTCATGTCTATTGAGTCAGTGATGCCATCCAACCATCTCATCCTCTGTCTTCCCCTTATCCTCCTGCCTTCAATCTTTCCTAGCATCAGGGTGTTTTCAAATGAGTCAGTTCTTCACATCAAGTGGCCCAAGTACTGGAGTATCAGCTTCGGCATCATTCCTTCCAATGAATATTCAAGACTGATTGATCTCCTTGCTTTCCAAGGGACTCTCAAGAGTCTTCTTCAACACCACAGTTCAAAAGCATCAATTCTTCAGCACCCAGCTTTCTGAGTACAACTCTAACATCTATACATGACTACTAGAAAAACCATAGCTTTGACTAGACAGACCTTTGTTGGCAAAGTAATGTCTCTGCTTTTTAATATGCTGTCTAGGTTGGTCATAACTTTCCTTCCAAGGAGTAAGCGTCTTTTAATTTCATGGCTGCAGTCACCGTCTGCAGTGATTTTGGAGCCCCCCAAAATAAAGTCTGTCATTGTTTCCTTTGTTTCCCCATCTATTTGCCATGAAGTGATGGGACCAAATGCCATGATCTTAGTTTTCTTTTTCTTTTTTTTAATTTATTTTATTTTTAAACTTTACATAATTGTATTAGTTTTGCCAAATATCAAAATGAATCCACCACAGGTATACATGTGTTCCCCATCCTGAACCCTCCTCCCTCCCCATACCATCCCTCTGGGTCATCCCAGTGCACTAGCCCCAAGCATCCAGTATTGTGCATCGAACCTGGACTTGTTGAATTTTAAGCCAACCCTTTCATTCTCCTCTTTCACTTTCATCAGGAGGTTCTTCAATTCCTCTTCAGTTTCTGCCATAAGGATAGTGTCATCTGCATTTCTGAGGTTATTGATATTTCTCCCAGCAATCTTGAGTCCAGCTTGTGCTTCTTCGAGCCCGGCATTTCTCATGATGTACTCTGAATATAAGTTAAATAAGAGGATGACAATATACAGCCTTGATGGACTCCTTTCCCAGTTTGGAACCAGTCTGTTGTTCCATGTCCGGTTCTAACTGGTGCTTCTTGACCTGCATACAGGTTTCTCAGGAGGCAGGTCAGGTGGTCTGGGATTCCCATCTCTTTCAGAATTTTCCACAGTTTATTGTGATCCACACAGTCAAAGGCTTTGGCATAGTCAATAAAGCAGAAATAGAAGTTTTTCTGGAACTCTCTTGCTTTTTCAGTGATCCAGCAGATGTTGGCAATTTGA
>NW_011494635.1:1827440-1849470 GCF_000754665.1 Bison bison bison | reverse complement strand
TGTGTGGTAGTTTGAGCATTCTTTGGCATTGCCTTTCTTTGGGATTGGAATGAAAACTGACCTTTTCCAGTCCTGTGGCCACTGCTGAGTTTTCCAAATTTGCTGGCATATTGAGTGCAGCACTTTCACAGCATCATCTTTCAGGATTTGAAATAGCTCAACTGGAATTCCATCACCCCCACTAGCTTTGTTCGTAGTGATGCTTTCTAAGGCCCACTTGACTTCACATTCCAGGATGTCTAGGCTCTAGCTGAGTGATCACACCGTCGTGATTATCTGGGTCATGAAGATCTTTTTTGTACAGTTCTTCTGTGTATTCTTGCCACCTCTTCTTAATATCTTCTGCTTCTGTTAGGTCCATACAATTTCTGTCCTTTATCGAGCCCATCTTTGCATGAAATGTTCCCTTGGTATCTCTAATTTTCTTGAGGAGATCTCTAGTCTCTCCCAATCTGTTGTTTTCCTCTGTTTCTTTGCATTGATCGCTGAGAAAGGCTTTCTTGTTCCTTGCTATTCTTTGAAACTCTGCATTCAAATAGGTATATCTTTCTTTTTCTCATTGCTTTTAGCTTCTCTTCCTTTCGTGCCTATTTTTAAGGCCTCCTCAGACAACCATTTTGCCATTTTGCATTTCTTATTCTTGGGGGTGGTCTTTATCACTGCCTCCTGTACCATGTCAAGAACCTCTGTCCATAGTTCTTCAGGTACTGATCAGGTCTATCAGATCTAATCCCTTGAATCTATTTGTCACTTCCACTGTATAATCTTAAGGGATTTGATTTAGGTCACATTCAGTCCTTAAGGTGGACTATTATTCCCCAGAGCTTGAAATTTCCTAACACAGCAAGAAGACACGGGCCTGTTAGGGAGAGAGTGACTTCACAGGTGTGCTGCTGCTGCTGGAGGCCAGCCCTGCTCTGCCCTCTCCGGCGCTGAGTCCTCCTGTCAGTTGGGGCTCCTGGTCTCCTTTACAGCTCAACCATCTCACCCAGTTCTGGTTCTGCCTGTGTTCTCAGAATGAAGATTGACCTTCATGCCCTGTTTTACTGCCATCTCCTCTAAAATGATAATTTGGTTATTTTCTAAAGGAGATTTAGAACAAATGGTTTCAATTTGTAGATATGAAAATGGAAAACCTGAATTAATCTTGGTCTTCCTCCCACCTCTGGAGGAGAAGGAACTCCCTTCCTCCAGGTTTTTTGGGGTGTTTTTGCCACTATATTTATTTATTTATTTTTAATTAATTTATTTTTTAATTGAAGAATAATTGCCTTACAGAGTTTTGTTGTTTTCTGTCAAACATCAATAAGAATCAGCCATAAGAATACTGGTGTTCCCTCCCTCCCGAACCTCCCTCCCATCTCCCTCCCCGTCACCCCTCTAGATTGTCACAGGGACCCTGTTTGAGTTCCCTGGGTCATACAACAGATTCCCATTGGCTGTCTATTTTACATATGGTAAGTAAGTTTCCATGTTATTCTTCCCACCTTCTCCTCCACTCTCCCCATGTCCATAGGTCTGTTCTCTATGTGTGTTTCTCCATTGCTGCCCTGAAAATCATTTCATCACTACCATCTTTCTAGATTCCATACATATGCATTAGTATATGATATTTATATTTCTCTTTCTGACTTACTTCACTCTGTGTAATAGACTCTAGGTTCACCCAACTCATTAGAACTGACTCAAATGTGTTCCTTTTATGGCTGAGTAATATTCCATTGTATATATGTACCACATCTTCTTTATCCATTCATCTGTTGATGGGCATCTAGGTTGCTTCCATGTTCTAGCTATTGTAAATAGTACTGCAATGAACACTGGGGTACATGTACCTTTTTCAATTTTGGTTTCCTCAGGGTATATGCCTAGGAGGGGGATTACTGGCTCATATGGTGGTTTTATTCCTGTTTTTTTTTAGGGAATTTCCATACCACCTTCCATAGTGGCTGAATCAACTTACCTTTTCTACCAGCAGTGAAAGAGGGTTCCCTTTTCTCCACACCCTCTCCAGCATTTATTGTTTATAGACTTTTTATAATGGTCATCCTGACTGGTGTGAGATGGTATGTCACCTCAGCCTCAGAAATGAGGTGCATTTCTCTAATACTGAGCTATGTTGAGCATCTTTTCGACTGTTGTTAGCCATCTGTATGTCTTCTTTGGAGAAATGTCTGTTTAGGTCTTTTCCCCACTTTTTGATTGGGTTGTTTGTTTTTCTGGTTGTATGAGCTGCTTGTGTATTTTGGAAATTAATCCTTTGTCACTTGTTTCCTTTGCTGTTATTTTCTCCCATTCTGAGGGTTGTCTTTTCACCTTGTTTGTAGTTTCTTTTGCTGTGCAAAAGCTTTTAAGTTTAATTAGGTCCCACTTGTTTATTTTTGCTTTTATTTCCATTACTCTAGGAGGTAGGTCATAGAAGATCTTGCTTTGAGTTATGTCATCGAGTGTTCTGCCTGTGTTTTCCTCTAAGAGTCCTCCAGGTTTTTGACTAATTCTGCAACCCACCTTCCACTGTATTATAGAACTGGAAGTATAGAGACTAGACTCCCTAGCTTCCCCAGGCGCCCTTGCAGCTAGGATCCTGGCTGGATTCAGGTATTACCAGTCAGATATGTTCATGCAGAATTTGGAGGATGGAAGGGAAGTATAGATCGCCTTTCTGCACAGGCACAGGCAGCCTCCGGTTGGCCCCTGTGTTTGCAGTGATGGGTCTGAGGGCACTGTGCTGGTGGCACTGGTGAGGTCAGAGCTGAAAAGACTCCCTGATCTGCTGCTGCAGTGGTGTCGTCCAGCAGTGGCCCCTGACTCCCATACCTCCAGCTCCTCCTTAGATTTTCTGAGCACCAGGGTCCCTGATTAAATGTACCTGGAGTATTGTCCAGCACAGAAAGTGGCCTAGGGAAGGAGGCAGGGGGTCACAGAATAGTAGATTCCTAATCTCTGTCTGGGTGCTCTTCAGCTCCCCATGGAGTTAATTAGCTTGCTGGTATGATCCAGCCAGTCCATTCTGAAGGAGATCAGCCCTGGGATTTCTTTGGAAGGAATGATGCTAAAGCTGAAACTCCAGTACTTTGGCCACCTCATGCGAAGAGTTGACTCATTGGAAAAGACTCTGATGCTGGGAGGGATTGGGGGCAGGAGGAGAAGGGGACGACAGAGGATGAGATGGCTGGATGGCATCACTGACTCGATGGACGTGAGTCTGGGTGAACTCCGGGAGTTGGTGATGGACAGGGAGGCCTGGCATGCTGCGATTCATGGGGTCGCAAAGAGTCGGACACGACTGAGCGACTGAACTGAACTGACTGATACCCTCCCCATCCCTCTCCATCCCAGGCTCAGCCCCACCCCTCTCAGCACTTTTAGGAATATCTATTTACTACTCTTCCTGCTGGCCCATTATCCTGGTTGCTATTTCTGTATAACAAACCACCCCCAAACTTAGTGTCATGAAATAATTCAATGATGCCCAGGGTCAAGGCCTAGAGGATGTGTCTTGTCTTTGCTCCACAGTGTTTGGAGTTCCACCTGCGAAGACCTAATGACCAAGGGTGACCTAATAACAGCTGGGGAGGAAATCCCCTCGAGCCTGGTTACCTACAAGTTTGAGAGCTTATGCCGGGTTGGAACGTCAGCTGGAACTATTGATGAACAGTATTTAGGAGACAGGGCAAGAGTCGATAGGCATATCATCTATAAAGCATGGCCGAAGTGAGAGAAGTGGCAGAAATTTGCAAGTGAGAAAGGAATTCAGAATCACCGAGATTGGTGAAGATTCAAAGCGGAGGCCAGCTCCCTAGGTGAGGCTGGAAATAAGTCACAGAACTGTATCCAGAACTCTTGCCAGAGCTGCACTCCAAGTCATCAAGAATTGCTTGTATTGTGATTACTGTACTTTCTTTGAGGAGGAGGAATTTGTGAAATCCATACAGGAAAGTGTTCCGTCAAAAATGTTTTTTTTTTTAAATTCAAAAAGTTGGCTCTTTAAGCAGATGGTGAGCTTCTATTATTGTGGAAAAACTCACCCGTGTGGCCCGGCTCCTTTCTGGACAATGGCAGATAAATGAGCTGGAATTGTTTCAGCACCTGCATGATGTATGTCTAGTCTAGGACGCTGTGAGGAGGCATCATTGATGAAGTGGGCGCCTCATTATCTTGGCTGTTGTTCCAGGAATCAAAGCTATTCTCAGCGCCCATGCCTCATCCTGCATAACTCAGCCACAATAAGGGGACAAGTGAGAAAATAGGTGATGGAGTGAATAACACATTGTCAGGATCGCATTTCCTGTGAACCACTGTATTTCTCAGCTGACTCTTTTTATTTTGATATTTTCATTACCAAGGTAATACTTAATCATCTTATTACTGTCAACAGTGAGAAATGTATCAGGTGACAGACCCTCTCCCGTCTCCAGCCCCACTTCTGGGATGAACCACAATCTCATGGTGTGGAACAGCGGGAGAGATGTACCCAGGTACACTCACGTGTGTAAAGATGAGACGTGTGCATTTGGTTTTGCCTTTGCTACCCTCCCATCTACCCCTGCCCTCTCCCTGTCATCAACATTCTATTCTTTGGATGGTCGCACAGAATTCCATTGTGTGGATGTCTTGTATGTGATCCATTCCCCTTTTGGAGAGTTAGCTTGCACAAATATTTAAACAATGGACATCTGTGTACATAAGTGTGCATTTATGAGACAATCTCGGCTAGAATGAATTGCTAGAATCAGAATGACCAGGTTCAAGGGCATGCATATTTTTACCTGCCCTCTGAATCAAGCCGAAAAAATGTATTTCATTGTTGTTTTCATTTGCATTTCTTTTAGAATTAATTACAGTTATGGAGAAGGAAATAGCAACCCACTCCAGTATTCTTGCCTGGAGAGTCCCAGGGACGGAGGAGCCTGGTGGGCTGCCATCTATGGGGTCACACAGAATTGGACACGACTGAAGCGACTTGGCAGCAGCAGTTACAGTTAAGCTCCCCTTACCACCACATCTATTGATCATTTGCATTTTCTCTGTGAATTATGTGGAAATAAACAAAGACTAGCTGAATGAGAACAAGTAAAGGCGACTTATTCAGAGCTTTCAATAGCAAGGGCATCAGCCATCATTATTTGTATTTGGCGGAGACTTGAAGGCAGATAGGTGGGCCGGAAAGCTTTACAGCAGAGAAAAGAGGCAGCTTCAGGTCAGGTGTGCCAAGACCAGGGCTTCTGAACTGGGGAGGCTAGAGGCAGCTGACCAGCCCTGAGCAACCCCTGTGGCTGGTCCCAGAGTGTGGCTTCTCTGCTTGGTCCCAAGTTGATTCAGGGGCCTAAGTCAGGGAAGCTGTCAGTGATTGAATACATCTTGGTTTTGGGAAGTGATTGCCACAGAGGGTGTTATTTGGCTCCCTGGACCAGCTGCTGCAGACTGTGGGAGATAGTTGTATTTTTATGGATGGTCGAGCCATAATCCATTAGTATATCCAGTCTCTCAACTGCTTTTTCCTTTTCTTTTGGGCTGTTGATCTTTCTTCCTGGCAGTTTGAGGGTTTGGAGGAGGCACCCTAGTGTGGCTTTTTAGCAATTTCCTGGTGTAATTCACATGAAACTCATTTCTGTTGGGCTTGAGGGAGACATTTCAGGAGGAGGCAGCATGTGTGTACATGTCTCTCCTTCAATGCAGTTTTCCATTACTCAGGAGGAAAAGGCGAATTTCAGTTCTGCAAGATGAAATGCTCTGCAGAAACCAAGCAAAGCTGCCTGGTTCTTGTAGGAGGCATGTATAAGGTTGGGATGGGGTGTGCTGTTCAGGATGGTTTATGGGGGCATCACAAAGTGGGACAGGATGGAATCTCCAGGACACTGTGCATTGTGGTACCTTTGGGGGGAAGATGCCACTCGGCCTTTCTTATCACTGGTGCTGCTGTGCACAAGGCCCACAGTTGGAGGTCTGGGAACCCTCATCCTGCTCTCAGGCTAGAGATGAACATAAATATTTCACATCCATCAATCTTCCATCTTGGGAGAGAGAGCATTGAGTCACTCACTGAAAAGTCTACATGCATCTCTTTCGGGGTGGGGGAGGCATCAGCATGAGGTGAAGAAAGGTTAGATCCATGACATCATCTGCCTTCCACCTGGTGGCCTAGAAAGGCCCCTTTGATGGGCATCTGCAGTTCCCCATCCCTTTAGAGGTGAAGGATATGCAGATATGCAAACCACTGAGCTGCTCCAGGGAACTCTGCCTGACCTCATCCTCTGCCCCTCCACCAGCCTTTGATCTCCCCTGAGGGTCTGCTTCTAGGGAAGCATTGTGTTAGTTGCTCAGCTATGTCCAGTTCCATAGACTATAGCCCACCAGACTCCTCTGTCTATGGAATTCTCCAGGCAAGAGTACTGGAGTGGGTTGCCATTCCCTTCTCCAGGGGATCTTCCTGACCCAGGGACTGAACCTGGGTCTCCTGCACTGCAGGCAGATTCTTTACCATCTGAACCACTGGGGAAGCCCTGAGGAAGTGGGCCTCATATAGCATCCAGATCCCTATATCTGTTACAAATTTATTGCCTGGTTTCAGCAAGTCATACACTCTCTCCTGACCTCTGCCCACATCTAGAAAATGAGAGTAAGGATTAAGTTATTTCTAAGGACCTTTAAAGAATTAAAACACCATGATTTCCTTTAAATTGTGTTTCTGTATGATATTTCCTCTAGGGAAAGTCTTAATTCGGGACTCATGCATGACATTCAGGTGGTCAGTGAACCCTTGGAAGTTGTATGCGAAATTGTGGATGTGATTTTTTTTCCCCCCTGGGGAAAGAGTTCACAGTTTTTATTAAATTTCTGAAGACTTGATGCATGTGTGCTCAGTAGCTCAGTCATGTCTGACTTTTTATGACCCCATGAACTGTACCCCATCAGGCTCCTCTGTCCGTGGAATTTTCCAGGCAAGAATACTGAAGTGGGTTGCAATTTCTTCTTCCAGGGGATCTTCCCGACCCAGGGATCAAACCCTTGTCTCTTGCATCTTCTGCACTGGCAGATAGATTCTTTACCACTGAGCCACATGGGAAGCCCAAGGACTTCACACCCCCGCCATCAAAAGTTAGTGACCACGCTTTACAGCTTGTTGTTTATAAACATCAGAGGGGCTGTGGAAAGCGCATGGTCATATTCCCCTAAATATGAATCTGGTGAGATGAATGATTTCAATAAAACCATTTAATACTTATTTTAAAAGGGTAGAAAGACATATGTGCTAATTATAGTTTTACAGCTGAGTAAATCCATCTCCTTGCTCAGTCTTCAACAGATTTGTCTCCCAAGCCTAGTCTTTTGTAGGTTCAGGCTCTTTTGACTTTGCAATCGGGATTTAATATAGACTATTTTTTTTTTCAGACAGTGTTGAATCAGCCAGCTGGGCTTTGCTAGAGAAGAAAATATGTTTTGTTTGTGATGAATAAAGACTATGAAGTGCACTTACTTGAGTTTCTCCCCACGTTCCTCTCCTTTCCTCTCTTTTCATTCACAGACAGACAGGTACACATACAATGGTGAGTGTCCAAAAATCTTCCCAGAAGCCTTTCCCAAGTGCAAGATTCAATATCTGGTATCAACAAAAATAGCCTGGGCTGATCACAGCTCAGTCCCACTTGTTACGCACACAGTAGGTCAATAAATTATGAGCCAAACAGCTGCTTCTATTTTCAGAGCCATTAGGTCCCCCGGGTGAAGCACACGGTGGAGGGAGGTGTTGGCAGGCACAGAAGGCTCTTCTTGAGAAATGAAACATTTCCTCTTGTGCATCTGGGTCAGCCATGGACACATCCTCTCATAAAGGATATTTTATGAACCTGAATAATAAGAATTTATATAAATATACATACACAAACTCACACAATGCATATGGAGGTCATAAAGAACTAGTAAGTAATGGGGAATTAAATGCAGTGAAGGGTTCAGCCAGACTTATAAACCAAGAGAGAGGAAGGCTTGAGTATTTGTGATGTCACCTTGATATTGAAGGCTATTTATGTCTTTCAACAAGCTTCTGTGGACATAACGGTTGAAAGCTTTGGAGGGAGGTTGGACCCCCAAACTCTGATGCAGCCCAACT
Source organism: Bison bison bison (assembly GCF_000754665.1). Lineage (NCBI taxonomy): Eukaryota > Metazoa > Chordata > Mammalia > Artiodactyla > Bovidae > Bison > Bison bison. The sequence continues at coordinate 1,841,360 of NW_011494635.1, read as the reverse complement.
GTGTATGCACCTTCATGGTGTCACTCTCATGAGTTTATTCATTAATTTACTAAGTATGTATTCACTGGATGCCAAGGCTTAACACCTACTGCTGATTCAAGCAGACTTCCCTGGTGGCCCAGTGGTTAAGACCTCAACTTCCAATGCAGGGGGTGCAGGTTCAATCCCTGGTCAGGGAGATAAGATCCCAGAATCCTCATGGCCAAAAAACCGAAACATAAGACAGAAACAATATTGCAACAAATTCAATAAAGACTTTAAAAATGGGGGAAAATGCTGATTCAAATGTTGATTTCTGCCTCATGGGACTTACAGTTTGGAAATGGGGACTGACATAAACTAGTAAACAAACACATGAATATCTAATTACTGATTGTGAAGAGAGTGATTTGTGAGGGGGGTGGTTTCTGAAGAAATCAGGAAAGATGAAAGGAGAGAGGAGGGAGGTTGAGGGAGCTGCCCCCAGGGCCATCAAAGTCTCGGGGAGGATGGCTGTGTCCAATCCTGCTGGGAACTCTGGAGTCAGTTGTGGCTGGGGTTTGTGTTGCCCGAGGAGAGGGGCTGGGCTTTCACAGGCACCTATGGTGATATCAACTCCAGGCATGCTGGCTCTCAGGGGACAAAGTAGCTCCAGTAGTTTGATGGTTATCCTCTGAAGAAGAGTCCAAGGTGTGAGCCGTGGGAGGTAGAGGTCACCCAAGCTGGGGAGGGACAGGGCTGAAGTGGATCTGTTCTGAGTGCTGACTGCATCCACCCCGGGATCTGAAGGTGACGGGAATCAACCAGATGAGGCGATGCTGGAGGCTGGGGATGGGGGTGGGGTGAGGGCATTTGAGGCTGAGAATAAATCCTGTGAGAGTCCTTGAGGCAGAAGGAGACTCAAGCAACCCAGGAATGGGCAACTGGATGAAGAACAGGCACCGATGGAGGTGAAGAGAGGTTGACAATGCAGGTGAAGCTTCTGCTCAAGTTAGGCACGGATTCCTGGCTTCAGTGATCCCTGCTCTTGGATGTACATGGTGGTGAGGCACAAAGGAGGAAGAAACAAGCCATTGACCAGGCTCAGAAAGGGACCGTCAGAAACAGAAAATAGCACAAGTAGACATCGAGCCTTCAGCTTACTGGACTGCTGCCCCAACAAAGGCAGTGGCGGCTGGGACTCCAGCTACAAGTGGCCCCTGAAAGACCCAGACCTGATGCAGGCTCACTGCTTGAATCAGAGGATTCTATATGCCGAGAAACAAGGGCAGGAACCAAATAAGACAAAACCTGAGTGGTCATGTTGTATACTATGCAGAAATCTACATTACAAACATCTGGCTTCCAAAATGGCAAGTGTTTTGGACAACAGGAAAAGGAAGTTGCTGTTGTCGGTGAGCCTGTGCTACAGGCAGGCACTTTCATTGTTTAATTGTTGCAGAGACCATGTGAAGCAGATTTACATATAAAATCACTGAGCCTTGGAGAATTGAAGTAACTTTCCAGAGGTCGGAAGTCACAGTTAGAATCAGACCTATTGATATTTCCAGAACCCATGATGTTAGCCCCTTTGTGATCTTCAAGCATCCAGACAAGGAGCAAAAGAAGAAGGCACAGCACTAACCTCATTGCCTGACCATGCCATGTACCAGGGAGGTTCTACCAAAGGTTGAGGGAATAAGCTGAGATTCAGTCTCATCTTCCTTTATAGGGGAAGTCAAAGAAAAGGACTATCCATCACATGTGGAAAGATAAGTCCAATGTCCTCTTCTCCAAAGACTGCTTGATAAAAAATGTGTTCTTGGAAACCAAGAGAGAAAAGGAAAGAAGGGAGGGAAGCTGGTGGGTTTGAGCTTTACCTGTGACTATATTCTCAGATTGAAGCAGCTTTCTCCGCCAGGTCAATATCAATTACTTACCAACTTTCTTTCTTTCTAGACAACTATCACTTGAGCATGTAAACCGTGACTCAAGAAACCAAATTCTGGTGCTTGGTATCATCTGTGACCCTATTCTCTCTACTGAAACCATCTATTCATTTAACAGATATGTATTTTTTCTGTGGATTATATTGTTAATTTCAGGAATATTATTGAGTACCTTCTCCACTGTGGGTGTTGTGCTAGGTGCTGGAATTTCACCTCTAAGAAGACAAAGTCCCTTGACCTCATAGAAATCACACACTCATGGGGATGGGTTGACAATAGACACACAAGTACATCAGTCACAAGATTCTTGTTGGTTTCAGCAACTTGGTGGCTGGCAGCACCATTTACTAAGACTAAAAAGACCTGGAAATTATCAAATTAAGGAAGTCAGAGATTAAAGTTTCTTGCTGGACATGTTGAGTGGGTAAGGATAGATGTATTTAGAGCTCCAGGAAGAAGGGTCTGTTTGAGCTGGAAACAAAACAGGGGGAGCATCAGCATGTACTTGGTTTTGGGATTCGTGGGTGCTATTCTACTAAAGCTATATTATGTGTCACCATTGACGGAAACAGGGTTAAGAGTCTATGGGATTCGCAACTGATTTTGCAACTGCCTGTGACTCTATAATTATTTCAAAATTAAAAGTTAAAAAAAAAAATCCACGGGGCCAGATAAGATTCCTTAGGGATAAATAAAGAAGGGATCATGTGATAAAAGACTTCAAATTTACTTCATCCTGGAAAACCCAGAAATGTAGATTCATACTAACTCTGGTCTGTGTGAGCTCAGGCCCTTCAAAAAGTGGATGTCAAGAGGAGATAAGATGGGCAGAGCATTTGGGGAGAACACCTGTGAATGGTGAAGGGAGCCCAGAACGTAGAGAGCGTATTCAGATCCCTAAACAGACTTGACTGGCGAATGAAGGCAAGGGAGGGAGATGATCAAACTGCAAGCAAGCGGCTCAGGAAATGTCAGCCAGGCCCACAGAAAGGCCTTGAGTCAACACTACCCCTTGAACCAGTTACCCCTGAAAGGAGCCCCATCTCCACTGGAATGAGCCTGATCAATCAGTCTTTAGGAGTAGCCCTGAGAAGCATGGTGTTTTGGGGACATACCTGAAGCCTTCCTCCCGCACCATGCTCAGGACAACAGGATCCCAGAATTTGCTGTCCATGCAGCCCTGAGTCTGCTTCCAAGGTCTGCACAGGCCCACTGCCCAGGTCTGCCCTGCTGAGGGGACACTGGGCTGTGATATACAACCCAGGCTCCAGAGGTCACCAAAGAACTGCTGTTTGCAGGAGGTGTTGGGAGGGGTTGGGCTGGGGGTGTTTCTAGGTCCACATCTGGGTATTTCTCAGTAAAGAGGGAGCTGGAGGCAGCGGGAAGAGGTGATGGGCCCTGTGCAGGGGATTAGCCCCCCTGCATCCCAGTGTGCCCTGGGGACTCAGAGGGCCCAGGATCCCACAGGAAAACCTGGCCTTTCAGGCCATTTCACAAAGAATATTTTCAGGTAGGAGGATAAACACGTTTCATCAAAAGCTTGATGGATGTTTTAAGTATTTAGACAATGACATGGGGGCCTTCATCTATACCTTGAACTTGGCCATGCCTGTTAGAACCACATAAGGGAAGCCTTGGCTATATTTCCCTGAAAAATCCATATATTGACAGAAGATGACATTCAAAAGACAAAAGAATTTTAAGAACTGGCAAGTAATATAAGTTTATATATACATACATATACATCTTTTTAAACTTCTAGATAAGATATATATGCTGTGCTGTGCTTAATTGCTCAATCATGCCTTATCCCATGGACTGTAGCCCCCCAGGTTTCTCTGTCCATGGGGATTCTTCTGGCAAGAATACTGGAGTGGGTTGCCATGCCCTTCTTCAGGGCATCTTCCCAATCCAGGAACTGAACCCAGGTCTCTTGCACTGCAGGCAGATTCTTTACCAGCTAAGCTATCAGTTCAATCAGTTCAGTTCAGTCGCTCAGTCGTGTCCAGCTCTCTGCGACCCCATGAATCGCAGCACGCCAGCCCTCCCTGTCCATCACCAACTCCTGGAGTTCACTCAGACTCACGTTCATCGAGTCAGTGATGCCATCCAGCCGTCTCATCCTCTGTCGTCCCCTTCTCCTCCTGCCCCCAATCCCTCCCAGCATCAGAGTCTTTTCCAATGAGTCAACTCTTCGCATGAGGTGCCCAAAGTACTGGAGTTTCAGCTTTAGCATCATTCCTTCCAAAGAAATCCCAGGGCTGATCTCCCTCAGAATGGACTGGTTGGATCTCCTTGCAGTCCAAGGGACTCTCAAGAGCCTTCTCCAACACCACAGTTCAAAAGCATCAATTCTTCGGTGCTCAGCCTTCTTCACAGTCCAACACTCACATCCATACATGACCACAGGAAAAACCATAGCTTTGACTAGACGGACTTTTGTTGGCAAAGTAATGTCTCTGCTTTTGAATATGCTATCTAGGTTGGTCATTACTTTCTTCCAAGGAGCAAGCGTCTTTTAATTTCATGGCTGCAGTCACCATCTGCAGTGATTTTGGAGCCCAGAAAAATAAAGTCTGACACTGTTTCCACTGTTTCCTCATCTATTTGCCATGAAGTGATGGGACCGGATGCCATGATCTTCATTTTTTGAATGTTGAGCTTTAAGCCAACTTTTTGACTCTCCACTTTCACTTTCATCAAGAGGCTTTTTAGTTCCTCTTCACTTTCTGCCATAAGGGTGGTGTCACTGCATATCTGAGGTTATTGATATTTCTCCTGGCAATCTTGATTCCAGCTTGTGTTTCTTCCAGTCCAGCGTTTCTCATGATGTACTCTGCATAGAAGTTAAATAAGCAGGGTGACAATATACAGCCTCGACGAACTCCTTTTCCTATTTGGAACCAGTCTGTTGTTCCATGTCCAGTTCTAACTGTTGCTTCCTGACCTGCATACAGATTTCTCAAGAGGCAGGTCAGGTAGTCTGGTATTCCCATCTCTTTCAGAATTTTCTACAGTTTATTGTGATCCACACAGTCAAAGGCTTTGGCATAGTCAAGAAAGCAGAAATAGATGTTTTTCTGGAACTCTCTTGCTTTCAGGGAAGCCCAAATAAGATACATATATATACACCTTATGTATGAGATATGATTGTATAATATAGTCTATATCTTATAATAAAATTGCTCACCAAGTAATATAATTGTAGTTAATCAAGTCATTCTAATAATTTTTGAATAATTTTGGAAATTGTTAATTTAACTCAGCTGTCACTAACTAAATGATGCCTTGACTTCATGATTTAACACAGAAAGCTCATCAAACTCTCCCTTCCTAAGTTGGAAGGTCATTAGGTTCCCAGCTCCTGGGTTGTTTTTTCAGCTACAAGGAACCTGGCATTGTAGCCTACGTATGCATCGTGGCCTACATATGCATCGTGGCCGGGACCTGGAGCCTCAGCTCCTGACGACAAGGCCACGTGTGTGCCTGTCCTGCAGCCTGCTCTGTGGTCCCCTCCATGCTGACCTGCCCCAGGGTGATTGACGGGACTGCCTAGGCCCTGTCGCCCTGAAGCTACCTCACCTTGGTCTGGACAGAGCTGGCCGGGACCACCTACTTCTACAACGACCCTGTTCTCAGATCTTACTACCTCTCTCCATGCCCAAGTCTAGCTATGCTTATTTCCAAAACATATTTGGAAATATTTCAGGAGCTGTTAGTCCAGGCAGTGCAGTGCTTAGACAATCTCATCTTGCATTCACACCTGGACTTCACATGATGCCAGATGGTTACTGACCTCTGACTTTCCTAGGATAAAAATCCCAGTAGAAAGAGTCAGGATGGACCTCATTTGTTGAGTTGCCCTGATTCCCGCTGCCTGGCATGGAGCTGGTGTTCAACAGGTCTTGACTGATTGACACAACTCTCACCCCATCAATTCAATGGAATCACAAGGATGATTTAGCTACGGGTCTGCCACACCCTCAAGATCACCCGGCTCTGGGAATATAAACAAAAGGCCTTCATACACGAGGCTGCCAGTCCTCAGTGGTTTGGATTATACTTCTCTTTTCCCCTTTTGAATCTCTATCCTCCTCTTTAAAAGAAAAAAAAAAAATCTTGTGTTTGATGGATTAAAACTTTCAAGTTTCAATGAGGGCTCCAGAGATGCAGACTAAAAGGAAGTAATACAGCTCACAATTGTAAGCTCACAATTCAGAAAGGAATGGAGCTGAGATATGGATTTGATACAAATATTTCCTCCCCCTCTCCCCATCAGAGAGCATAATCTTAGAGAACTGCAGGTTAGGAGGGTCTGGGTCTTAGCTCATCTCAAATGTAGCCAGTAGCTCCATGAGCTGAATGTTTTTGGTAATTGATCCTACTCACAAATTAGATGCAATAATTTTAAGGTTGGTGGATCAACTAATCAAGCATGAGAATCGGTTCTTAGTTGGACATAAAAAGAGAAAGAGAGTTCATAAGGATGTTTGGAAAGCTCAGGGACAATGAATTCTCAGTGGAGATGTCGAAAGTGTATCTGACATTGGAACTCAAGGAGCCCAAAGCTGGGAGGGGTGGGAGAGCTGAGCGTCCACAATAACAAAGCCCAGAGACCTGTTCCAAATCAAGGCAGACAGATCAGATAGTGCATGGAGGGGGAGAGGAAAGCAGACGACCCTTTCTATTGTCCACATGCTCAGCCTGCATTATTCAAAGACAGACTTAATATGTATCAGCATTCCAGTAAACAGGGTAAGCTTGCTAATAACAGTGCAATTCAGCAATCGCTACCCCAAATAAATACATTAGAAATGTCATTACTCTAATCAGATTAACTGCTGTCCTTCATGTTATGCTTTGAATAATCATTACCGCTATTCTTAGTGAATTTGGTGTGTCTTACCTCGTCTAGAAATGAACTGAAGAAATGCTGTTTCTCTAGTATTTTTGCTCTCTAAATACATTTCTTAAGCATTTTTAAAGGCATTGTTTTTTCTTCCCATGTAGGCGACTTCATTTGGTAAGACCAACAGTGTTCATTTTCACAATTTCTAGCACCAGGATGTAATTTTTATGCTGAATTTTATTATTCATTACAGTGGTTCATGTCTTTTATGAGAACAATTGCTGTGATAGGTTAAATGTCATTATTTTCGAAACTACCCTCAGAGATTAGCTGCTACATCACCTTCTGGACACTTGCACTTGAATATCTGAACCATAGCCCATAATTGTATTATTCACTAGGCTGATTCTTCCTGCTAATAATGCCTGTAAATGCTTTTGTCAATAGCCAGGGACCGGCTCCCAGGAAGCAAAATGTCTCTACCCATTTCGGCTTTGGGTGACAGCTGGGATCTTTTGTAAGTAAATTGGGATCTAGTGATGAGTTTATTTTCTATTGTAGTTAATTCATGATGTAAAGGCTATTAAAATTCAGACTTGTGCTATTTGATGTTCAACATTTTTTTTAATTCATGGGATTTAAGAGGGAGAAATACTGCAATCATTTATTAAAGTAGTTTTCCTACCAAAAAGAAAGTGCTCTTTTATGCTAAGAAAATGTTCGGGAGCATTGATATTTAATAAATAGTTATATTGAACTAAGTTCAACAAACATCTAATGAACACATGGATACCCTCTTACAGAGTGGAGGCTGGCATTTGCATGCATATGCTAACAGTCTGTCTAAGAGGAGGGCCATGAATTCTAACTTGATTTTTAATTATCTCGCTTTGTTTCTTTTATTTTATCACTTGAACTTTCTTCCATCACTCTTTTCTAACTTTCTAACATTATTCTTTTCCAACTAATATCAAAAGTCATCATCTATCTATATATATGGGGGAAATGGAAGGATATAGTTGGATGTTCAGCCAATGGCAGTTGCCTCAAAGTAGCAGCAGCAGCAGCAGTGATGGAGAAGGCGATGGCACCCCACTCCAGTACTCTTGTCTGGAAAATCCATGGATGGGGGAGTCTGCAGTCCATGGGGTCGCAAAGAGTCGGACATGACTGAGCGACTTCACTTTCACTTTCCACTTTCATGCATTGGAGAAGGAAATGGCAACCCACTCCAGTACTCTTGCCTGGAGAATCCCAGGGATGGGGGAGCCTGGTGGGCTGCCATCTATGGAGTCGCACAGAGTCGGACACGACTGAAGCGACTTAGCAGCAGCAGCAGCAGCAGCAGCAGCAGCGATAGAGACAAATCACCAGTCCTGCTTGTGTCGCCTCTGCCAAGTTCACCTCTCCCCTCTCCCAGGCACTGTCTATTCCTCAGCTTCAGTGGTGCCACGTCTTTGTAACTAGCTTTCTCAGGTACCCTTGCCTCTGATGGTCACACCTGTACCCAATAGGAATCCTTGTTGTACTACAATGTCATGAAGTGCATTGGCTTTTCCAGAATAGGCTTCTCTTTCAAGAGACATTGGTCTGGATTTAGAACCAAAGCCGTTGCCAAATTTCCAAAGTGAGTTGTGAGGAGTGGACCTTGGTCCCCGGAATGAGCTTCTGGCTGTGGAAACGTGCAGAAGTCTTTTCATGAGAATAGACCCGTGTCTTACCTTTCAGCTTGTGTGTATGTGCATGCTTGGTTGCTCAGTTGTGTCTAACTCTTTGCGGCCCCTTGGACTGTAGCCTTCCAGGCTCCTCTGTCCCAGGGATTTCCTACGCAAGACTACTGGAGCCGGTTGCCATTTCCTACTTCAGGGGATCTTTGCTACCCAGGAATAGAACACTTCTCTTGCGTTTCCTGCATTGACAGGCAGATTCTTTACCCCTGTGCTGCCTGGGAAAAACCCCTTTTCCACTTACAGCATTGTAAAAAAGAAACTTCAGAATATTTAAGATTTCTTTGAGTGGATTATCCATGCTTCCAGATTTGCTAAAATAAAAAATTTATAAGTGGGAAGGGAATCTTTAGCTCATCCTGTTCCTTAATTTTGCACACAAAAAAGTGCCAAATGGTTCAGCATTGGGTTCAACCCACATGAAGATATCCGTGAATGCAGTTCCATACGCTTCATGCCGATATCATCTGAGATTTTCTGTTATATGGCCTCCCCTAGTCTCTCTTCCCCTTGAAGTCTGCAAAAGTGTATCCTCATCAAAACCTAATTAATCTAAGTGCTCATCCCACTCGGGTTTCCTATGTGGCTGTGAGCCGCACACAGAGGGCCTGAGCTCCCAGCAGTCCGAGCCACGAGGCTCAAATGGAATTAAAATGGAGGCGAGGGCCACATGGCCACATCTGTGCTTCTCTGGCCCCCTCACAATGAGAGGGTGACAGATCTCTCTCCTCTTCTTCTTCCCCTGCTGAGCCAATCACGTTTTGTTGCTTCTTTTCCTAATTGGAGAGAAGCGGCAGCATTCGTAGCTTCCCCAAGCTTGTTCTTGGAATGTGGATCTTTCCTTTTCTGGATTGTCTAGTCCAGTATCCACTTGTAGCTGCCAAAAGCAACTTCTTGGAAAGACTGGCTTCAGGCAACATGTATCTTCAAGGCTAGTATTTCCTGCTCCCAGGTGGTAGCCTCTCACTTTCTCCAAAGCTTCGAGATCTCCCCTTGTCCCCAACGGGAGCTGATTGATTCTTTCAGGCTCTAAAGCCAGGCTTTGTGCAACCAATCCTCATTCCATGACCTGAGAACAAACATGAATCATTGAACCAGAATAGCAACTCTGTCAAACCAGGATGCTCAACTGAATCTTTACTATGTCTGACATATGTTGCTTAAAGATATACTCCACAGGTGAGCTGAACTAGCATATATATGTGTCATTTATACACACACACACACACACACACACACCAAAGTAAAATGGAAAGAGTCCTCTGGTTGAAGTATTCTTATATTCAATGGCAATTTATAGACCATCAATTACTTGGGGCTCTGAGCCACAAGCTAGGGCTGAAGCAGAGAAGACCATGGTCTCTGGCCTCCCAGAGCTCACAGTCTAACAGAAAAGTGGGTATAAACCTCAAGAATCCTGTTGAGTGGAAACTATCCATCCAGTAAAAAAAATTGAAGTTAAAAGTACTTCATTGGTCAAAATGTCAACTGCTCTGAATTCAACGGAAGCCACTCAAAGATGGACTTTCTTGAAGTGTGTTTATTGTCATGAAGAAAATAGAATTAGCATGGGATTCATTTTATTGCTTTGTGTTGAGTTCAAAGACTGCTTATGGGGGGAGTACAGTGACAAAGTGACAAACAGAACTGTATTTCATCTAAGAGAACAAAGTGGACTCAACATATACAGGAAAACAAAACAGACTTAACATTTATTTGCAACTAATGTTGGGAGATTCTGAGAGCCATCAGAATTACCTACAAGGATCACCTTGCAGGTTTTAACCTTGGACTTTAGTACATGCATTTTGCTGAGGACCCAATATGAGTGTGGCCCTGATGTGCTGTCACCACTGATGTGGCTCTGAAGTCAGTTTGTAATAAATGACATCATGTCACACTTGTGAAAGGCCATCCTGGTGTGATTCCTCTTACGAAGCACAGGGTCCTTTTTGAAAGTAGACCCATAACCCTGTCTCAGTTAGGGGAGTCTCTCTGCTGCAACAAACCATCCTCGTATTTCAGCAGCTTAATCCAGTGGAGCTTCCAATACCAACCAAAGTAGTAAAATAAGGAACAACTTACATGCCCACGTCCCTCAGCTCCCCAAAGGGGACTCCCTGGTGGCTCAGACGGTGAAGAATTTGCCTGCAGTGTAGGAGCCCTGGGTTCAATCCCTGAGTTGGGAAGATCCCCTGGAGAAGAGAATGACTACTCACTCCAGTATTTTTGCCTGGAGAATTCCATGGACAGAGGATCCTGGCAGGCTACAGTCCAGAGGGGTCACAAAGAGTCAGACTTGACCAAGTGACTAACACTTTCACTTTTCGATTTCTCAGTTCCCCGAAGCTGGCTAGGAAACTCCTTAGATGATCAGGGCCTCATCGTGAAGACTGTCTTCCTAGACACTTACTGTCTCCTCTAGTTATTTTCCTAGTGTCTATTTTAAAGTTTGAAGTCCTTTTTGCCAACTGTTGTGCCCTTTGGAAATTTGTGTCCTGACGATGCTCTGCTGCTTATTCAGTTTCACCTCTGGTCTTAACCAATGGTTTGCTGAAAAGAACATGGTCATGCAGGTAATGCAACCCTTGAGTGTCTTTCTTTCTGTAGCTCAAAAATAGCCTGTAAAGTAGGAGTGCAGTTTTCCTACATTGTAAACCTGATCACTCTTAAGAAACAAGGATTTTTAACTACTCTGCCCTAAAAAACCCGTGGTGGTGGTTTAGTCGCTCAGTCGTGTTCTACTCTTTGTGATCCCATGGACCGTAGCCCCCCAGGCTCCTCTGTCCATGGGATTTGCCAGGCAAGAATACTGGAGTGGGTTGCCATTTCCTTCTCCAGGGGACCTTCCTGACCCAGAGATTGCACCTGGGTCTCTTGCACTGCAGAGATAGTGCTGAGCCAACTGAGCCACCTGTGAAGACCAACCCAGTAAATGAGTATGTGATAGGAGGAGGATGGGTGCCCTGTGTCTGAGGATACCAGTCGAGAAGCGCATCTGAGTCAGCTTTTCGTCTCCATCACATATGATGGGAGATGGGATCCAAGGATCAGAAGTGCTCACCTGGGTCAGCCTTGCTCGTAGATGCTGATAGGAGTAGGAAAGCCCCATCACCAGCGAATTCACAAAACATCAGGAGATCGTGAGGATGACAATCAAGGAAAGGGAAGGAGTCAACAAAAGGGAGGAGCTTTAATGAGCAGGTCCCCATGGTGGCAATGGGACTTCATCCCCCAGGGCCCTGGGGGACAGAGCAGAGCACACAGAACCCCTGACCGGAGGACAGGTAGTTGGCATCCCTCCACCAACATCTCTCAGCCATTACTTGAGGGCTGCTCCCAGAGAAAGGGCACTGGCTCCCCAGTTCTTCTGTTTGTCCCTCACTGTGGGTCAGAGAAAGCCCCAGCAAAGAGGAGAGGTCACAGGGTGGGCAGGTGAGGCATGGAGAATGTGAGAGGTGGGGGAAGATTACGGGCAGTTCAGAATGGTGTGCACCATACTTGTGGATACAAATTCCAAAAAATGCTCCACCTGGGCTGCAGTTCAACCCCGTGCTCTTTGTTTCTTTGCTTTTATTTTTCAATGAATGAACTTTTTAATTTTTGGCATCACTGTGTAACATGCAGGATCTTAGTTCCCCAACCAGGGACTGAACCTGTGCCCCTTGGAATGGAAATTCAGTCTTAACCGATGGCCCATTAGGTCCAGTGCTTTTAAATTAATAGGTTTATTTTTAGGGGCTTCCCTGGTGGCTCAGTGGTAAAGAATCCGCCTGTTAATGCTGGAGACATGGGTTCCATCCCTGATCAGGGAAGATCCCATATGCCAGAAGGCAACTGCTGAAGCCTGAGAGCCTGGAGCCTGTGCTCCGAAACAAGAGAAGCCTGAACAATGCAATATGAGAGTAGTTCTCTGCTCAGTGCAACTAAAAGAAAAACCCACACAGCAATGAAGACTCAGCACAGCCATAAATAAATAAATAAAATTATTCTTTTAATTTTAAAGAGACTTTTACAGACAGGTTTACAGAATCTTTACAGAAATTTAGCAAGCTTACAGAAAAAAAAAAAATATATATATATATATATACACATATATATACTTCTGAAAGCACAGAGTTCCAGTAGTCCTCTCCCTTCCATCATTTCTCCTATTATTATAACTTGTGTGATGATCCAATGAAAAGTGAAAGTGAAGTTGCTCAGTCGTGTCTGAGTATTTGCAATCCAATGGAGGGCAGACTGTAGCCTACCAGGCTCCTCTGTCCATGGGATTTTCCAGGCAAGAGTACTGGAGTGGGTTGCCATTTCCTTCTCTGATACTATTAACTAAAGTCTGCATTTGCATTAGGGCTCACTCTTTGGGTTGTACATCCTTAAAAATCCACACCCATCATGACTGTCCCTACAGAGTCCCCAGTGCTTTTCAAAAACCTGCCATTTTTAGCAGTTCATGCAGCAATATCCCCAGCAAATTTGAAAGCCTTATTATACATTCAATTCTGATTTGTCAAAGCAGAAACCAATGAGGCAATTATTTTGATTGAAGAAGAGGAAACTACCCTTAATTCTTCCAGAATTGCCAGGGTATGCCTGCTCCAAACCTATGTTGAAGAAGGTCTGTTACACATGGAACTGTGTCTGTCCCCTCACCCCCACCCTCGGCCCAGATGTATGTATTGAAGCCCTTCCCAGGTGGCGCTAGTGGTAAAGAAACCTCCTGCTAATGCAGGAGACATAAGAGACACAGGTTCGATCCCTGGGTCGGGGAGATCTCCTGGAGAAGGGTATAGCAACGCTCCAGTATTCTTGCCTGAAGAATCCCATGGACAGAGGAGCCCGGAGGGCTACAGATTAAAGGCTCACAAAGCGTTGGACACACCTGAGCTGCCAACCTTGCTGATACTTTGATCTTGGACATCCAGCCTCCAGAGCTGTGAGAAGATTCATTTCTGTTGTTTCACCAGCCCGAGCTTTGGGAAAAAAGAACTCGAAGCAAAAACTAGAAGAGATCATCAGTACCATCTTTCTAGATTCCATCAAATCAGATCAGATCAGATCAGTCGCTCAATTGTGTCCGAATCTTTGCGACCCCATGAATCGCAGCACGCCAGGCCTTCCTGTCCATCACCAACTCCCAGAGTTCACTCAAACTCATGTCCATCGAGTTGGTGATGCCATCCAGCCATCTCATCCTCTGTCGTCCCCTTCTTCTCCTGCCCCCAATCCCTCCCAGCATCAGAGTCTTTTCCAATGAGTCAGCTCTTCGCATGAGGTGGCCAAAGTACTGGAGTTTCAGCTTTAGCATCATTCCTTCCAAAGAAATCCCAGGGCTGATCTCCTTCAGAATGGACTGGTTGGATCTCCTTGCAGTCCAAGGGACTCTCAAGAGCCTTCTCCAACACCACAGTTCAAAAGCATCAATTCTTCAGCACTC
>NW_011494635.1:1798058-1827340 GCF_000754665.1 Bison bison bison | reverse complement strand
TGGTCATAATTTTCCTTCCAAGGAGTAAGCATCTTTTAATTTCATGGCTGCAGTCACCATCTGCAGTGATTTTGGAGCCCCCCAAAATTAAGTCTGACACTGTTTCCACTGTTTCCCCATCTATTTCCCATGAAGTGATGGGACCGGATGCCATGATTCATTTTCTGAATGTTGAGCTTTAAGCCAACTTTTTCACTCTCCTCTTTCACTTTCATCAAGAGGCTTTTTAGTTCCTCTTCACTTTCTGCCATAAGGGTGGTGTCATCTGCATATCTGAGGTTATTGATATTTCTCCTGGCAATCTTGATTCCAGCTTGTGTTTCTTCCAGCCCAGCGTTTCTCATGATGTACTCTGCATAGAAGTTAAATCAGCAGGGTGACAATATACAGCCTTGACGTACGCCTTTTCCTATTTGGAACCAGTCTGTTGTTCCATGTCCAGTTCTAACTGTTGCTTCCTGACCTGCATACAAATTTCTCAAGAGGCAGATCAGGTGGTCTGGTATTCCCATCTCTTTCAGAATTTTCCACAGTTTATTGTGATCCACACAGTCAAAGGCTTTGGTGTAGTCAATAAGGCAGAAATAGATGCTTTTCTGGAACTCTCTTGCTTTTTCCATGATCCAGCGAATGTTGGCAATTTGATCTCTGGTTCCTCTGCCTTTTCTAAAACCAGCTTGAACATCTGGAAGTTCACGGTTCACATATTGCTGAAGCCTGGCTTGGAGAATTTTGAGCATGACTTTACTAGCGTGTGAGATGAGTGCAATTGTGTGGTAGTTTGAGCATTCTTTGGCATTGCCTTTCTTTGGGATTGGAATGAAAACTGACCTTTTCCAGTCCTGTGGCCACTGCTGAGTTTTCCAAATTTGCTGGCATATTGAGTGCAGCACTTTCACAGCATCATCTTTCAGGATTTGGAATAGCTCAACTGGAATTCCATCACCTCCACTACTTTGTTCGTAGTGTTGCTTTCTAAGGCCCACTTGACTTCACATTCCAGGATGTCTGGCTCTAGGTGAGTGATCACATCATGGTGATTATCTGGGTCATGAAGATCTTTTTTGTACAGTTCTTCTGTGTATTCTTGCCATCTCTTCTGCTTCTGTTAGGTCCATACCATTTCTGTCCTTTATCAAGCCCATCTTTGCATGAAATGTTCCTTTGGTATCTCTGATTTTCTTGAAGAGATCTAGATTCCATACGCATGCATTAATATACAATACTTGTTTTTCTCTTTCTGACTTACTTCACTTTGTGTAGCAAGCTCTGGGTTCAGACACAAAGAACAGACCAGTGGACACGGACGGAGAGAGTGGGATGAATTGAGAGAATAGCATGGAAATATATACATTACTATATGCAAAACAGACAGCAAGCGAGAATTTGCTGTGTAAAACAGGGAGCTCAACCCAGTGCTCTGTGACAACCTGGAGGGGTGGGATGAGATAGGAGATGGGAGGGGGGTTCAGAAGGGAGGGGACATATGTATGCCTATGGCTGATTCATGCTGATGTGTGGCAGAGGCCAACACAATATTGTAGAGCAACTGTCCTCCAATAATTGTAATCTGTTCTATACTTCTCTGTATTGTACAATTTTAATCTTTGATTAAAAAAACAAAAACTAGGGGAGAGGGGTGACCCTGCACATTCTGTTTTTCTTTTTGAACCAGAATTCTTGGGGACCCAAAGTAAGACCTGGAGCTAGGTGTTTCTGAAGTGACATGGTGACACTCAGAGCACCGTGGGGCCCCTGGGCTCCTGGCAGCTGCCAGTCTTGGAGGGGGACCATCCACTGTCTGTCAGGACAAATCCCCAGCCGCCATGTGAATCATAGAATAAGGCTGTCAGTCATCCTGACTGGATGACATGTGGCCCCGAAAGTACAACATTGGAGACATGTCACTGCATCACGGCCGATAACTCCAGCCAAGCCCCTGCCAAGCCCCCATGCCCCCTCAGGCTCCCCCGTCACCAGCACCGCTCTGGTCTCTGCCAAGGTGTGGGTGCCATTCTTTTAAAGACACATCACATAAGGAACAGTGTGCTTGATAATTGCTCTCTGACCCGCATCTCCTTATCAGAACACGCCCCCCACCTTGCCGAGAGCAGGTCCCTCCCTCTCCACAGTTTCACTGCAGACATGCTCTATGAACTCCACACCCATTTTGCAGACTCCTGGGAGGAAATTTGCGGGGCTCTAGGGCTTCCCTGGTAGCTCAGCTGGGAAAGTATCTTCCTGCAATGCAAGAGACCCTGGTTTGATTCCTGGGTTGGGAATTCCCCTGGAGAAGGGATAAGCTACCCACTCCAGTATTCTTGGGCTTCTGAGGTGGCTCAGACAGTAAAGAATTCCCCTGCTATGTGGGAGACCTGGTTTTGATCCCTGGGTTGGGAAGACCCCCTGGAGGAGGGCATGGCAACCCACTCCAGTATTCTTGCCTGGAGAATCCCATGGACAGAGAAGCCTGGCGGGTTACAGTCCACGGGGTCGCAAAGGGTCAGACATAACTAAGCACAGCATTTGTAAAGTGGTAAAGACATTTGCCAGAGGAAATTCTGTGGGCTGTCTGGGTCGGAAGCAGCACTACTGATTGTCGCAGTAGTGAAGGGAGGGGTGCTGGGAAGGGGTGTTGAGATTTCTAAACTGATTCAATCGGGGCAGAATTGGCATGGGCTAAACAACAGCTGCACTGGGAGAGGCAGATTCAGAAACACAGCTTACAAGTGGCTGGGAGCGCATCCCACCCAGGCAATTCTTGATTTATCTCGTCCTTTCCTTGGGTCTTAATAAGTCATTAAGTTTGTCCAAATCAAACAAGTCTACCCATTATGATGGCCCCATAGAGCCAACTTCCTGTTGCTCTGAGAATGGTGGACAATGGCCCCATAAAAGGAAGTCTGAATACACGCTGATAAAAATCAGAGTTTCCAAATGCGATGGATATTAAAAATACTAAACTTTTATGATGTTTGAATGTTAAACAGCGTCCACGGAACCAAGGTGACCCTGAGGTATGTGATACAGTGAGAAGAAATACAGGGCAGACGGCCTCACGTCTCTGATATCGAATAATTTCCCCATTCAGCCTCCAACCGCAGTGGTCTCTGAATACAGAGGCCATGGCTGTTTTTCATAGACATTCCTGAAAGCTGCAGTTTTCCTGGGGCCTCAAGGAACCCAATCAATTCACTGTCTCTGAGCATCCCTAAACACATGGCCAGACCATCTTCCATTTTGGTTTCCTGCCTGATACCATATTAATCTAAATTCCAGAACAAAAGCCTTCATATTTGTTCTGGTACATCGAGGATTACCACCCCTGAAAGGGTTTTCTGTGATCAGCTTGTCACTTTCTTTGCTACTTAATCTCTTTCTTTCTGTAGCTCAATGGCATCTTCTTACTTTCTCTCCTACTGAAGAAATAGGAGGGCTTTTTTTTTTTTTTTAATCTCTCTCTTCCCTTTTAAAAACCTAGGAAGTTAAAAGGCCAGCTCATCCTGACCACCTGGCTGGGTGGGAGGTGCCAGCAGCCAGCTGTGATATTGTGGCCGGCCAGCTGTGTGAGGGCCCTGCCTGCGGATTGTCCTGGCTCTATTGGCGACCAGCTCCCCCCAGCCACATCCATTCCCATGGTCCAGAGAGGCCTGTGTTTAATGTTGTTTTGTGTATTGTGGGCACTGATGTCTGCTTATCAAGTTCACAGTCCGTGTAAGGCCACACACAGGAGGCTGGGCTTGGGGAACATCACCTGGTAGGGCTGAATGTCTTGGCTATGGTCCTTTCACACACCTAACGGGATCATTGCCCATCACTACATACAAGCCCAGCCTCGTGACCCTCTGCAGAATGACACCTGTGCAGGATACCAGTATCGGCCCTCAGCCCTGCTCCGCTGCCCTCCCACCCCAGAAGCAGGTGGTCAAAGGCCTCTAAACCTGCTTGGCCTCCCTGTCCCCAAGCCTCAGACACCTGAGTCAGAACCCTTCTGCAGCCTCAATTGCTTGGGAAGCTGCTGGGCAGCAGGTTAGGGAACCTGACGGCCACCCATCCATCTCACCTTCTCGCCCTCTGTGAACTTAATCCCACGTCCTTTGAGCATCTCAGGGCCCACACAGGTTCTGATCGTAAGAAAGAGAAGACGTTGGAATTAACCCTGGGGTCTGATAGCTCTGGTCCAGCCTCAAGGAGGAGAACAGCAGAGGGCCCAGCCCTCCCACCTGGGGCATCGGATGGTGGTGGATGGGACCGAGCTTGTCCCCAGCCTGCCCAGTCACACTGTCCTCATTTGGATGATCCAACTGGACAGAACCTAAAAGTGAAACCCTTCCGCCCCTGAACTTGTGCAAAAGAGCCTCACTCTCCCAGGTTAGGACAGGGTCTTCTCAGTGGCTCAGACCATGAAATTGGCCTGTTGCCTGGACCTCTTCGCTCTGCTATGTGGGGTCGCAGGAAGCTTCTCCCAGCAGAGAGCCACCTGTGCTTTACATCATTATTTCGTAAGGAAATGTTGAGATTTTCATGAACCAGGAGCAGCCTTCCTGTGACTCAGCAAAGCCACATCCCCCCTTCACAGAGCCCTGGTGACTTTAGAACATTAGGTTCGCTTCCCCTTCTTGCCTGACAACTCCGAGGACTCAGCTAAACCCTGACAGATAAGGAGAGGAGTAAAGTTTTTCATTAAATCTCTTTCAACCTTTATCTTAGGAGCAGGAATTTTCTTGAAACACCATTTTCAGGTCCAGGGAGCTGGAATATAATTTGGTTATCTCTGAAGAGCGCAGCTTCACTGTTTGGTGATGATGTACCTGCTCAGTGCTCACTCCTCCGTGTTCATTTTGCTCTGGCCGCACAGCCCTCCTTCTGGTTCTTAAACCCTCCAGGCCTGGTCCTGCCCCAGGACCCTTGTACAGGCTGCTTCCTCAGCTGGCTCTTTTCCTCCCTTCATTGCATGGTGCCTCCTCCTCTGCTAGCTCAGATCTCAACTCAAATGCCTTTTCTTTGAAGAGGACTTCTGACTGTCTTGGTACAAGTAGTTAGTTCCTAACCCACTTTGTGGTCCGAGAGGCATCTTTTCCTCTTTGGATTTATATTATCTGATTGGCTTCTGATTCACTGTCTGCCTGTAGGTGGGTCTTGTCCCTTGTTCTTCTAAAACAAAATGCCTGGTACACAGGAGGCACTCAATACATGTCTGTGGGAGGAATTCTGCTCGGAAGATAAGGGAAAGCCACATGATACTCCAGTGCCCGTTTGGATATTTTTTGCTTCTCTTATGTATTTTTTTTTATTTAAACAATTTATTTATTCATTTAATTGAAGTATAGTTGATTTACAATGTTTTAGGGGTATAGCAAAGTGATTCTGCTATACAAATAGATATGCATTCTTTTTCAGATTCTTTTCCATTACAGGTTATTACAAGATATTGAATATAGTTCCCTGTGTTATATAGTAGGTGCCTGTTATTTATCTATTTCACATGTAGTAGTGTGTATCTGCTAGTCTCCAAGGCCATGCTTGTGCTCAGTCCTGTCTGACCCTTTGTTACCCCATGGACTATAGCCCACCAGGCTCCTCTGTCCATGGAATTCTTCAGGCTAGAATACTGGAGTGGGTAGTCATTCCCTTCTCCAAAGGATCTTCCCAAACCAGAGATAGAACCCAGGTCTCCTGCACTGCAGATAGATTCTTTACCATCTGAGCCACCAGGGATATCATTCACCTTTAGCCACCAAATATCGGCTGTGATCTTTACCCTCATGGTCATTATCCATAAAACTAAATTCATTTCAGATTGCTCCTACATGGAGAACCCACGAAAACATGTGCTACAAGAGCTTTGAAGGATCACTTCAAACATCCATTCTACTGTGTCCCCTCCTCTCCACCAGAGCTCTTTCTACACAGAAGCATCTCCTGGGCTGTGGAGGCTTCTCGAAAAGAATGCAATTCAGGCCACGAGAGGTTTGGACCAACACTTTCCTCCTTCACTGTGGTTACGCTGCTATGAAATACTGTTAAGTTCACTCATTTCTGTTTATATTTTGATGGGGTCCAGGGCAGGCCACATTGGCATGTTGATTACTTTGAATTAAAGTTACTTATGAAGCAGCTGGTGCGGGAAGGACACACTGAGCCTCCTCTGTCCCTTGAAAGTGGGACACAGCTCTCCCAGGTGACAGGTTCCCTCCCTGCAGCAGGAGGTGGAGAGACAAGCTTATCGCCAGAGATGGGAATGCAGGGGCCAGAGGGCTGCAGAAACTAACCTTGTTACTGCTTCACTAATTTACTACTCGAACCTGCGCGTCTCTGCCTGGTCAGTTCCTCACAAATGTATTGTTTCTATGTCTGCAAGATATAAAAGCTGCCTTCATGGATCACTTCTTTGAGTCTCTTATTTCTATGGATGCCTATACATGTGAAATTAACATGACTTTCCTTTGCCTGTTACTCTGTCTTGTGTCAACTTAATCATTAGGCCAAAGAACCTAGAAGGAATGAAAAAACATTTTCCTCCCCTACAATTTCATTTTACAGTTTTTCCATATTGTTCACTTAATTTTTTTTTTCCGAGTGTGAAAATTAACATGATTCCAGACTTTTGGTTGTCAAGGGGGCCAGGGGTTAGGAGAGGGAAGGAGTAGGAGTTTGGGGTTAGCAGATGCAAACCATTATATACAGGATGGGTAAACAAGGCCCTACTGAAGAGCACAGGGAACCATATTCAATATCCTGGGATAAATCATAATGGAAGAGAATATGAAAACAAATGCATGTATATACACAAACCTGAACACTTTAATGTATAGCAGAAATGCACACATTATAAATCAACTACACTTCAACAAAAATAAATTTTTTTAAAAAGAAAATCCACATGGTTCAAAAGTCAAATCTACACCCAAAGGTGTTCTAGGAAACGTGGTTCTCCCCCCGCCCTGCCCCCATCCTCACCTGTCCAATCTCATCCTACCGTCTCTCCACCCTATTCTAACCTGTTCCCTCTAGTAATTAATCTTGTTAGTTTCTGGTTTACCCTCCCTATGTTTCTTTTTGTGGGGAAAAAAAGGGGGGGGCATTTATTTGCCCATAAATGCACGTTTTCTTATTTTCTGCTCTTTCTTACACTGAAGGAGTGAGGCTGCAGGCACTCAGGCGCTTTCGCTCCTCATTTCTTCACTTGACAGCATATCCTGGAAATCCCTCCTTGGCAGGTCACAGGCTTCTTCCTCCACGTTTTTTATAGCTGCTCCACAGTGCACTCCATGTACATCCTGTATTCAAATACTCTGTGTGACGGGGGGCCCCAGGAAGGTTTCAGCACTTTGCAATGACAGACAAAGCTGCAATGAATAATCTCATGCACGTGCGTTTTTGCATTGTTCACAGTGTACCTGTAGCGGAAGTCCCTTGAACTGGCGTTGCTGGGTCCAAGGCAGGTGCCTGTGTAGTTCTGTTTGCTGTGGCCACGTTCCCTTTCTCCACAGTGGCAGCGATTTGGATTCTCCCTGGTGTGTCTAAGAGCATCGATTTCCCCCACAGTCTCATTAACAAAGCATGCCATGGAGCTTTTTAATGCTTTCCAATTTCATAGATGAGAAACAGGGTCAGCGTCATTTTAACTTGCGTTTCTCTTTGTATGAATAATGTTGAGCATCTCCTCTCACATTTAAGGGCTGTTTTTATATCCTCTTGTTGTGAGTTGTCTGTTCATGTCTTTTGTCCATTTTTCTATTCAATTTCTGCTCTTTTTCCCTCCATGTGTGAAGAAGCCTCCCTCTATTAGAGATATCAGCCCTTCGTCTGTGACACACGTTGAAAATATTTTCTCCCGGTTTATCACGTGTCTTTTGATTTTGCTTCTGGGGCATTCTGTTAGGCAGAAGGTAAACGTAAGCATTTCCTTTACGCAGTCACACTTGTCAGTCTTTTCCTTTATCACCTTTGGATTATGAACCACAATTAGCCTTTTTAAAATTGCAGGTTAATAGACAGCTAGTGGGAAGCTGCTGTATAGCACAGGGAGTTCAGTTCGGTGCTCTGCGATGACCTGGAGGAATGCAGTGGCAGGGGTGGGCGGTGGAAAGTGGTTCCCTTTGTTGTACAGCAGAAACTAACACAGCATTGTAACGCAATTATACTCCAATAACAAAAGAAATAAAATTGCAGATTATACAGGAATTCACCGAATTTTCTCTGAATGCTTGTATAGCTTTTTTTTTTTTACATTCAAATCTCTAATGCTTTGGGATATTTTTCTTGTGCATAGTGCGAAGTATGAATCTAATTTTAATTTTTCCCCAAACTATTCAGTTTTCGGAGCATCACTGATTAAAAGTTTCATCTTGAGAAGGACTCTTTGGAGCCAGGATGGGTAAGAGAAAGGAAGGCAGCGAGGTACAGGGAATCAAAACTTGGCAGCTTTCCTCTGCACCTTCCTCATCGCACACAAACCCAGTGTCCAGCACACCCAGCAAGGCTGTGTCCAATTTCCAAGGGACCTGTGGGCTTGGCCCTCACCACTACGCTGTTCCTACTCAGGCCTGAGCTTAAATCCAGGACCTGGTGGCTAAAAGCCAAGTTCAAGTGTCTAGTTGTTTGTGGGGAGGGGAGGCCTGGCGTGTGGCTCAGAAATGACAGAGTTTCCTGCAGACTCTGTTACGTCCGGTCTGTCAGAGCCTGTATGTCCGATCTGCTGGCCACAGCTGGTCACCACTTTTCCCAACACAGTTGGAAGTGTCAGAAAAGGCCCACTGGCTCCCAGGTTCTGAGGTGGAAGCCTGGGGATGATGACACGGAGCCAGCAAAGAGGTGGTAACAGGCACTGGGCCTCTTGTTATTTCTGGTGTCTCCTCTCTTTTTCTGATCCATTTTGGCGGAGAAGTCTCTGAAAGTCTCTGACAGCGAAGGTTTCCTGAGATGTTATGGTTATCTAGCTTCCCGTTCCAAACTGAACCATACCCCAGAACAATACAGGCTGAGAGCATCCCCTTGTCCTGAAGACTTGCTCTGGCCTCATTTTTAGATACCACCTCCTAGGTCTTCCCACAAACCTCCAAGGTTAGAGTTATTATTATACCCATGCTGCAGAGGGAGAAACTGAGGCTCGGACAGGTTGCCTTCTTGCTGAGGTCATTCAGTGGCTGGTAAAATTGACAGGGAAGCAGGATTTGAATCCAGCTCCCACCTTTGCAAAGCCCAAGCCTAGTCCCAGGGAGACCAGTTTCTCATCGTCATCGTGTTTAATAAGCACAAAAACATCTCAGGAGTTTAAGATGCTGAATTTTCACTTGCTCATTTCACTATGTGCAAGAAGTCAATTGTGTCCTTTTTAATTTGCATTCCAGTTCTGGGTTGTTACAACCAACCCCAGGGCCCAGCCAGCAGGATAGTCTAAAAGAAATTGACAGGTCGAACTGTCTGAATGACATCTTCAAAATCACTAAGTGTTTTCCAAAGGTGATACAATATTAAGTAGAAAGAATGATTTTCTGGGGACACCAGGTGCCAGTTATAAATTTCAAATGCAAATGATCTGCGCTAGCTACACTTAAAAGTCCTGGGGTATGACCAACTAATGTCAAATACAGAATGTCCTCCCATCCTGGGCATTCATCTGCTGGTCATATTGTCGGTTAAAAGTAGTCATTTTGAAAGCAGTAATTCACTCTCTACGGTCCTTCCTTAACACAATTTCAGCCTGCAATTTAGATGATAGGAAAATTACAACCTCTGTGCACTATATTATGTGGTATAAATGTTATTACAATTAAGCCTGCTATGAACACACACACACACAGACCCCAAAACAACTGGTCCTTGATTTAGTCTATTATAAATAACCATTTCCTATAAGCCAAGGAGTTCCTGTTAGTTCAGTGGGAAATGGGACCCAAACATGTCTCATACCTGTGACCAAATGTACTGGACAAAAGCTAGACTGGAAAGGGACCAAGTGGAAGATGATTTGAGAAGGTCTGAGTTTTGCCTTTATTGGTCAGGAAATGAGTATTGATCTGACCTGACATTGTGAGGTTACCAGCCAGCATGAATGCCAGAACCTTAGGGTGATGCAAGAGCCCTCTCCTTCAGCTTCAAAGCTACTCAGGATTCGGGACTTGAACCTCCCAGATCCCCTGATTCTGCCCTGTCATTTACACCCCAGTCACTTTCTTAGATCAGCACATCACATTGTGTGCTAGGTTATCATGGTTTCTCCCTAACTGTCCTCTTTGCCAATAATATATTTGCTCCTCAGTTTATCCTTAAGATGGTTGTTCAGGGACTTCCTTGGTGGTCCAGCAGTTAAGAATCTGTCTTGCAATGCAGCAGATGCAGGTTCAATCCCTGGTCGGGAACTACGATTCCAAACATGTCGTACTGCTACTGCTAAGTCACTTCAGTCGTGTCTGATTCTGTGTGACCCCATAGACAGCAGCCCAACAGGCTCCCCTGTCCATGGGATTCTCCAGGCAAGAACACTGGAGTGGGTTGCCATTTCCTTCTCCAAGTCATAAGGAGTGGCCAAAAAACAAACAAAACAAAAAAGAACTAGGAAAAAATAAATCCTCAAAAAAAAAAAAGAATGGCTAAGAGAAGATGATGTAGAATGGCTTCAAATTCTCAGGCTCCTTGATTACATTTTTTCTAGTAAGAGACACCCAGAGCCTCTGTTTTCCAAACAGAATGAGCTTGGATTTCTTTGCTTGGGTTTTGGAAGCAGACCAATCTTGACCTACCAAGGAACATGGCAGCTTGTTTCTCTGGGACATCGTCAGTTTCCTATGCCTAGAGGGCAGAGAACACGACTTTTCCATACTCAGCTGCTTCTTACCATGGACCCTCAACCCTCCACCGAAACACAGGATGTAAAATACTTAATAAAGGTGATCGAGTTTGAGAGGAGGGACTACAGACACCAGTGCTGAGCCCCAGGTGACCCAGAACTTCCAGCATAAATACGAGTCTCTAAATTTTTCCAGCATCTCTATATCCAGAGATGTATACATCTTATTCTTGGATACAGATGACATGGTCTCTTCCTACCCCAATTTGCTTATCATATAGTCAGATCTTCGTCGTCGTGTTTGCAAAAATAACAGGTAGCTTGGACGATCTTTTTCTAACTCTTTGAGCTTTACTAATTTCTCTGCCAGATTTTTTAAGGAACACCTTTTTACTGTGACCAAATGTGAAAGTTCAATTCATTTCACTCTATATTCTATATATTACAAAGTAGAACATATTTAAATAGGAAAATGGCAACCAAGGAAAAAATCGTGGCGCTGGAGAAGATTCTACTTTGTGTCTTGTCTTTATTTTCTCCTCCTGACCCAAGAGGCACTTCTGACCTGACTTGAATTTAAGGAGATTTCCAAAGCTGTAAGAAAGGCTATTAATTCAGAAAATCAGTCCTGACTTCCCTGGTTTTTCAATCAGTCCGTAGGAACTGAGCTAATTTGGATTCTGTTCAGACTTGTAAACCTTTTCGCTGCAAACAGAGCCCCAGAGCACCGCTGGAATGACAACCGGGCTGAGGTTCGTTCATCAGCTTGGAGAGGTTTTCTAAGCGAGCATAGGGTGTGAAAAGGCCCAATTTGATAATGGATGTGCCTTTCTGAGCTCTTAACTACGTATTTAATTGGGCACAAAATTCAGGCTCTCAGATTGAGCACGGGGGCTGGCCAGAATAATCAAAATAGTGGTCAGACGAATGGCATGGCAAAGAACTCCCACCTTTGGTTCAACAGCACCAAGGAAGTCCTCAAGTGAAGTCTGTGACGTTAAAGTCTGTTTCCAAGGACCAGAAAACCGTGCGAGATTGTCTTGATCGGACTGAGTGCCTCGCTGGCATGAAGAATGTTGGGTGATGAACAAGGAACTTTCCGATGCTGACGCTGGTGATGGCTGTCACATCCCAGGCCACCAAACACGGCTACTAGGGCTTTCCCGGCTGGACCCAGATGAGCAAAACTGCCCAGTGAGCCTCCCCTCCCTCGCCTTTATCTGAGATGCTGACATCATGATAGGTGAGAGGCGGTGTGCCTACAGTGTGGGCTCAGCACAACTTATTTCTGATTGAACAAACTGACATGCTGTCCATTTGGCAAAAACACACCATTAGTGGTTTGAATATATGTGGGTTTTTTTTTTTACTGTAGTATAATTGCTTTTCAACATTGTGTTACTTTCCACTGTACAGCGAAGTGAACCAGCTATATGTATACATATACCTGCTTCCTCTTGCACCTCCCCCACCAGCCCACGCCGTCCCAGCCCTCTGGGCCATCACAGAGCACCGAGCTGCACGCCCTGTGCATACAGCAGCTTCCCACTAGCTCTCTGTTTACACAGGGTAGTGTGTATATGTCAATCCAAATCTCCCAGTTCATCCCACCCAACACCCCTTCCCCCGCTGTGCCCACATATCCAGTCTCTACGTCTGCATCTCTGTTCTTGCCCTGGACCTAGGTTCATCTGTACCATTTCCTAGATCCCACATACAGGCCTGATAGGTGATGTATGTACAGAGTCTGTCATACAGAGTGAAGTAAGTCAGAAAGGGGATATGTGCTTTTAAATAATAATTATTGTAAACCATTGGTCAGAAACCAAAGTTCCCATAGAAAGATGAGTCGTTTTCTGTTTTCTTCTGTTTTATTAACTGTTTCTCCTGAGACTCTTTTCCTTCATGCTGTTCTTTCTCGTACGACTTACGGCTTCCTTCCGCCCACCCCTACTTCCCTTCTTTCCTCCCTTTCATCCCCCTTCCCTCCCTCCTTGCCTTCCTTCCTTCCTTCTTAGCCTATAAACAACCATTTTCTTTCTCACAGTTCTGGAGGCTGGGAAGTCCAAGAGCCGGGCGTCAGCACAGCCGTGCTCTGCTAAGAGCCCTTTACCCAGCGCAGCTGATGGCTTCTGCTGTGTCCTCCCGTGCTTGCACTAACTTCCTCATTTCCCAATCAATGCATTGAAGATTAAAATCTCCTCCTCTGCATAACTTAGCTCTGTCACACATATGTTGATCTATAGTGTTTCAGTCATTTGGCTCTAAATATTTTGGGGCAACTTCCACTGTTGTTCTTTAACCCATGAATTTTTCAGGTGGGTGTTTTCAGTTTCCAAAAAGTAGAAGGGGCTTTGGCTGTCTTTTTAGTTTTTTTTTTTTTTTTTTTAAAGAAAAGCAAGTTCTTTATTTAATTCTTTGGCTGCACCCTGCAGCATGTGAGGTCTTAGTTCCCCAGTCAGGGATCAAACCTACACCCCCTGCAAGGGAAGGCAGAGTCTTAACCACAGGACCTCAGGAGAAGTCCCTAATTTCTAATTAAGGTCCATTTTAGTCAGAGAACAAGTTTCTAACCTCTCAATTCTTTGAGGTTTGTTAAGAATTTCTTCATTTAAATATTATGTGTTTTAAACAAGAAAACGTATTCCCTGTAAGGTCAAGACTTCTAAGCACATGTCTTAGATTGAGTGGATTGGCACTGTTTGTTTGCATTAATTTTCAGTCTGCTTTAATTTCTCTGCTTCTGAATCTTGGGTTACACTCTCCCATTAAATTTGTAACTTTATTTACCCGTGCTTCTTGGTCAGCCTCTGCTTTATACACTTCGAGGTGAAATAGTTAGGTTTATGAATGCTTTATCTTACTTAAGGATATTTCCTTTAAAAAACCTGTCCTGTCTCTTTTCCCGTATTACCACTTTTTACCCTAAATTCTACTATTGTCTGCTCTGAATACAGCTACCAGCTCTCTTTGGCTTAGTACTTATCCGGAATATCTTTTCCAGCCCTTTATTTTCAATCTTTCTGTGTCATTTTGGAGCAATTTGTAAGTACTCTTGGACTTACTTTGTTTTTCAAAAAACACAAAGAGCTTTAAGATCACTCAGTGATAAATCTAGCTTAAGGCTTGGAGATAAAAAGAACTGTCCTCACAATGAGGTTCTTCAAATACTTAAAAACAACTTGAAAATCTATAGGAATTACAGAAACAAAATTAGTTCCCTTCTTTATTTGCCCATCTGGACTCGGGAGTTTTTGAAACCTGAGGCTGCAGGCTTTTTTTTTTCTTCTTCTTCTTATCTTTCAGGGAAATCTTGGACAACAGCTCTGGGATGCTGAATCCTAGAGATCATTTCCCCACTAGGAAGGCAATAATGGTGTAACAGCTCTCCACGCCCTTCAGGGAGTGTTCTGTTTAGAAGAGAAAAACATCCCTAAAAGCATTTGTGAGAGATGACTGAGTGTTTTTATCATCAGCGATACGGACTTTTCCCCCATAAATATATGGCATTCAATAACACAATCTCCTTCCCCAGCTCTATGCACTCGTCCTTCAAAGCCACTCTTTCTTCAACCATGTGACCATTCAGCAGAGAAAAATCAGCCCGTTTACATAACAGCTGTTAGTGCGAGAGTTGACATATTACTTCAGGGCCTTCTGCCTATAATGGGTTTTTCAAATGTGTTGCCATGTTCAGTTGATTAGTTGTGGGTGATCTGAAATGTCAAACTATTAGCCTTGACAACTACTGCCAAGGTTACTATCTTCGGAAAATATCTTTTTAATAATATAACTGTTTGTAAGTGGAAAAGGTGATGCTCAAAATACAAAGTCACAATAAGTGTGGATTACCGAACCACTGATGGCTTCAGTTTTTTCATTCTCCTTGGTGATACATGGTCTGGGGGCTTCTTTTTAATGAGAAAGCACCCCCAATCCAGCCCTGGGTTTCCCAGAGCTGCACAAATGTGGATGGCAGGATGAGAAACCGAACACAGGGAAGAGAGGGAGGGTGGACAGAAATGAAAATTCTGGATTGAAGAGTTTCACCATCTCCTGCAGGAGTAATGTCTTTTTTTTTTTTTTTAATTTTATTTTATTTTTAAACTTTACATAATTGTATTAGTTTTGCCAAATATCAAAATGAATCCATCACAGGTATACATGTGCTCCCCATCCTGAACCCTCCTCCCTCCTCCCTCCCCACACCATCCCTCTGGGTCGGTCCCGTGCACTAGCCCCAAGCATCCAGTATCGTGCCTTGAACCTGGACTGGCATCTCGTTTCACACATGATATTTTACATGTTTCAATGCCATTCTCCCAAATCTTCCCACCCTCTCCCTCTCCCACAGAGTCCATAAGATTGTTCCATACATCAGTGTCTCTTTTGCTGTCTCGTACACAGGGTTATTGTTATCATCTTTCTAAATTCCATCTATATGCGTTAGTACACTGTATTGGTGTTTTTCCTTCTGGCTTACTTCACTCTGTATAATAGGCTCCAGTTTCATCCACCTCATTAGAACTGATTCAAATGAATTCTTTTTAATGGCTGAGTAATACTCCATTGTGTATATGTACCACAGCTTTCTTATCCATTCATCTGTTGATGGACATCTAGGTTGCTTCCATGTCCTGGCTATTATAAACAGTGCTGCAATGAACATTGGGGTACACGTGTCTCTTTCCCTTCTGGTTTCCTCAGTGTGTATGCCCAGCAGTGGGATTGCTGGATCATAAGGCAGTTCTATTTCCAGTTTTTTAAGGAATCTCCACACTGTTCTCCATAGTGGCTGTACTAGTTTGCATTCCCACCAACAGTGTAAGAGGGTTCCCTTTTCTCCACACCCTCTCCAACATTTATTATTTGTAGACTTTTGGATCACAGCCATTCTGACTGGTGTGAAATGGTACCTCATAGTGGTCTTGATTTGCATTTCTCTGATAATGAGTGATGTTGAGCATCTTTTCATGTGTTTGTTAGCCATCTGTATGTCTTCTTTGGAGAAATGTCTATTTAGTTCTTTGGCCCATTTTTTGATTGGGTCATTTATTTTTCTGGAGTTGAGCTGTAGGAGTTGCTTGTATATTTTTGAGATTAGTTGTTTGTCAGTTGCTTCATTTGCTATTATTTTCTCCCATTCTGAAGGCTGTCTTTTCACCTTGCTGATAGTTTCCTTTGATGTGCAGAAGCTTTTAAGGTTAATTAGGTCCCATTTGTTTATTTTTGCTTTTATTTCCGATATTCTGGGAGGTGGGTCATAGAAGATCCTGCTGTGATGTATGTCAGAGAGTGTTTTGCCTCACTTCCAAGCCTGCTCACAGAAGAAGCTTTGCAAATCTGACTCCAGTATGGAGGGCGTCTTAAAATCTGAATTTGTATATTTCAATCATCAAGATGGTCTGGGCTGTCAAGGAACCTGGAAGGGGCTCCAGTTAGTCTTGGCCCCTCCTTTTTGTTTTTTTGTTCTCTGTTCTCAACTGTAGGGCCCCTATCCGAGGGCACCCTGTGTTTTTATCAAGTGTCTTCTAATCAGTGATATTTCTAGTTGCAGTCAAGTCTTTCCTGCCCCTTTCTCTGTGTACACTAAATTTCCATCATTGTCTCCACCTCTTCTTCCCACGCCTAAACTGGCTTGTATGACGATTATTACCAAGAACTGAACATGACATAGGGACATCAAGGTGGGCTGTGACTGCCAGTCATCCTATCAGTAAGGGGTCAACAAGTGTCCATATAACTGCCCCTCTCAGGAGAGATATTTCCATTATAACCCAGCCCTCCATGTTAGTCCAGGAATCTCTGCTGGGCTAAGAAATGCTGGTAGGAGAAACCAACAGACATCTTCCTTTTATGATCAGAGTGACATCAACGCTCACCCAATAAAAAAGTGGAAATCTGCAAGAAGACTGACAACCACCACCAGAAGTTCATCAGCTGGGCCCTGGATAGACCCACAGGATCAGGGTTTCTGCAAAGGAGGGAAAAACAAACAAACAAACAAACCACACACACATCACAACATCTTCACCTGAAGAAGCACAGAGAAGCTGTGATATTTTCTTTTTCTTGCTCTTCATAACAAGACCAATTGAATTCTTCCACAGGAATATGTCTTACTCAGTGGGTGAAATGGGGAAGGAAGAGAGAAGGGTTGAAGAGGCATTTTATAATCTATGAAAATACGAGAAAGTGCATCTTTCCTGCATCGTTTTTTTAGAGCAGAGACTCTAAAACCACAATACCCAAATCCCACATCCGATTGAGGTTTCAGGCACTGTGTCAGTCTGGTGGGGAGGCTACTCAGGGGCAGGGGGTCACTTGCTATTAGTTTAAAGGACTCTAAAGAAGGCTGCTAGGGGACTTCCCTGGCTATCCTGTGGTTAAGAACTGCCTTCGAATGCAGGAGACATGGGTTCAATCCCTAGTCTGGGAACTAAGATCTCACATGTCTCAGGGCAACTAAGCCCACACACTGTAGCTAAGAAATGACACTGCTAAATAAATAAAAATAAAGTAAAATTTTAAAAAAATCTTTCCTGTAAAAAAAATAAAGAAGACTGCTGGCTCTCCAGGAAGGCAATCACTTGAAGACCAGCACTGGGCAATTCTGCTTAAGCATAGCTCTGTCTTTCACACGTTCCTCCCACCCCAGTTCCCTACTCAGAAGACCTGGAGATGTGGAAAGCTCACCGCGATAAAAAGCCTTTTTCTATAAGTTAGATGCAAATGTCAAATGTAGTTTATTTAATCATCACACTACAAAATAGTGATTAATAAAATAATAGATACAGATTCTAAAATTTGTTAGAGACGTTAGTTAAAACGGGTACATGGGTAGAACTTGAAGAAATACTGAGTTAAAGTGAAGGAAGTTCAAAGATCACCAAACAAACTGTGTCAAGGGAGTTATCATTTTGTTTTTATTGTTTACTCTCTAAATCATGTCTGACTCTTGCGGCGCCATGGACTGTAGCCCCGCAGGCTCCCCTGTCCATGGCATTCCCCTGACAAGAGTACTGGAGTAGGTTGTCATTTCCTTCTCCAGGGGATCTTCCTGACTCAGGGACTGAACTCATGTCTCCCACATTGCAGGCAGATTCTTTACCACTGAGGCACCTAGGAAGCCCCTGTTATCATTTTAAATGTGTTATTTTTGTTATTAGTTTCTAAAGCTGAGGTCTCGATTGCTTTCTATTGAAAATCATCTCAGAATAACATTTTACATGTATAAAATAAAATTTAGAGGATTACAAAAGGGATCCAATACTTTGAAATACATTTATTAAAATATTAAAACACTAATGTGTGATATGAGCATGCATGAACTTGTTAGTTCATTGCTTCACAGAATCCGGGGTGAGTTGTTATCCCTCTAACTTTAAGGTAGTGATGAGCATACATGGTGGTTTGTTATCTCTGCAACAACTGCAATGTGATGTGAAAATATCTGATTTCTACTGATGACCAAGTCACAGGTACTGTTGATACTAGAGTGGTTTGTTGACCATATTGATAATGAAAGGAAATGCCAAAGTTCAGCCAGAGATTTGAGAAAATGATAGAATTTTTTTTTCTCATTTCTCATTCAGGTTCCCAGATACTCTAAACACCGGCCATGGACTTCATGGGGGTCCACAGACTCCAATGGAGAACCGACATAGTTCACAGAAGTTACATCACATACTGTGTTCAGGGTCTGGCTTTTTATTTACTTATTTGGATCTTAGTTCCCCAACCAAAGATCAAACCTCCACCCCTCTACACTGTGAGCTTATCCACTGGACCTCCAAGGAAGTCCCAGAGGTCTGGCTTTTTTAAGGAAGGCCCTGCCCCTCTCCTGATCCAGCACAAGCCCAAGCCGTGCCCTCGAATACCTGTGGACATCATTATGGAAACATCACCCTTCCTCATCACGGGCCTGCAGTGTCTGATCTCAGACCCTGAGACTCTTCTTCAGGTCACAGCTGTCTTACCAACTGGAAATCTCAAATGTTTCATCATTTCACTGCAGTTGTGAAGTGAATCCTTGTTCACATCCATAATTTCTTCCGGAATAACTGTTGAGCCTGGAAATTCCACAGTTTCGCCACTGTTGATCAGAAGCTCCAACAGAAAAGACTTCTTGGCTGCTGAGCTTCTGAAAAAAGAAAGGAAGGAATATTTTCTTCCTCAAAATGTCTTTGATTTTAAAATGTTATAGTTAGTAGCATTAATTAAACCATCTAATAACATCCAGCAAATAGCCAATTAAACCCAAGTCAGACTATTCTGAGAGGCAGTGTAACATGGTGATGTGTCTCCAGAGTCAAACTGATCTGGGTTCAAACTCCAGCCAGATGTTTAATAAATATGACCCTGAGTATTTAATCTCCCCCAGCTTCAGTTTCCATAGATGTAAACTGTAGAGAGCCGCACACATCCCAGAGAAGCAGTGGGAGCACGAAAGGAGGTAGTGAGATATGTGCGGGCGCTTAGGACAGAGCCCGAAATCCCGAGGTCCGTAAAGCAAATGTGGTCCCTGCTCTCTGGAAACACAGTCACTCCTTCCACTCCCCTTTCTGTTGCGTGGCTCCTTCTAGGAACGGTATAGATGTCAGTTTCCTCATCAGAAACATGCGGTGCTCTACTCTCGAGACTTCTTATGAAAAGGTTAATTGGAGAAACACATTTTTATAGAACATGCCAACTCCCCTATCAGGAATACTTGCTAAGTTTCTGGCACAGAGAAATAATTGCTATAAATAGAGGGGTGGGAGAGGAATCAGAGCAAGAAATTGGCAAAAAACAGAAGTATCATATGAATAGTCCAACAACAAAACTGCAAGGAGGTAAATTAGGTTCATCATTTGAAAAGACCCTGATACTGGGAAAGATTGAAGGCGGGAGGAGAAGGGGATGACAGAGGACGAGATGGTTGGATGGCATCACCAACTCAATGGACATGAGTTTGAGTAAACTCTGGGAGTTGGTGATAGACAGGGCGGCCTGGTGTGCTTCAGTCCATGGCGTCACAAAGAGTCAGACACAACTGAGCGACTGAACTGAACTGAACTGAACTGAAATTAGGTTCCAAACTTCAGACTAAAAGGTAATGATTCAGTTTTTCATGGGAACAGTGCCATTGATTCAAATCAATAACAAGGATCTTTTTGATTTTTAATCTGGCAAAATCGATTCCTTTAAACATTGCCTCAAATCCATGGGAGGAGTCAATTTGAATGCAATCAGCTATTTTAAGCTCTCTGAATTTTTTAAAATTCGTTTTTTGGTACCTATTTGAGCACATGATTGAAATATAACTTGGGCTTCCCAGATGGCACTAGTGGTTAAAGAACTTCCCTGCGGATGCAGGAGACATGAGACACGGGTTTGATCCCCGGGATGGGACGATCCCCTGAAGGAGGGCATGGCAACCCACTCCAGTATTCTTGCCTGGAGAATCCCATGGATGGAGGAGCCTGGCAGGCTACAGTCCATAGAGTCGCAGAGTCGGACGTGACTGAAGCAAGTGAGTATGCACACACACAAAATATAACCTAAAAGGACTGATGTTGGTTAGAGACAGAAAGAGTCTCACATCACGTGTTGCTCTTGCTATTTCACAGGTCCATTTAGGAAATTTAGGTTAGACGAATGAGAACTGAAACGTAAGGTGATCATCTATAAAGTAAGCAACAAAAAGCAACCTCCATAGAAGAAGATACTTCTTTCCTCCAACTGTCATTCAGTCTCATACACCTTTAAATCAGTAATAATGACAACAACCAGCATTTCTTGAGCATTCACTAACTACATGCTGGTCACATGAACGACCTCATTTTTCCTCCACACAAAACCCTAGCAGGTAGGTCTCATTAGCATCCCGTTTTACAGATCTGAAGCTGGTTTACGGAGGTGCAGCTAGCGCAGAAGGGAAAGCTAATGTATCCATGCAGGGTGTCCGTGGGCAAGACCATTCAAGACATGCTTATTCTTGCACCGCCAAGTCAGTGTATCACAGCTCTTCTTTAAAGAAACTGCTGCTGCTGCTGCTGCTAAGTCACTTCAGTGGTGTCTGACTCTGTGCGACCCCATAGACGGCAGCCCACCAGGCTCCCCGTCCCTGGGATTCTCCAGGCAAGAACACTGGAGTGAGTTGCCATTTTCTTCTCCAATGCATGAAAGTGAAAAGTGAAAGTGAAGCCATTCAGTCGTATCCGACTCTTAGCAACCCCATGGGCTGCAGCCCACCAGCCTCCTCCATCCATGGGATTTTCCAGGCAAGAGTACAGACTCCCTCAAAATGGAGTGATCCATCAGCTGACAATTAGCTGACAATCTTTGCGTGGGAAACTTCAGTCCAAGAACTGGAAGTTCTGCCATCGGAATTTGCCAAACAAACCCAGAAGATGAAGGCTCCATGCTATCCCTGCCCTTCTGAGGTCAGTGGCTACCTAGGGACCAGGGCATGGGGTGGAGGGAAAACCCCAGTGTTAATATTGGACACCTACTCTCTTCCTTAGGAACACTGCTGCTTGGGATTTTCCAGGCGAGAGTACTGGAGTAGGCTGCCATTGCTTTCTCCTAGGAACACTGAGAGGAGGCTAAATCATCTTACTCTTCAAAATGTTTGCTGTGAGTGGTGTGAGCACTGCCACAGAGACTTTTGGAAAAGACACAAAGTAACCAGCATTGTCAGAGAGTTGACTTGAATGGAGTGAGAGTATTTTTTCCAGAGAAGCTGAGTTTCTGGAGCTCTTTACTCTGCCTGCCAGACCACCCCCACCCCGCCCCCGCCCCCGCCACGCCCCACCCTGACATGTGATCTGGTTCGCAGCTTTCCTTGGTAGAAATGCTAGTCTCAAATGAAAAATATAGCTTTGAAATCCTGGCATTCTCAGCATGAGGCAAGGTGCTTGCCCTACAATGCTACCAAATAGAGGTTTCTCCTCTAGATTATTGAGAGTAAGAGTTTTATTGTAAAAATCGTCTCTATTTGCTGAGATGAAGCTTTCAGGACATTTCTTACCGCCGCCCCCCCCCCCTTTGGATTTAATCAGGCTTTGTTTTGTAAGTCAATGAAACTGAAGAGTTTTAAATCAACACTCCACCCCCATTGCCTTCTTTTTCCACTTGGTGATGTTAACCATGAAGAGGGCAAAGTTTAATATTTAATTTACCAAGAATCTTTCCAACCCATCAGGGAAAACTACACATTTTTATTCTACACAGAGTTTCAACCACCTTACTTTACAGAAATGGGCATAAGAATCAATGAAGGAAAGTTGAAGATGGTTAACACCATGAAAGGACCAGTCTATTCAAATGGCTCAGCATGGCTGGCTACCTTCCAAGTTCCTAATGTTTCTACAGGCAGTGAAGAATGAATGAGAAAGGAAATTCCTAGTTACCATTCACTGAGTACTTACTACATGCCAGGCACTGTACTGCTCACCTTGTTTTGCACAGATATTGATTTTATTCTCACCCCTCCTTGGGAAGATAAGCGTAATAATTTCCATTTGAGACATGAGGAAACTTTGCATCAGAGAAGTGAGTGAATTTCCAAGTTTCCACAGCCTGTAAGTGGTTTGAATCCACGCCCTTGACCTCTGGGCCTCCCGTAACTTCTGCCCTGAAGACATATATACGCAGCCTAGGAATAAAACTCACGTGTCCAGACTCAGGCAGAGGTCTGGAGGAAAAGGCGGTCAGCTGACTACAAAATAGGCAGACCTGTTACATGGTTTGCCTTCCAGAACTATCTCAGTAGTATTGTAAACCCCAGTGTCTCACATTCTGCCAAGTCCCCATCAGCGGCAACTTGACATTCACATTAGAAATACACTAATTTATTGGGATGGCTTTTCCCATTTAGATCATAACACATAGGCTGTAAAAAACTCCCAAAGTAATGGCTCTCCTTTTATATTCAGATTGACTTTGAACAATATTCTGGGGAATTAGTAATAACTCTTACAGCATCTTGATGAAAAGATAACAGTATATCCATTGTCTATTTGTGGTGGGGGGGGTGGGGATGAAAAATTAAGGTATCTAAGGGATGGCGTCCCACTCCAGTACTCTTGCCTGGAAAATCCTATGGACGGGGGAGCCTGGTGGGCTGTAGTCCATGGGGTCGCTACAAGTCGGACACGACTGAGTGACTTCACTTTCACTGTTCATTTTCATGCATTGGAGAAGGAAATGGCAACCCACTCCAGTGTTCTTGCCTGGAGAATCCCAGGGATGGGGGAACCTGGTGGGCTGCTGTCTATGGGGTCGCACAGAGTCGGACACGACTGAAGTGACTTAGCAGCAGCAGCAGCAAGGGGTAATCACATAATCTGAGGTTTAACAGCAAATCAAGTGCAATGACATAGGTGTGAAAGTGTCTGTTGGATGGAGTTGTTGAGTCGCTCAGTCATGTCTGACTCTTTGCGACCCCATGGACTGCAGCATGCCAGGCTTCCCTGTTCTTCACTATCTTCTGGAGTTTGCTCAAACTCATGTCCGTGGATGGAGAACACTGCCAACTATAAGGCGAGTATGAAGAAGGCCAGTACTCCCTAATGTGTGGACTGCCACACTCCAGGTGCGTTTTGCTGGCTATAATCTGGGACATCTCCCTGAGTAAGTGAGATTTTCTAACTCATTCACTCCTTGAACACACACTCAAATGCCAGATACCACGCTGGCACGAGGTACCACATTCCTGAACTAGGAACCAGCAGACACCTTGGGGAAAGGAGAGAAGCAGAGACGAGCTTTTTGAAGCACGAGGAAGAATCAGCGTTCGGGCAATTGGAGATTTTATACCAATGATATCCTGAGCTGAGAAATGTTGGTTCTATTTGGTATCTCCTGGGCACTCAGTAAAGGGGAACTGATGAACTACGAAGCTGAACCAGAGTCCACAAGACAAACTGAAAGAGCTAGCTCATTTAAACAGAGGCCAGAGGAAGTTTTGGCCTTAAAATCACTCGTGACATTCTAAATGCAATGCATCAGGAGGTGTAAATGTTTTATTACATAGATTTTTGCCAAATAGTTTCCTCACAACTCTTCCCCCCAGAGCAATGTCAACATCACTGTGGAATCCAGTTTATCCATTCTAGGAATTTGAATGAGTACTCAAAAAAAAAAAAGTGATCTTAACAAAAAAGTGATACCCATCATTATCTCATGATACAGCCAACAACACAGGGCCCTTCTATCTTTACTTGGAGACTGAATTTATGGAAAGGCGGGGCTTCCCCTGCTCACAGCCACTGAGCCCATCCAAGCTCCAACATCTCCACCTTCAGGAGACAATGTAAAACTCACCTCAGTACCCAGTTCTTTTTGGATATAGGATCAAGCTGTACACCCTACAGCAACATCATCTGCATTTCTTTTTTTCCTCTTTTCTAATCCCAACCCTCCACCTCTCTCCTCATAAAACACCCTGATTCTTAAGGCTGATCTCAGACATCTGCTTCCCCCTTCCCTCTCATGAGAAGACGGTGGGTGAAACGGAATGTCCCTCCTTCTCCTCGTCTGTACAGCAGCCCTCTTCAAGGGTCCTTTCTGACAACTCAGCAGACAGTCAATGCCCAAATCAGAGACATTCCTCCAACCATGGTTCTGGAGGAAAAGCAGAACAGAAAAAAAGATCCAAAGATTACACTAGAAAAATGGTACAGATGATCTTATTTGCAAACTGGAAATAGAGACATAGGAACAAACGTGGACACCAATGGGGGACGGGGGGGTGGGATGAACTGGGAGATTAAGATCGGTATATATATATATTGTTGATACTATGTTTAAAATAGATAGCTAAGGAGAACATACTGTATCGCTCAGGGAACTCCACTCAATGCTCTGTAGTGACTTAAATGGGAAGGAAATCCAAAAAAGGGAAATACATGTATACATACAGCTGATTCACTTTGCTGGACAGTAGAAACTAACATGACATTGTAAAGTAACTATACTCCAATAAAATAGAAAAAAAGAAAAGATTCAAAGATTCCAGACATTTCTCTGATGGTATAGAAAGTATTGGCTACAGTTTCCAAGAGTTGGGAGGTTACCCACAGAACAATGGAAGAGTGCAGGCCAGCAGAGGTGGTCCAATGACTCATGTTTCTTTCTGTCCCTTAATCAAGGGCTGTTAGCTTCAGCTGGGCCCAGAGGGTGAGTCTCCCCTGACACTAAGGCCCACCAAGATCAGGAACAACCATCACTTCAGAGATGTCACACTGCTCAAGGGGTCCTGTTCTTCCTCCCAGCAGTTACATCTAGGCCAGTCAGCGCCATCCAAAAGACCTTCCTGCCGTGGTGAAGATGTCCTTTCTTCCTGCTCTGTCCACTTCAGTAGCCATGGATGACGTGGCTCTGGGCACTCTTCAAATGTGGTGAGTGGGACTGAGCAGCCAAATGTGTATGTTTCCTATCATTTTAATTAATTTTAATTTCAATAGCCACCTGTGACCAGCTGTTAGCATCTGGGTTAAAATACTCTATGCCAAGTCTAGAGTTTGTCAGCGTGAAGCTGGAGATGGTTTCTACCAGCTGTGTCTCGAACCCACGCTTTCTCTCTGCTTCTATACATGGGTCCCTTTCTGATTTTCATTTTCCCACATGGCCACATAGCCATTCTTTAAAACCATTCCCTTGCTAAAAAAAAAAAAAAGGTCTCAAGCAGAAAAGTGGGCAAACATCCCAGGCAGAATCTTTGGCTTTTCAATTAAAGTTTTGTTTTTATTTTTTTTCTCAGAAGTTACACTTGTTTCCATGCCTTCCAGAGTCTCTAACTAGAGTCAAGCTAGATAAGTACTCTGTGATGTAATTTGTCACGTGGGCCTCTACTTCCAGGCAGAAGGACTTCCAGAGCTGCAGATGCTCCATCCACAGTTGCAGCCCAGAGTCTTTTGGGGGGTGATGTGGTAACAACCTCTTCCTGTGGCTTCCAAACAGCCTGATGGTAGAATTCCCCATAAACTCCTCCTGGGAATTTTCCAGGGCCCCTCTCAAACCCGAAGAGTCAGACTAGGCAGAGGTGGATCCCCCGCCTTTCAATTTGATGAGCTCTCCAGCACAGAGTAAGCAGACACTAGTACCTGGGCAGCTCTGGGGACGTCGTGGCCTGTCCACTCTGGGGAGGAAAGCTTCAATGGCAATGTCCTTTCCATTCCATCCCCCAGTGAGTCCAGTCATGGGAAGAGCAGAAGGGAATTTCAATGGTGTTACACTGAAAATGTTGTGACTTCAGGGAAGAAAACCTTGTTCAGCCTAAACTCTTATCAGGAAGCTCTTTCACCCCTAAGGGTATGAGAATTGGAATATAAAGAAAGCTGAGCACTGAAGAATTGATGCTTTTGAACTGTGGTGTTGGAGAAGACGCTTGAGAGTCCCTTGGACTGCAAGGAGATCCAATCAGTCCATCCTAAAGGAAATCAGTACTGAATATTCATTGGAAGCACTGATGCTGAAGCTGAAACTCCAATACTTTGGCCACCTGACGCAAAGAACTGACTCACTAGAAATGACGCTGATGCTGGGAAAGATTGAAGGTGGGAGGAGGAGACAACAGAGGATGAGATGCTTGGATGGCACCACCGACTCAATGGATACGAGTTTGAGTAAACTCTGGGAGTTGGTGATGGACAGGGAGGCCTGTTGCGCTGCAGTCCATGGGATCGAAAAGAGTTGGACATGACTGAGTGACTGAACTGAAGGATTTTGAAATGCTTCTTCTGTGGAAGGGTGGCAACAAATGCTGCAGAGACCACCAGGGAACACAAGCAGATTCTCACCTGGGGTGGAAGGTGCTGGAAAGCCAGCTGCCACACTGGTCGCCATTCCTAGGGATTTGAATGGAGCAGGGAGCCAGCTGTGCAGAGGAGGCCAAGAACACTGTGGGACAGAAGAGAATCACACAGGCCCATGGAAGACATCAGGGGAAGAAGAATTCCTCCAAGCCTCTACAATCCCTCCAGTCCTCTTATGAGGAGGAACAAGCTATATATCAGCATCTTTGAGTTGCTTATATTTGCAGTTTAAGTTCCACGTGGTAAAATGCACATGGCTCAAACATGCTGGGTGTGGATCCAGTGAAGTAGGAGTCCATTTGTCAACTTCACAGAGACTCCAAGCTAATCAGTCTTGCAGAAGCGGGCTAGGTGTGGCCGCCAAGACTGAATGGACCCCGCCCAGGTATTCCAGTCAGGATTCTGGGGTGCAAAAACCTGCCCACACAGACTGGTACCCTCACTGAAGTTTGTTTCTGTGATGAGATTTGCAGACAATATCTTAACATTTTGAGAACTAGATGTTCTCAAAACCCGATGTTTTCGTTTTTCTATTGCCTTTCCCCACTTCCTTCCTATTCTATTTCTATATCCCAAACTAAAATATCTGGTCAAATTATTGGCTGGCTTCTTCTTCCCCTTCCTCTTGAAGAACTCTCTGGAGGGAGGGGTAAGCTGGGTTTTCCAGCATTTTCTCTCACAGGTGTGGAGAGGGAAGAATGTATGACCCCAACCACATCAGCGGAGGGGGAAGGGCACACATGCTTTGTGGATGAGGTGTTGCTGTAAGCCACACCTATGTGTTGTAGATTTTCTTTGGTCTCTAGGGCTTTCCTTGTGGTTCAGCTGGTAAAGAATCTGCCTGTATTGCAGGAGACCTGGGTTCGAGACCTGGGCTCAATCCCTGGGTTGGGAAAGATCCCCTGGAGAAGGGAAGGGCTACCCACTCCAGTGTTCTGGCCTGGAGAATTCCATGGACTGTATAGTCCATGAAGTCACAAAAAGTTGGACATGACTGAGCAACTTTCACTAGGAATTGAGGCTGCAATTGATAAATGGGTCACTTCCCTTGAACGTGGGTGGATTCTAGGGCCTCAATCTCCACTAAACCTCCCATTTAGTGCCCTAGAATTCAAAGACATTCTCTTTACGCCTCCACTAGAAATTTCTTATTTTTTTCTGGAAGTGGACACTTGAGACCCAAGAGGGTTTATCTCTCACTGGTTGGGACTCTGACCTTTGGAAGTGTTGGCTCCATCGGATATGGAGATGTGGTCAGCCCAGTGCATCCTTTCCCTGCGTGACCACATGCCAACTGCTCATCAAGATGCCCTGGGCTCCTGTTTTCTGCTGCTGAACGTTTCTGTTCTTGCCTGTTACACTTCCATACTTCTGTCATTAGCTGCATCTGCTCAGACTAGCTTGCTTCCATTTATCTTATTTACAGTAATGTCGAGTGCACCATTAGTATTGCTGAGAATTACCCTGGCTCCATGAAGATGCCTTCGTTGTTTTGAAGGAAAGCCACCCAAATTACAGTGTGTAGGGGGGAGAGTTCACACCAGTCTATAAATGTGAAGATCTTCAAGCATTGTGCTGCATTTTTTTTGGTTTGTTTTCCCTGGAGTAGGTTAAACCTCTTGAATTAAGATCCATGCTCAGATGCCAACAGGGAATGGAGTGTGTATGGAACCAGATACATCAACTTGAATGTGTTTATTGCTTAAAGTGTCATTTCTGCCTTCATCTCTTACATAGCCTTTTCCAGTGTTCAGAAGGGAATCTGGTGTTTACGATGATTTTTATCATTTCTCCCAAATGTGTGCTCTTTGAGTCTGCTGGGAACCATAGCAAGTTTTTTCATTCATTCTTTTTTTTCCTCCTTTTCTAAGGTTATTGCCCTGTTCAATTTGTAAAACAATCGTTCGGGAAGTTTTAGCTGAACTCTGATTTTTTAAAAAAAACAATTAAGTGGTACTACAGTACTGCCTTCAGTTCCAACAGGAAAAAGAATTTGTATTGCTTTTTAAGATTCTGCTCATCTCTCTAAGTCCAGGTAGAACCTAAGCCCACTATTCTCCTGAATTTGTATCTCGAAGAGATGGGAGAGAATTGTGGCCAAAGGTGGAATTGCAAGGGGAAGGTTTACCTCCACGATGACTGCACTTGTGCGCTCTCTGCTGGCCTAGTTTATGGCAACAGCTGTCGGGGAAACTGGTCTTTGGAAACAGGTGTTTAGGAAGACTTCTTCCCCAATGGCTCTGCAGTAAAGAATCTGCCTGCCTTGCAGGAGACCCGGGAGACAAGGGCTTGATCCCTGAGTTGGGAAGATCCCATGGAGAAGGAAATGGCAACTCCCCTGAGTATTCTTGCTGGGAAAATCCATGAACAGTGGAGCCTGGCAGGCCCCTGTTTATGGGGTCACAAAAACTTGGACATGACTGAGCACTCACGCATGTTTAGGTAGAAAAGTAGAAGAAAATGAAGATGACTAAAATGTCTTCTACAGACCCTCCCTCAAATGGATAAGAATATTCTTAGAAACTTGCAATGAACTGTCCCTGGAAGTTAACTTCCCATGCTTTTAAAGCAACAGTCCAGAATGATATATTAACGTTTATCATGGTAGGGTCCCAAGCAGGATGCTTGGGGGAGGAAGGTGGTCCAGCTCTGGCATTTCCATAAGCTTCTCCATTAAAAAAAAAAAA
>NW_011494635.1:1785411-1797958 GCF_000754665.1 Bison bison bison | reverse complement strand
AAAAAAAAAAATATATATATATATATATATATAAATGGGCAGCTGGCATTTCCTCAAACTTATTCATAAGGTGTTACACAAATGTACCTTCAAAGTCCCCCCTTCACTGCTTCCAGGTCCAGCCAGATAACTGCTTCTAGAGAAAAAATGCAGGCCGCCACCTTATCTGTCATGTACTGCAATGCATCTGGCAGCTCAACCGGTAAGGAATCCGCCTGCAATGCAGGAGACCCGGTTCAATTTCTGGGTCGGGAAGATCCCCTGGAGAAGGGATAGGCTATCCACTCCTGTATTCAGGCCTGGAGAATCCCATGGACAGAGAAGCCCAGCAGGCTACAGTCCATGGGGTTGCAAAGAGTTTAGATATGACTGAGCAATTGAGTGTGTACACACACACACACACACACAATGTATCTGCTCAGCTGTCCAGTTATACGTAGTGGAGATTTACCAGATGGTGATTCTGAACTTCTCTTGTGCCCCTGAAACATGGCTTGCTTTCCTTCCCAGTCATTCTTGGGTGACCAACCAAATCCTTGGGTATGGAGGGGCTGTAGTCATGTCTGGATTCCAACTTCCTGGGCACCTCCGGAGGGTGGAGGACTGACCTGCAAGGCACGCGCTGAGATGAGATGCTAGCAGTGGTGCTCGGTGCTCCTTTGGGGCTGAGGCCTCAGGCAACAAAAGCCTAACAACATTATGACGACAGAAGTTCCTTGGATTGGGACAGAACCAGTGTGGCTTCTGGTACATGGCGAACACAGGCTCCAGTGAAGTGCCCACTGCCCCAGCAGGACAGGCCAGGGCTGTGGCGGCCTCCCACCTCTCCACCACGCTCACTCCCCAGTCCCTGCCACCACTGTGTCCGCTGCGCCCTGACAATAGCCTCCCTACTGCTCTTTCCACTTCCACTTGTCTCTCTTGTAACCTGCCACTCCACTCTGAGTCAGAATGCCATTTAAATGTCATGCCAGAGAGTTCATCCCCAAATCCCAAAGTGATCCTTGCACCCTCTGGATTAAAACTTTCCAAAAATTTCCACAGCTTTTTAGGATAAAGACTAAAATCCCAGCTTATGGGACCCCTTATCTAACCTTCCCATCCTGAGTCCAAAAAGCCTCCTTTGTTTGCGTTGTATATTGTAGGAGTACATCTAATATCAGAGCCTAAGCTCCGTAAGGGCGAGGTGAGAGCCACGGTTCCAATCAGTCACCACACGGAGTCTGGTATTCAGCAAGTCATCCGTGATTATAACTATTTGCTGAATAAACCAATGAATACACAATGTACGCGATGGCCTGGGTAGCTTCTTCAGTGCCAAGAATGAGAGTACCAGCCCCTTTGGGAAGAGCTCCCTTGGCAGGAATATTGGTGACAGCCGCCATCCTTCCCACTCTCATGGCTTCACTGACCACACAGTAATCAACTCCAGACATCGCCAAGAGGGGTCAGAGCAGACAGGAAGGATGATGGCGGGCCCCACGCCTTCATGGGGAGAATCTGATGGGGCCCAGAGCTGAGGCACCTTCTGGCCAAGTGCTGGCAAATAAATGTTGCAAGGACCAGGGTTCCAGAAACTTCCCTGGCAAGGGCCTGAGCTCTAAGAAATACGCCTTTTCTTCTCATATCACTTGCCAAGATTTCAGGAGTAGGAATATCAAGTTACCCAACAACAGGTATCTTTCTAGTTCTGGGACCGA
Organism: Bison bison bison; assembly: GCF_000754665.1. Taxonomy (NCBI): domain Eukaryota; kingdom Metazoa; phylum Chordata; class Mammalia; order Artiodactyla; family Bovidae; genus Bison; species Bison bison. The sequence continues at coordinate 1,796,258 of NW_011494635.1, read as the reverse complement.
AGGAGAGGAATAGAGCCCATTCAAAGAAAGAGCAACCCAGACTCAATGAACTTCAAGGGTTTCAGCCAACCCTGACCCACAGGATTCCACCCCAGAAGCCCATTTTGATCACTGAGATGTCTCATTGATTGCACTTCCTCTGACCATGTATCAGGGACATAAGAAGGCTTACAATTTCAAAATATGATCTAAATGTGTCTCAGCGCGCTTTACAAACTTCTGTTTGTGGCATATGACAGGGTCTTTTAAATGCGTTTTCCTAGAGATCTTGTGTTACTTTACAGTCACGTCGACCCTGGAGGGTGGGGAGGCCTCTGAATTCACTTCACATGTATCGTGGCAGCAACAAGACACTCGTGCCCCTTAGGAACCTTGTGAAAGTCACGTGTCCACCGTCAAATCCCATGAATCTCACTCAGATTCCCTGGGCTTACTGAGATTCTCTGTGACTCTCTCCCAGATGGTAAAGAGTCTGCCTGCAATGCAGGAGACCTGGGTTCGATCCCTGGGTTGGGAAGATCCCCTAGAGAAGGGAAGGGCTACCCACTCCAGTATTCTTGCCTGGGAAATCCCATGGATAGAGGAGCCTGTTGGGCTACAGTCCACAGGGCTGCAAATACTAGGGACATAACTGAGTGACTAACACACAGGATAGCAACTGTTAGTGGGAGCATGGATACAAAGGAACTTCCAAGCACTGCTGTGCCTGTGTAAGCTAGCTGGTGGTGACACAGTCAGAGACAACAGAAGGAAGGTGATCTGGATTTCTCCAACTGGTTTGCTCCTAACACCACCAGTGCAGACAATGGACCATACCTGGTCTTTGCTCCTAAAACATCCCTGGGTGAACCCCTGGGAACAGGGCCCATTGGGCCCTCATCATCCCCTCCTAGAGACAGTAGCCATCCCTCTTACTCTGCCTCCAACTCCAGACATCTTCTAAATTAGCCCAAGTGTGGTCTGGGCGCCAAAGGTCCAGTTACCTGCCCCTGGAGAAAACTCGAGATGATCATGACAGTCTGGTCTTTTGCAGCAATCCAACTAAACTAAGAAAAACAGAAAGAGAAACAAAAGAGGAACAATTTGAAGGCCCCTCCAGTAGCTGAGGCAGGTACATAAACACATATGTACTTGAAAAGTGAAGAAAGTGTTAGTCGCTCAGTCGTGTGCGACTCTTTGGAATCCCATGGACCACAGCCCACCAGACTCCTCTGTCTGACTTTCTGATCCCCACCCGCTAAACAAGTCTCATACTTCCCATCTGTATCCCCTTCCTCTGCAGTCTCGTCTGCTCTGATGGTGGACATCACAGTATAACTGCAGGCACTATTCTTGAGCACCTCTGTGTACTCCTGCCCAGGAAGTTCTTTCAACTCAGAGAAAGTCATCATTCCTCTGAGTAACCACGTCTCAGCGTGAATTATTCTCTTTGGTTTCCCCCCAACTTCTCCACAGTGCTTTCTGATGGTCTTTGTGCACCTGCCTTAGAGAGGCACCACCTTCAAGCTCGTGTGTGTGTGCTGAGTCGTTCAATCATGTCCGACTCTTTGTGACCCTTTGGACTGTAGCCCACCGGGCTGTTCTGTCCATGGGATTCTCCAGGCAAGATTCCTGGAGTGGACTGCCATTTCCTCCTCCGGGAGATCTTCCCAGCCCAGGGGTCAAACCCAAGTCTCCTATGTATCCTCCACTGCAGGCAGTTTCTTTACCCACTGAGCAATCATGGAAGCTTTTTAAGATTAGGGGCCACGTTTTCATATATTCCCATGCCTCCCCCGTAGCATCTTACTTGGGAGTCACTCACTGTCTCAATGATCTTTTGCTGAAAGGAAGAATAGTCAGTCAGTGATGCTCTCTGGTTTGAGTGTTCTTCTTTCACCCCTAAAGCAGACACTTCCAAACGGCAATGCCTTCTGCACAAAGGCAGGGAAACAGTTTAATTCACAAATGCCCTCCTGCACTGAACAACAGTTATCTGACCGGAAAATTGAAAAGACATGTTTCTTTTCTTATTTTTTCGCCCATCCAGGAAACTAAGTGACAAAGGCCAAGGATGAGAACAAGCAGTTTTCTAAGCTCCTGAAGAAGAGGTATAGTTTGCCTTGCTCGGAGCCAACAGGAAGCGCAGGTGGGAAGAACACTGACTACCTTCATGTAATAATTATTCCTCCTATTTCAGAAAGTTCTTATTCAAATCCCTTTTGTGGACATTACCTGCTTTTACTTCAGGCAAATACTTGACTTTTATTCTTTTGAGTTAAAAAAAAGTGATGCTAACAAACAGCCAGAAACTAGAATTCAGAGCAGATATTTTTGCAGCAGGAAATCTTTTTTCCTGACATAGTTTTCTGGGGGGAAAAAAAAAAAAAACCCTCTGTATATATAAGAGCTGTTGCCTTGACTCTCAGTTCCCATTTTTGTTGCCATTAACACTGATTTTCATGAATCCTTTCATCAGTTGGAGACAACTAGCTAGGGTTCAACAGAACCCAATTTTAAATGTGGTGCTTGAATCAATAGCTACTCTTTCTTCAGAAAGGCGACTATTCTACCATTATGTCCTACAGGGTTTTCGATACACACCTATGTCAAGAGCCCACTTGGAGGGGGTTCTGATGTGGAAGTCAACCTCCCAGACTCTCCTGATCTGAAGGTTGATGGACATTCAGTTTAAACACAAGGAAATGAATTTTTGTTTTCTCTCCATCCCTTACTTCCTCCTTGGTTTTCCTGCACCAGAAATTTCAACTAAGATTTCCACTAATTTAAAAACTCCTGGGCAAGACGAAAACTCAGGGATTTCTTAGTTCACTCCTTGCCCCTTGGTCCAACCCTCTCAATCCGTCCCACAGCGGTTTCTGTGGGCAGCTTTGAAAGGTCTCCATAGACACCAACTTCGACTTTCCCCTATGGTTTGCTTTGTCTGATTTCTACAGCCTGTTTTGTCCTATTTCTGATCTGAGGCCTTGTGAAACCTTGGTACTTGCTTGTTGGACGTCTTCATCTTCTAGCACTTAAACTCCATGAAAGCAGGACTCTGTTTCAGCCACTGCGCCTAGAAGAATGCCTGGCACACAGCAGGTGCCCGATAAATACTTGCCGGTTGATGGTGGTCAAAGTAAGAAAGCACTCATTTTTTTCCCCCTGATATTTTTATACAAGATGTGGAGCTGAGCAAAATGGTTGAATTAAATTTAAAAGAATAGAGAGGAAGGAGGAAGAAGAATATGAGGGAAGTTGAGACTTACAAATCTGTGCAGCTATGGTGTTAAGCAAAGTTAGTCAGTGTCAAAGAAACCCACCCATCCAGACAAAGCCAGTGTTTCTCAAACCAGAATCCCCTGGAACTCTTGCTTGAATGCAGATTCGGACTCAGGAGGTGCCCAGGGGAATTGCCCCCATCTGCATTTCCAACAAGGTTGGGGATGCTGTTACTGCTGGTCTGTGGACCACATGTGGAGTGGTGATGTAGTAAATAACCAAAGAAAATAAGCGAACTCTATTTTGTCTTGAGGACAGAACACTGACCAGATAAAGGGTTTTTTTTTTTTTTCTCTTTGTTTTTGTTCTTTTTGCCAGAGACCCTAACTCTAGAAAGTACACACATATATTATCACAACAGAATTATTCCAAATAGGGAAATAAGCAGCTTGGCAGTTGGCAGGCTACTTAATACACTGGGGAAGAAAAATCAGATTTGAAAAATTACATGGAAGTAGTTTCATTCCCATTAGATATTTTAACTGATTTCTTTATGACCACTGATGTAAAACAAATATACTCAGATGGATCTGGGAGGAATCTTGCTTCTTCACACATGTTATTTCATTGCTACACAGATGATAAAAGAGGAGGAGGAGGAAAGTGATCCATAGACCAAGGGTGACTCTCCAGCAGATCCACTCTGCACAGAGACACTCCAGGTCCTCTGAGGGTGCAGCCCTGGCACCATCGTGCCTCTTTGTGGGGATATATAAGATGCCTTCTTCCTTCAAGCTCTCTACTATGGCTCGGATGCTATAAAGCCTTCCAGATGTTTATGAAACAGAGCGCTAAAGAGAGACAGACAAAAGAAGCGTGGACAGAGATGTCAAGGGCTCAATTCATTGGAATAGACCTGCTGCCATCCTGTCCAGCCCAGCGATTTGTGCTAAAGCTCCCTGGCTGCTAGAGGCTGTTTTCCCACTGCTGGGGTGAGGGTACCAGGTAGAAGACATAAGAACTGGAGGGTGTACCCTCCTCTGGTACCCACTGTGAATTCATCTCTCTAGGATGCAGAAACCATACTCCTGAGTCTGCAGTCACTCCAAGCTCTGGCTTGATTCTTGAGCCTGACCCCTTGATGGTCGTGGCCCTGTTTCCTTCCACTGCACAGCCTTGCTTCCTGAAGGATGGGGACCCTCGCTCTCTCAGGGCCTTGAAAACTCGGAAGCCCCAGAAGGATGAAAACAAACACAAAACCTCTTCCGGTTTCCCTCTCTGGAGCATCCTGTTCAGGACGAAGAAAGTTATTTTTGTCAAAGCTCACCTATCAGTTTGCCATCTGGCAGGTGGAAATTAAAGATGGGCAGCATCTTCTGAGAAAATGAAAGTGGCTTCCAATCCCTCGCTGATAAGCACAGGCCACGGCTACGTGTCACACATGGGGTTATTGCTCCAAAGAGGGACATCCAAGCCGCTCACACACACCTGCAGCCCTGCACACACACCTCCTTTACACTTTTACACACACACTGTGGAGTAAGAACCACTTCATGCTTTCAAATCCAATAACGTCCAACTTGGGACCCCAGCACAAAAATGCCCCATCTGGTTCTTCTCGTCTAGGGTCTGCCATTTTCATATTTAGAACCACACGCTAGGCCCTCCTAGGATGGAAACTTAAGAGGCCCAAGAAAACTCTGAAACAACTCCACAGTTCTGCAACCCTTAAGCTACTCTGGCTTCTGTTTGTCCTCAAGAGTCTTGCGCCCCCTGTAGCCCAAGTTCAGGCCCCAGTTCGCACCCTTGCACCTATACTGCTTCCCCTGTGTCTGCTTCCTTCATGATAACTGTTGAGTCCCAGGGACGCTTCTCATTCTTGCTCTGCCATGGCGCCTGGTCTCTGCAGCTGGCGGAGGCCCCAGTGCCGAACCCTCGCCCCGCCTTGCATCGGGGTCTGAATAGAGCCTGCTGGCCTGGCCTGCCTCGTGTGCATATCAGTCTCGCTCTCAGTCACCCCTAGGTGGATGTCCCCCACCCCCACCAGTTGCCTGGGTGACCCCTGGTTGCCTAGCATTGTATTTTATCAGTCAGATGGGCTTTCTGTCACTGGGGATCTGGGTCTATTACTACCCTTCCACACGTGGTCCACCAGGCTCCGTCTCCCAGACACCTCTACCCCCATTCCAGCATCCATCCAAGTTAGCAGATTAAATTCTTAAAGAGCAATAAAACAATCCATTGTAACAACCGGCTCAGCTATGGATAAAAAACACTGCCATATTATTTGAACCAAGTGACACCACCACTGAGAAATGGGTCACGGAAGGAGCCTCTCGATCTCCTTTTGCAAATTTGTGTTCTTGTCCCTACGTCCACCTACATCAGAGCTCACAGGCCTCAGCCCACCAAGTGGATGTGACACAGGGAGTTTCCTAGGAAATAAAAAGGATTCTGACATGTTAGCTAAGCCAATGAAGAGCATATTTTAACATCAGTCTAGACACTTCCCTGGTGGTCCAATAGTTAAGACTGCGCATGCCAGTCAATGCAGGGGGTACAGGTTCGATCCCTGACTGTGGAGTTAATATTCCATGTGCCTTGTGGCCAAAAAAAACCCCATAAAACAGAAACAGTATAGTAACAGATTTAATAAGGACATTAAAAATGGTCCACACATACACAAAAAAGTTTTTTAAAAATATAAAATCAAAGAGTGTTCAAGGAAATAACCCTCAGTACCAAAATTATCTCACATCACAAAACAGAAACTAGCCACTAAAAATGAACTTTGACTGGAGGAAAAGCATATGCAAAATAGGTACTTACAAAATAGAAAAACAAAGCTTTCAATAGCTTCTATCAGAAAACACCTGGTTTGTGAGTCTGTGTCTGTGAATTTGAGCTGTTTTCTGAAGTTGATGGTTTGAGGTTTCTACAGAATCCTGGAAATCCACACTTTATCTTCACTATGAAAAGGAGCAGTTTGGGTCCCCAACAATGATGCATGATTGGGTCACTTGCCTCAGAAAGAAGTGACTTCTTTGGGGAGGAGAAAGGAAGCCAGGTGATGTCGACAGCTGAAGACCTGGAGGAGAGGGAGGAACTGCAGTGGGAAACGGAGAGGAGGAGCCTCTGCCCGTCAGGACACGGGGGGTCTCCTGCCTGTCTCCTTCCTCCACCCGAGGACAGGAGGCCACGGAATATAATGGCCATGAACCAAGGATGTCACCCCCACCAGGGCAGGAGGCTCGAGCTGTCAAGGTATTTTACATTTAAAAAACTATAAATGTACATTCTCATACTGCGCTGAAAGTCATTCAAACTAAAACCTCTGAGTACCTGGGCCCTGGCTGGCAGCTGTTGTCATTCAGTTGCTCAGTTGTGTCTGACTCTGTGAGACCGTGGACTGCAGCAAACCAGGCTTGCCCATCCTTTACCATCTCCCGGCGCTTGCTCAAACTCATGCCCATTGAGTCAGTGATGCCATCCAACTGTCTTTTCCTCTGTTGCCCACTTCTCCTCCAGGCTTCAATCTTTCCCAGCATCAGGGTCTTTTCCAATGAGTCAGCTCTTCACATTCAGTGGCCAAAGTATTGGAGTTTCAGCTTCAGCATCAGTCCTTACAATAAATAGTCAGGGCTGATTTCCTTGAGGATTGACTGGTTTGATCTCCTTGTAGTCCAAGGGACTCTCAAGAATCTTCTCCAGCAACACAGTTCTAAAGCATCAATTCTTCCTGATCCCCTGATATCAATCATCTTTTACTTACATCTAAGTCAGCAGTTTGCCAAGAACAAGGAGTCAAAGATGAATATTTTAAAAAAAACAGTATGACTTTTTTTTTTTAACCATCCTGGGAAACAAGATTTAGAAACAAATGTTTAAAGAAAAATTATGTAAACTGCTTTTAAATTGAAGAACTTTCCCCCATGGGGTTACAATAAAATTGCCAAAAATCTTTCAGTTGAAACAAAGTATAGCAAAGTTGTCAGGAGGGAGAAGCAGAACCCAGAACAAATTACCTAAGTCCAGTGAAGTTAAGGGGGCTTCACAGGTGGCTCTGTGGTAAAGAACCTGCCTGCCAATGCAGGAGACACAAGAGACTAGGGTTCGATCCCTGCGTCAGGAAGATCCCCTGGGGGAGGAAATGGCAACCAACTCTAGTATTCTTGCCTGGAAAAATCCTACAGACAGAGGAACCTAGCCGACTACAGCCTATGGGGTCGCAAAGAGTTGGATACGACTGAGTGACTGAGCACACACAGTGAAGTTAAGGAACTTGGGGAAACCACTCTGGTGACTCTAGGCCTTCTGGGCAGAGTATTTATTCCCTTGGAGCTGCCGGGCTGGGGAGTCTTTCCAGATGGAAGAGCCTCACATACAACGTGACTCTCTTGGGTCAGAGGCATTCTTCAAGGACGACTGGAAGATGTTTTACCGCTGTCGGACTCTTTGTGACCCCGTGGACTGCAGCACGCCAGGCCTCCCTGTTCGTCACCAACTCCTGGAGCTTGCTCAAACTCATGTCCATCAAGTCAGCAATGCCATCCAACCATCTCATCCTCTGTCGTCCCCTTCACCTCCTGCTCTCAATCTTTCCCAGCATCAGGATCTTTTCCAGTGAGTCAGTTCTTTGCATCAGGTGGCCAAAGTATTGGAGCTTCAGCTTCAGCATCAGTTCTTCCAATTAGTATTCAGGAGTGATTTCCTTTAGGATTGACAGTAGAAGCCTGCTCTGAAAAGACACATTTATTTTCTGGTCCACACTGCCACCTGCTGGTCTAACCATCTCACTATATTAAGCATTTGCTGTTTCCAGTAGATTCAGTATTAATATTTTATTCTAAGATTCATAACATGACTGAGCGACTGAACTGAACTGAACTAAGATTCATATACTTGTGACTTCCCTGGTGGTCCAGTGGCTAAGACTCAGAGCTTCCAATGCTGGGGCCCAGGTTATATCCTTGGTCAGGGATCTAGCTCCCACAAGCCACAACTAAGAGCTCACATGCTGCAGCTAAGACCTGGCGAAGCCAGACAAATAAAAATAAATAAATATTTTAAAAATTCACATACTTGACATGTGACTTCACTCTATTTCCAACACACTTTAGGGAAACAGTTAATAAACCAACTCATCAAACACAAGTCAACTCATGTTGACTACTACGTGAAGGGAAAGAAGTCAAGAAGCTAAAAGTAACTCAGTGTCTCTGAGCTTCCCTGTCTCATTTGGATAATTAGTACCTACACATGTCAGTGGTTAGATTGCCTGGTAATTACAGCCTATGTTAAACAGGTAAATCTGATAGCCCCACAAAGGCTGTTGATGAAATATCTTGGTATGCAGTCGGAGCCCCATGGCAATTAGTGGGCTGTTACGGGGTTTTTATATATGCAAATAAATATTTAACAGGAAAATGTCTCTAGAAGACAGACAGCAGGTTCAGGGGAAGCGGTGATTTGTTACCAGTGTGGACTACTTTGGAGACTTCAGTGATGCAGTAGGCAGAAAACTGTCAACGAGTATTTTGAACACCATATCAGAGGGGCCTTCGGAACCGGGATGTTCATTTATTAATAGCTGTCACACACATAACAGATTTGCAGACCGTCAAAGGTTAATCACTTTTGTCCTCCCCTATAAGCCTGAATTTTCTTCTCTTCTCATCACCTCTTGTGCATGCTGAGTCACTTCAGTCTTGTCTAACTCTTTTGAGACCCCATGGACTGTAGCCCACCTCTGTCCATGGAGATTCTCCAGGCAAGAACACTGGAGTGGGATCCTCCCGACCCAAGGATCAAACCCACATCTCTTATGACCCCTGCATTGGCAGGCAGGTTCTTTACCACTGGTGCCACCTGGGAGCATCACCTCTCACTGACACATAAATAAAAGGAAAGGAAAATGAGGAAGAAGAGAGAAAAGGGGAGGAAGAAAAACACAAAGAAAGTTCCCAGGGAATTGTTATACATCTGATACATGTAGGTAAAACTGCTACTCCCGCTATAAAAAATTCCAAGACAAAAGGAGAAGCCTGTGTTTGCTCTTCTAACCAAAAGAAAAGCCATAGGAAATAAATAGACAGACAATAAATAGACAGCTGTTTGCAATAAATAGACAGCTTCTGATGTTTTCTTTTTCTAATTTTTAAACATTTTTTCTATTTGGACCATTTCATTTTTAAAGTCGTTATTGAATTTATTATATTATTGCTTCTGTTCTTTTTATGTTGGAGAGTGGAGACTCTGTTAATATGGGAACACATATGCGAGGCACTGGGAGACTTGGTACTCACAGTTTTGGCCCCGAGGCACATGGGCTACTCACTCCCAGACCAGGGATTGAACCTGCACGCCCTGCATTCGAAGGCAAAATCTTAACTGTTGGATGGCCAAGGAAGTCCCTGGAGCTTCTGATATTTTCTGGTGAATAACATATGTAAAATGAAATGGGGGGTTTTCTAAAGAAGAGATGGGATGGAGATTTGACTGAGTCACAGGCTCTGAAATAGTCAGAAAACAGATCTTAAGGGAGAAAGCTGGTTCTATATGGACTGCCCCGAATGTGATTGCTTCTGGAACTGGAGCCTCCTTTACTTCTATTAAGATGATCAACAGGCCACCCTGAAGTTCTAAGATAAGAGTGACTTCCTCAGTGTAAAACCATCCCCACCTGAAGAAAAACAGGTCAGCAACACGGTATCGCTCTGCTTTTCCCACAGATCAATGAAGTAGACCTCTCTGTATAATCTGAGGGTCCTGAGACTTTTCTCTGTAAATAGAATTCTTGTAAATCCAGTACTTTTCCTAGAGGTTTTTGAAAGGACTCCTTCGTGGCAAATTCTGACAAGCAAGTGGCCCTGCCAGTTTTTCTGGGAGGATATCTGGGTTTCTCCTAGAGACACAGGCATCCTAGTTAAGTAAAAGTCCATGAATTTAAAAGAATGGTGAATACGGAACACAGTGTGTGTTCCTGGAGGTTCAAGGGAGCAGGCTTCAGAGAGGAGGCACACAGCATGTGATGGACAGGGTGTGTGCAGGAGACACAGCATGGAGTGTGCATCCCTGGCTGAGACAAAAGTCCTCCCGGCTCAAGGCAGACTGTGACTCAGCTGTCCACTCACTGGGCCCCAGTTCCCATTTCCATACCCCCACTTCCGCAGCACCTAGGATGGGCTGAGCGCCCCACTTTGGGGCATTTCCTGGGGCCCCTCCACTGTGCCCCACTGGATCACAGCTCTCCAGGGTTTTCTCAAGTCCAGGCTCTCCTCTGTAGGACTCAATCTTCCCTAACAGTCATCCACATTTGTTCTTTACAGGAGGATGTGTAAACAACTTTTACTAGAGGGAAATGCCCATGAACAAGACCACACTCCACGGACCTCCCCTTATCTTGGCACCTGCTGCTTGGAGGGCCTGGACTCATACATTTGGGAGGAGGAATTTGTTAGAAGAACATGCGGCAGCCCGCAAGCTGTAAGGAAAACCCCAGTCAGTGTCCAGTAATCTAAGCACTGAAAACTAGTGGGTGGTCAGTCAAGGCCCCATCATCAGCATGAACATGTCCCAGTCCCTTTCTGCCTCAGAACGGGAACTGACTGACCTCACATACGTATGACCTGACGTAGGTCACGAAC
>NW_011494635.1:1758316-1785311 GCF_000754665.1 Bison bison bison | reverse complement strand
GAACCCACACTTGTCTGGTTTGCCAGGCCCTCCAAGACTGTCTGTAACAGGAAAGCATAGCCCCCTAAGGAGAAGTGGAAAAGAAGAAACGGCAGTGGGATGAACAAGGACGACCATGCATAGTCCAGGATGTTCTCTGCTGAGTCCTAAAGTGTCACCATAGAGCCGAGCTCCACATATCTGCCGCAGAGTCTGGCAGTGCCCTGCCCAAGTTCCCTCACCGCTCCCCTGCTCTTCTTTGTCTCAAAGCTTTCTCTGGCACACAATTACCTGTCCCTCTGCAGGCCAGGAGAGCCTGGGAATGACCAGCAGCCAATGACTAAAGAGACCCTGGGTCCCTCATCCTTCCTGGGGAATCTCTCCACTGGCTCCCATAGGTACCAGTGGATTTGATTGCCAGTGGCCTATGGTGATAACCTGCTTGATAACACACCCATCACTGGCTACCTGCCTTTCCTGGGTTCATTTGCTCATTCACCCCTCATCTCCCAAATATGTTACTTATACTCAAATCCTTGATTAGGGCCCATGCTGGGAGACTGAATCGCGGTGCACTGATACCATGAGACACCATGTTGCATTGATACCATGAGCGGTGCACTGATACCATGAGACACCATGTTGCATTGATACCATGAGACACCATGTTGCAATGAGAATGAATGGTCCACAACTGCATGCCACCATTGGGTGGATCACACACATGTGATACAGAGAGAGTGAGGCCAGATGCAAAGGGACCCTCCCACGGGAAGGAAGGCCCACTGACAAAAGGAGGAGGCAGAAATGTAAATACATAATAATTCTAAAACAATCAAAACACACACAGAACACAAGGAAAGATTCCACTTTCAGCACAAAAGGCCAGTGAAACCATGCTGTCAGTGGTCAGCTTTAGGGGCAGGTAGTGACTCCTGGAGGTACAAGAAAGGCATCTGGAAATGTTCTGCTTGTAGATCTGGGTGCTGTTTACAAAGGTGGGTTTAATTTGAGAAAATCCATCAAGCCTGTGAGTGGGTGCTCAGTCATATCCAACTCTTTGTAACCCGATGGATTGTAGCTCACCATACTTCCCTGCCCATGGAATTTTCATGGCCAGAATAATGGAGTGGGTTGCCATTTCCTTCTCCAGGGGATCATCCCAACCCAGGGATCAAACCCGCATCTTTGGCGTCTTCTGCACTGGCAGGCAGATTCTTCTACCATTAGCGCCCCCTGGGAAGCCCCAATGATTACTTTTTCACATTTCTGTAGATGAAGACTTAAAATATTTTCAAAAGATACAGTGCGGGGTGGAGGGTGGGGGATATTGTATCATTGGTTTGTTTATCTGTCTATCCTTTCATCCATCAAATAATTAAATCTGAGTTCCCAGGAGGCATGGGTCTCCCTCCCTACCTCAAGAAAATTACTGTCTTGTGAGTGAGAAAGGAAAGTAAAAACTGTAGCAGGGTTCTGTTTTAATGTGGAAATATTTTGTTCAGGGGAAAAGTTTCCATATGTGTAATAATGAGTGAAGATGCTGGAGAATAACACTTCTTTGTCACTTGAGAAGCGAAGTATAAAAATAAATTCTGCATTTGATGGAACATTCTTAACCCCTTCAACTGCAAGAATAAATGTCTTTACCACGCCTTCAGAAAGATTCGACTGGAGAGGCAGATACCCCAAACAGTGGCAGGAGCTGTAATTGGTGACTAATTTATCATCTGTGACAACTCAACCCTCCAGGCAGGCAGAGCCCAGCACCTGGCTTCCCTTTGCTCTCTTGTCAGTCTGGGTGATTCTTATCTTGTGCCTTTCCTGACTCTACACTGGAGACAGAGTTCCCCTCCCCCACAGGATGTCTCCTGACAGCTCACAGCCTGCTTCTTGGGAGGACATGCTGGGCTTTGGAGAGACACCTATAGATTCACTACCAGTTCATTTCAGTTGCTCAGTTGGGTCCGATTCTTTGCAGCCCCATTGACTGCAACATGCCAAGCTTCCCTGTCCTTCACCATCTCCTGGAGCTTGCTCAAACTCATGTCCATCGAGTCAGTGATGCCATCCAGCCATCTCATCCTCTGTAATCTCCTACTCCTCGTGCCTTCCATCTTTCCCAATGTCAGGGTCTTTTCTAAGGAGTCAGTTCTTGGCATCAGGTGGCCAAAGTATTAGGGTTTCAGCTTCAGCATCAGTCCTTCCCATGAACACTCAGGACTGATTTCCTTTAGGGTGGACTAGTTGGATCTCCTTGCAGTCCGAGGGAGTCTCAAGAGTCTTCTCTAACACCACAGTTCAGAAGCATCAATTCTTTGGTGCTCAGCTTTCTTTATGGTCCCACTCTCACATCCATACATGACCACGGGAAAAACCATGGCTTTGACTAGACAGACCTTTGTTGGCAAAGTAATGTCTCTGCTTTTTACTACGCCGTCTAGGTTGGTCATAGCGTTTCTTCCAAGGAGAACCCCATGAACAGTATGAAAAGATTCACTACCAGGAAAGACCAAAAACTGAAAACTTTCCTGGTAGCTCAGAGCTTAAAGCGTCTGCCTCCAGTGTGGGAGACCTGGGTTCGATCCCTGGGTCTGGAAGATCCCCTGGAGAAGGAAATGGCAACCCACTCCAGTATTCTTGCCTGGAGAATCCCATGGACAGAGGAGCCTGGTAGGCTACAGTCCACGGGCTCACAAAGAGTCGGACACGACTAAGCGACTTCAGTTCTTCACTTATGACATAGCTTCAATAACCAGTTCTATTTATTATCCAGCAGAGGGCACTAGAGAGGAGCTGGCCAAGCCTGAGGAACACTGACCACAGTCATATTTAACAAACAGCCAGTTCAGGAGTTTGGGATTGACATACACGCACTGCTGCTGCTGCTGCTGCTGCTAAGTTGCTTCAGTCGTGTCTGACTCTGTGCGACCCCATAGATGGCAGCCCACCAGGCTCCCCCATCCCTGGGATTCTCCAGGCAAGAACACTGGAGTGGGTTGCCATTTCCTTCTCCAATGCATGAAAGTGAAAAGTGAAAGTGAAGTCGCTCAGTCGTGTCTGACTCTTAGCAACCCCATGGACCGCAGCCTATCAGGCTCCTCCATCCATGGGATTTTCCAGGCAAGAGTACTGGAGTGGGGTGCCATTGCCTTCTCCATATATGCACTACTATATATAAAATAGATAATCCACAAGGACCTACTGTAGAGCACAAGGAACTCCACTCTGTATTCCGTAATATTTGGGAAAAGAATGGATATGTGTATAACTGAATCACTTTGCCATGCGCCTGAAACTAACATAACATTGTAAATCAACTATACTGCAGTATAAAATAAAAATTAACGAAAAAATAGCCCTTCAGTCTGGCCTCCTTAAGGATTCTCTCCACCCACTCACCCCCATTCCCAACTTCCTCTTCAGAATACAGCCACCACCCGGCTCTCAAGCACTTCTGCTGACAGAGCAGGAAACAGACCTTGGGACGTCTTCCTAATCAGAAAAGTGAGAGTTGTTTGCAAGTGATGGTCATTGTCTTGTGGGTAAGATGTCAGGATGCTTGGTGATCCCTGGGGGCACACATTTCTCTGCAGATTTCAGAGGGAGCCTCCTCCTTTACCAATTCAGCCTTTTTTTCTCCTTTGAGGAGAAATAGGGGGTCAAGGAGAGGGTGGTTGTGCAGCACAACCCAAAAGGCAAACACTAGGAGGATTACTCGGACCTTCACTTAATAAACTGAGTTGTTTTGACATCTCCTGCTGCTACTGCTAAGTCACTTCAGTCGTGTCCGACTCTGTGCGACCCCATAGAGGGCAGCCCACCAGGCTCCCCCGTCCCTGGGATTCTCCAGGCAAGAACACTGGAGTGGGTTGCCATTTCCTTCTCCAATGCATGAAAGTGAAAAGAGAAAGTGAAGTTGCTCAGTCGTGACCGACTCTTTGCGACCCCATGGACTACAGCCCACCAGGCTCCCCCGTCCATGGGATTTTCCGGGCAAGAGTACTGGAGTGGGGAGCCATTGCCTTCTCCGCTGACATCTCCAGATAGCCATTATTACTATTATCTCAAGAAGTCTTATTCTTTGAATGCATTTCTTAACCTAAATGCATTAATATCTGATTGCATAATATCTAAACTTATTGATATCTAAATGATTTAGCAAACATTTACAAAAAGTAGGAATTTTAAAGAAATTAACAACTGTTTTCTAATTTTATTTTTTCTGACCTGTCTTTTTCTCTCTGGAGGCCTGTGGAATCTTCTCTCTCTCCTTGGTGGTTGGAGGGAATATGGGGTGGTGGGGTGCATCACCCAGATCCCCTTTGGGAGCAAGGCACTGGGAGAGTTGGTACTTGCAGGTGAGACCTTCTCTGGAATTGACTTTAACCAAACGGAGTGATCTTGCAGCCACGTGCATCCAACGTCTGGGCAATATGGAGGTACAAGGCTGAGTCCCCTTGGCTCAGTTGAAGACTATGTTAAAGGGACATTCTGGCTCCAGAGCTACCTAGAAGACTAGCTGAGACTCTGGTTTGCCAGACAACACTTGCCCCCCTGCTTCCTGCCTGGCCTCTAGAACAAGAACTAAGGTCGTCACAATATACCCCAGTGAGGGAAGGGCTGGGTCTGCCAGATGAGGACGAGGGCCATCTGGTGATGGAGCTGCAGGGCCCAGCCATCATGTACAATAGGAGCCAGGAGGCTGGTTTCAGGGCTGTGCCCTGAGGGTGCTGGACCAAAGCGTAGAACAAGAAGTTGGATAGTGGAGATGCTATTAATATGGGAACACTCACTCATGATAGGCTTCCCTGGTGGCTCAGACGGTAAAGAATCTGCCTGCAATGCAGGAGACCCAGGTTTGATCTCTGGGTCAGGAAGATCTCCTGGAGAAGGGAATGGCTACCCATTCCAGTATTCTTGCCTGCACAATTCCATGGACAGAGGAGCCTGGTGGGTTACAGTCCACGGGGTCACAAAGAGTAAGACCTGACTGAGTGACTAACACAGTCACTCATGATGGGGGAATTTAGCAAGGATCTCAAAAGGAGGTGCTATCCCCTAGTAGGGTGATTTGGAAGCCTATAAAAAGTGGTGGCCACATTGTTATTCAGTCACTACGTCGTGTCCAATTCTTTGCGACATGGACTGTAGCACACCAGGCTCT
Organism: Bison bison bison; assembly: GCF_000754665.1. Lineage (NCBI taxonomy): Eukaryota > Metazoa > Chordata > Mammalia > Artiodactyla > Bovidae > Bison > Bison bison. The sequence goes on along the minus strand of NW_011494635.1, from coordinate 1,780,165 downwards.
CCTGTCCTTCACCATCTTCTGGAGTTTGCTCAAACTCATGTCCATCGAGTTGGTGATGCCATTCCACCATCTCATCCTCTGTCATCCCCTTCTCCTCTTACCCTCAATTTTTCCCAGCAGCAGGGTCTTTTCCAGTGAGTCAGATCTTCATAGCAGGTGGCCAAAGTATTGGTGCTTCTGCTTCAGCATCAGTCCTTCCAATGAATATTCAGAACTGATTTCCTTCAGGATGGACTGGTTTGATCTCACTGTCCAAGGGACTCTCAAGAGTCTTGTGGCCACACTGAGAGCTGTAGAAATGCTGGAACAGGATCAAAGGTTCAAGGTCAAATCATGCTCAATTGTATGTACTATGTAAAGGCAAAAAACCCACTAGGTGACTTGGGGCCATGGATCATCCCAGAAGACACTTCGTTGACCAAAGCAAGGAGGAGTGTACAGAGAAGAGAAGGACCCACTGTCTTCGAGAAGTTTAGTGTTGGCTCTTCCCTGTAGGACAGCGCTGGTGGTAGGAAATAGTGTTATAGAGCTGGGATCCTTGCAGCAAAGAGGGTGAGAGGAGCCAGAACTCAGATGGGAGCCCTTGTTAGAAGCCAGGTGGGCACAATTGTTATAATAAGTGGCATGGCTAGAAGGGCAGCCAGTGTCCCCTGACCAATAGAGAGATAAAAGGGTGACCAGTAAAATATGTTGCTCTGAGGGCCAAACGGGTGGTCAGTTGTATCACGGTACACAAACAACCCTTGGTGATTCACTAGGACTTGCAGAACGCGGAAGAGCTGTTGTTCTCATGGTTACAATTTATTGCAGGAAAAAGATACAGCTTAAAATCAGCAAAGGCAAAAGGCACCTGGAAAGAGGGCGGGAGAAACTAGGTGTGAGTGTCCAGGTGTCCTCTCCCAGGGGAGTCACGGGAGGTGCTTCAGTCTCCCAGCAACCGTGTGTGACCACAGGTGGCGTTTTGACAACCAGAGAAGCTTAGCTGAGCCTTCTAGTCTAAGCTTGGGGTTGGTCATATAGACACGAAGTTCTCATATGCCTGACCTTTGTGGCTCAGTCCCCAGCCCCTTCAGGTTTCAAACTGACACAGTGTGGTGTAAAGCTCCCCCCATAAATGACAGTGATAGTGTTACCTATCTGTGTTCCAAGGCCCCAGGTACAAAGACACTCTGATCAGTCAGGATATTCTGAGGGCTTAGAGGTTATCTCCTACTAGCCAGTAGAGAGCCAGTTTCTTTGGACCATGCATGGTTTGAACACCCCATCCAATACTGCACATCAGCCAACAGGAATCTTGCTTTTTTTTGTAAAGAAAAGAAATCAAGGATGGATGATCAGGAGTTTGAATGTTGTTCCCTCCAAAAGGGTCCCAATTCCTTGCCCAGTTACAGGACTTGCAGTTCTGAGTCCTGGAGCACCTGGAGGAAAGGAGAGACCTAGCCCCTGAGAAGGAGGACCCTCCCCGCTGTGGCCAAGTGTATGGTGGACACTGGCCCCCAGACCTTCCACTTAGGTCACTGAGCACTGAGGACAAGAGGACACACAAGCTCTTCAGGGACTATTAAGCACATGCACTGAGCTGACACTGATCCCTGAGGACAAAACATCCTTCTGGACCCTGGACAGAGAGGGTGCACACGGGACCAGGCAGCTGAGGGTGTCCTGGGTCAGTCCAGCTCCTAGCGAGCCCACAGGGCCATTGACCCAGGTGGTGCTCATTTTCAAGTCTCTGAAAGTATCATTGGAGCACACATTTGATAGTTGCTGGAGTTCTCACAATCCTTCCTTGACCTGCGGGGCAGGAACTACGCTGGGAAGACCAAAAACGAGCCCTAGAAATGCCCCCTTTCAGGCTGCTAAAATATACTTTTAAAAGTCACATTCAACATGCTGCTATATTTAAAATAGATAACCAACAAGGACCTACTGTACAGCACAGGGAACTCTGCTCAATATTCTATAATAATCTAATTGGGAAAAGAATTTGAAAAAGTGTGCTGATGCTAAGTTGCTTCAGACATGTTCGACTCTGTGAGACCCTGCGGACTGGAGCCCACCAGGCTCCTCTGTCCATGGGATTCTTCTAGCAAGAATACTTGAGTGGATTGCCATGCCTTCTGCAAAATACTGGAGTGGGTTGCCATGCCCTCCTTCAGAGGATCTTCCCAACTAAGGGATCAAACCCAGGTCTCCTGCATTGCAGGCAGATTCTTTACCATCTGAGCTACCAGGGAAAAAGTATAGATACAGATACATGTATATGTATAACTGAATTACTTTTATGTACACCTGAAACTAACACAACATTGTTAACACTATTCTAAAATAAAATAAAATAAAAATTCTCCTGCTCTCTGAAGAGCATGGGAAATCTGGATATTCTGTAGAATATCTCCTTTGGGTATAATATTGATGATATTAATCAGACCAAGTGAGCAAGAATGTGAGAGGTATTGGTAATTATGTCCCTTTTATTTAAAAAAAATTTTATAATCCACTTTTTACCTATCACTTTGTTTATCATTGAATTCTTTCTGGATGGACACAGAGAGCCCAAGTATCACTGCATCCTGATACCAGGAACTAAGGCCTGACCCAGGAAGAGGATGGAATGATGACTCTCCCTGACTTCAGTCAACTAAAACTTGGACTCTGTTGACCTTTGCCCCAATTCTTTGCTGAATTCTCCTCTGCTCAAGCCCCCTTATGAGTATGCACGTACGTCTAGGTTAAAATTTCCCAAGTTTGCTGCTCTGAGAGACCCTGGGAAAAGATTCCCCCATCCCTGTTCTCCTTACTGGCTGCAAGTAATCAGTTCTTTTTTCTCCCCCTTCCACAAAAAAAAAAAAAAACAATACACTCTATTATAACAGTTGTAACATATAACATTGTACACCAACTATACTTCAATTTTATTTTATTTTTAATATAAATTTATTTATTTTAATTGGAGGCTAATTACTTTACAATATTGTATTGGTTTTGCCATACATCAACATGAATCTGCCATGGCTGTACACATGTTCCCCATCCTGAACCTCCCTCCCTCCTCCCTCCCCATCCCATCCCTCTGGGTCAGCCCAGTACACCAGCCCCAAGCATCCTGTATCATGCATTGAACCTGGACTGGTGATTCATTTCACATACGATAATATACATGTTTCAATGCCATTCTCCCATATCATCACACCCTCGCCCTCACCCACAGAGTCCAAAATACTGTTCTATACATCTGTGTCTCTTTTGCTGTCTCGCATACAGGGTTATCATTATCATCTTTCTAAATTCCATCTATATGCGTTAGTATACTGTATTGGTGTTTTTCTTTCTGGCTTACTTCACTCTGTATAATAGGTTCCAGTTTCATCCACCTCATTAGAACTGATTCAAATGTATTATTTTTAATGGCTGAGTAATACTCCATTGTGTATATATACCACAGCTTTCTTATCCATTCATCTGTTGATGGACATCTAGGTTGCTTCCATGTCCTGACTATTATAAAGAGTGCTGCGATGAACATTGGGGTGTCTCTTTCAATTTTGGTTTCCTCAGTGTGTATGCCCAGCAGTGGGATTGCTGGGTCATATGGAAGTTCTATTTCCAGTTTTTTAAGGAATCTCCACACTGTTCTCCATAGTGGCTGTACTAGTTTGCATTCCCACCAACAGTGTAAGAGGCTTCCCTTTTCTCCACACCCTCTCCAGCATTTATTGCTTGTAGATTTTTGGATAGCAGCCATTCTGACTGGCATGAAATGGTACCTCATTATGGTTTTAATTCGCAGTTCTCTGATAATGAGTGATGTGGAGCATCTTTTCATGTGTTAGCCATCTGTATGTCCTCTTTGGAGAAATGTCTATTTAGTTCTTTGGCCCATGTTTTGATTGGGTCATTTATTTTTCTGGAATTGAGCTGCAGGAGTTGCTTGTATATTTTTGAGATTAATTCTTTGTCAGTTGCTTTGTTTGCTATTATTTTCTCCCATTCTGAAGGCTGTCTTTTCACCTTGCTTATAGTTTCCTTTGTTATGCAAAAGCTTTTAATTTTAATTATGTCCCATTTGTTTATTTTTGCTTTTATTTCCAATATTCTGGGAGATGGGTCATAGAGGATCCTGCTGTGATTTATGTCGAGAGTGTTTTGCCTATGTTTTCCTCTAGGAGTTTTATAGTTTCTGGTCTTACATTTAGATCTTTAATCCATTTTGAGTTTATTTTGTGTATGATGTTAGAAAGTGTTCTAGTTTCATTCTTTTACAAGTGGTTGACCAGTTTTCCCAGCATCACTTGTTAAAGAGATTGTCTTTTCTCCATTGTATATTCTTGCCTCCTTTGTCAAAGATAAGGTGTCCATAGGTATGTAGATTTATCTCTGGGCTTTCTATTTTGTTCCATTGATCTATATTTCTGTCTTTGTGCCAGTACCATACTGTCCTGATGATTGTGGCTTTGTAGTAGAGCCTGAAGTCAGGCAGGTTGATTCCTCCAGTTCCATTCTTCTTTCTCAAGATTGCTTTGGATATTCAAGGTTTTTTTGTATTTCCATACAAACTGTGAAATTTTTTGTCCTAGTTCAGTGAAAAATACCGTTGGTAGCTTGATAGGGATTGCATTCAATCTGTAGATTGCTTTGTGTAGTATACTCATTTTCACTATATTGATTCTTCCGATCCATGAACACAGTATATTTCTCCATCTATTTGTGTCCTCTTTGATTTCTTTCACCACTGTTTTATAGTTTTCTATATATAGGTCTTTTGTTTCTTTCAGATCAGATCAGATCAGTCGCTCAGTCGTGTCCGATTCTTTGCAACCCCATGAATCGAAGCACGCCAGGCCTCCCTGTCCATCACCAACTCCCGGAGTTCACCCAGACTCATGTCCATTGAGTCAGTGATGCCATCCAGCCATCTCATCCTCTGTCGTCCCCTTCTCCTCTTGCCCCCAATCCCTCCCAGCATCAGAGTCTTTTCCAATGAGTCAACTCTTCGCATGAGGTGGCCAAAGTACTGGAGTTTCAGCTTTAGCATCATTCCTTCCAAAGAAATCCCAGGGCTGATCTCCTTCAGAATGGACTGGTTGGATCTCCTTGCAGTCCAAGGGACTCTCAAGAGTCTTCTCCAACACCACAGTTCAAAAGCATCAATTCTTTGGCGCTCAGCCTTCTTCACAGTCCAACTCTCACATCCATACATGATCACAGGAAAAACCATAGCCTTGACTAGACAAACCTTTGTTGGCAAAGTAATGTCTCTGCTTTTGAATATGCTATATAGGTTGGTCATAACTTTCCTTCCAAGGAGTAAGCGTCTTTTAATTTTATGGCTGCAGTCACCATCTGCAGTGATTTTGGAGCCCAGAAAAGGTAGATATATTCCTAAGTATTTTATTCTTTTCGTTGCAATGGTGAATGGAATTGTTTCCATAATTTATCTTTCTGTTTTCTCATTGTTAGTGTATAGGAATGCAAGGGATTTCTGTGTGTTGATTTTATATCCTGGAACTTTACTATATTCATTGATTAGCTCTAATAATTTTCTGGTAGAGTCTTTAGGGTTTCCTATATAGAGGATCATGTCATCTGCAAACAGTGAGAGTTTTACTTCTTTTCCAATCTGGATTCCTTTTATTTCTTTTTCTGCTGATTGCTGTGGCCAAAACTTCCAAAACTATGTTGAATAGTAGTGGTGAGAGTGGGCATCCTTACTTCAATTTTAGAATGTGACATTAAGGGATAATGGCAGAGACTCATGCCATTCTTAGAGATTAAAAAAGATGCAAAGTTGATGGCCCCAATGACATCCCCATTTAATTCCTTGGTCTGTCCCTTACAAAAGACGACAGGTCTTAGAGGATGACTGTGGAATAACATTGTTGTTGTTCAGTCACCCAGCCGTGTCTGACTCTTTGCGACCCCTTGGACTGCAGCACACCAGGTCTGCAGGAATAATGTAAAACTAACCAAATAGAGTTCTGTGCCATGTGTAGTATCTTCCTAGAGCAGATTAATCCAGCCTAAGGTGGGAGGTATCCACCTTTGATTTGGGGCATGTTCTTCTTCACTCCTGTTCTTAGAAGGGTCAGAAACTCATTGTATTCCCAGGGGACCCACAATCCTAAACAGTTAACAACCTTGCCCTGGAGCGTTGTATTAATTCTCCTGCTCTGTGTCATGATTGTCTTCTGAAGGACATGGGAAATCCAGACAATCTGCAGAATATCCCCTTTGGGTATAATATTGATGATATGAATCAGACCAGTTAAGCAAGAATGTCAGAGGTATTGGTAAGGCAGGCGCACTCCAGGGGGTGGTAGACAAACCATGTGAAGAGTCAGGATCCTAGCGCATCAGTAAAACTGTTCATGGCCAGTGGTCTGGGACATGCCTGGACAACCCTCCAAAACAAAAGACGAACTATTACCTCTTACAGCCCCCACCACTAAGATAAAAATCACAATACCCCGTAGGCTTCTTTGGATCCTGGAGGCAGTATATTCCACAACTGGTGTCTTTCTCCCATCCGTTTATAGAGGGACATGAAAAGATCCGCCCTTTGCCTGTGACACAGAAGAGGAAGGTCGGTCTGCAAAGCCCACAGCTCTGCAGTGTGGGCCGTACAAACCCACATTGGTGATGAGAAAGATGCTGTGAAATATTCACACGAAAATCCAATAGGATGATCACAATGTAGACCTTAATGTTCTGGAGCAAGGCCGTTTCACCTGCAACAGAGACCCACACACCGTTCAAGTAGAGATCTTTGGTGATCGATGGCCCTGGTTGAAACCTGGGTGACAGGTAGCCTTAGCTCCTTGGTGTGAGCTGGAGTCTGTGGAACCCACTGAATCACAAGGTAGGGTGATTGTGAGGTGGGACCCTCCTATGAGTAGGATGGGGTCATTGCAAACTGTCAAGTGTGGTGCACCAAGCCCACGTCACCCACTGCTGCCACACCAGCCCCTCTCCACCAGCTCATCCTGGATAGAAGAATCCTGGCGGGTTGGTCGGGGGCTAGAGGAGGAAGGTGGGCACAGAAAGATCTGGGGAAGAGACCTGGAGGTAGAGTGCCTCCAAGTGTGAAGATCTTTGCATCACATGTTAACACCCACCAGAGCCCTTCTGGCCCCTCAGTTGTTTGGCATCTTTTCCATGTCAGATGCTATCTGGAGGAGATGGGTTTTCTCAGTAGACAGGAGCACAGAGAGACCAAGAGGAGGTGGAAGAGCCTCACTCCTAGGTGATTCCTAGAGGAATCACTCTGATCACTGCAGTGTTTGGGGAAGGTCTTCCTCCTTCTGGGAGCTGAGGTCATATCATTAAGTTATCCTGTCTGTAAAATAAAGTTCCTATGTCTAGAAGGAAGCAGACATGCCCACCTCATCCAAGGGCTCCATTACCTAGGCTCAGAGCCTTGGAGTGACTTGCGGGCATCCAGCGGCAGCTGAGGCAAGACCTGGTCTCCCATCTTGGCTCAGTGCCTGTCCACCTTCCACCACCTGGGGTCTGGACTTTGCAGAGTGTTTGAAAAGCCAGCAAATGAAAATCTATTGTTGCTCTCTTGTTTATCTGCTCTTATTTTATGGCAAATTGAGACCTTGAATCTGGGTATTCCAAAGGGCAATCAATTAGCCAGATGCTGGCATTGGACACAAAGGTAGAGTTACTCTTTCCATCCAGGCAGGAGGGAGCCAGCTATTCATTTTAACAGGAAAATTATAGGCTAGCATCTATGACAGCATCTGAGTTTATGTTCGCTTAGTTCCTGGATGGTTTTCAGTGCATTCATCACCATATACGCTGTTGGGCTGAAACAAACATTTCTAATGATTAAAATGCTCTTTTTTCCCTCTCCCATCATTCCCAAATCTTAATAAACCACAGCTCACTGCTTTGTGGAAAGGAAACCCCCAGAGGAGAAATGGAGTGTGTCTCCTAAAACTTTTAAACAGAGTCACATTTGTGGAAATGAGGTCATTTTGAGCCTGAATTACTCAGCCCAGACCACTGTCTACCCTCCACATCAGGGTCATGGGATTTCTTTCTTCGCAGTCAGTTTGATAGTTTCATTGCCCAGGATGTCTCAGGTAGTGAGAGGTAGAACCAGACACCGGGACTCCTGAACCTACATCCTTAACTATGCTGACAGCTTGGAGAAGCAATCATTTCTCAATGGCAAATCATCTCTAGGAGTGATATTTTTTGATATTTGTCTTTGTCTGACTTGCTTCACTTACTTTGATCATCTCTAGGTCTGCCCACGTTGTTGCAAATGGCATTGTCATCTTTTCTTTATATGTTAATCCTTTTATTTAACAAATCAATTTACTTTCATTTTTAAAGAGAAATTAGACATTTATTTCTTAAAAAAAAAGAGAGAGAGACCCCATCAGGGAATCTATATGTATGAGGGTAATTCTTTGATTTTGAAGTGAATAAATGTTCAGGCCATAAACTTTTTGGGGATACTAACAAGTGCTCTTGATGGTATAGGTAGGTGACTATGTCAGGAAGCATTGTCACCTTTTAATGACCATCGCTTCCTTTAATGATATCAGCGTTGTAAGTCCTAAGTGAAAATGGATCCTGGGTAGTCATAGTGGGTGAGTGGCCATCACAAACCTCAGCAGGTGATTGACTTAGTCCTTGGGCGTCATCGGAGGAGTCTGAGGAGTGAGGTGATTGGATTGAGGAGATGAACTCGGCAGAACTGTGGGAGAAACAGAGGGGGTGAGCAGAGGCTTGTGCTGGTGGCGTTTCCCTCAAGGGAAGAGGACACCCCCAAGGACATCTCTGGACATCCCGAGAAACTCAGGCAGCAGTACTGAGCTGCTTTCAAACGTGTGGCTTGGGCAACCCTTTAAGGAACTGGCCTGATGGTCCTAAAACTGAATGATGAGAAGTAGAGTCAACTGTCACGTGATTAGTGACTTTATCTCATCTCACACTGGATGTCACACCTCTCTTTTACTTTTAGAAAGCCACTCCCCAAACACTTTCAATCTATCTTTTGAGCTCATTCTGACATGAATGCCGTGTTTCATGATTGAATAACATTTCAAACCCTGTTCCTTTTGAACTAGGTTCAACTGCCCTTAGAATTTTTGTCCTTGGGAATTTTTATCATCACCTTAGCACCTACTCATCAACTATGTAGTCACAGTTGAATAGGCATTTATATCAGGGGGAGGTTCAGGAGCTTTATGATTCCAAAAACAAAGCACAGATACACAAAACAAACAACAGCAGTTATAAATACAGAGTCTGGTCTGGTGTGCACAGGTTTTATAATAAATTGTAGTAGAATCCACTATCAATCTGAGGGGACTTTGAATTCAGTCATCGCCATGCTTATGGCCTTCTTTCAATAGTGTACCACCTGAATTGCGAATATTGGGATTACTGAGATTTTCCATGATTTATGGGGACAGAGGGATGAGGTATTCGAAGTTGGAATTGTTCTGTATGTAGCCTTGGCTTCCTGCCTTGGTCTTCCACATGGTGCCTCTTCAAAACAGTAGGGCTTAGGTTTGAACTGCATTTTCTTTGCTAAAGGAACACATGGCAAAACCAATACAATATTGTAAAGTTAAAAAATAAAATAAATAAATAAATAAAAAGTAAAAAAAAAAAAGGAACACATGAATAGCAGGATGTAGTTCACTGTCGTCAGCACTGAAAGTCAAAAGACTGGCGCCAGTGCAAGGAATAGTGTGAAACGGCCAGTTTTCAGGCCACAAAGTTCTTTGAGGACTTTCTGGGACTGAGCTGTGTTAAAAACAAGCATCTCCAGGTCAGCTGCTGGCTGACCGGCAAAAAACAAATCAATCCACTGGGTTTGCTCCAGACTCATTCCCTCACCTTAGTAAGACCTACATGCTTTGAACTTCATAAAGGTACATTTACATTTGTGTTTTAAAACCTAGGTCTCTTGTGAATGAACATGGCGCTGTTTCCAAAATGCAGATGCAGAAGTAGAAATAATTCCATTCGTTATGTCACCAAATTGAGTTCATTGTGCAGGAAAGAGTTCTGGTTTGAGCTGGGCACTTTGACCTCGTGTTTTGGCTAATCAGCAGCATTCAATGTTTATCTTTGATAATGGATTTCTGGCAAAACTTCTGTTTTCATTCAGTGAACTACTGAGAATTATAAATTCCGAAATCTGGGCAGATTGGTCAACGATGTGATAAACACAGCTTCACAACTACACAGATGGAGGCAGGGCCTGCCTCACAGGGCACAGGCCATGGAATTTATCAAAAGTTATTACAGTCAAACAGCAGATCTTCAGCTGAGTTCAAGAGTGAGCTATTCTTTCTAACAGAGCTATAACCTGATTTGCCTACAAAAACACATGTATTAATAAGAGCAAAAAAAAAAAAAAAGAGCAAAACTAGCAGAGGCCAGGTGAGCTTTTGGTGGCTGAAGGTCCAGGTCTCCTTCTCTGGTTTGCTGCCACTCTCTCATCATGTTCCTGCCGTATGCTACCTGTGGGGTAACCTTGTTCATATAGAACCCGGGACCAACGGATGGTGCCCTTTAGTTCCTAATACCTACCAATCCCTCCACAAAGGCATCCCAAATGCACATAGACGTGGTGTCGAGGTACTTTTGCCACACTGCAGTAGCTCTAATGCAAGCACCCTAACCCCCCTTCCAACCAGACAGCTGCTCCTAAGCCCTGCTGGTATGGACATTTTGGATCAGTCTCTGCTTAGAGGATTTAGCTTATCCCAAGCTGACAAAAGAGGCTTCTCTCTACGTCACTGCAAAGCTGGTGAATGAACCTACCCGAGGACCAGCCACCAGCCAGACATCTGCACAGTAGTGAGTCCGCTCATCTTTGGAAACCCAGAGAGATCCAGCCAGCCTTTGAGACCTTCACGATGGGAAGATCAAGAGAGCTGTTGTCTGGAGCGTGAGGCCCTTGCTAACTCTGACACCTGAACTGAAGGATTGTTTCCCCTCCAGGAGTGGGCACAGAGCAGAGGGTTGCCCAACCCAGCCTCTGGACCTCCTTCATCAGCATCCAGAGAGGGACCTAGGCATGCTTGCCATGGGTACCACTGGCCAACCTCCTTTGCCCCCAAGGTCAGCTATTGTCTTGCCTTTGGAGAACGATGGACGTAAAGCCTACAGGGAGAACCTGAATGAGGATGGGATCTGCTCACCTAGTAAATTCCAACTGTACGTCCATCTGGCCCAGGCATCAAGCGAGACGCTGGGGACCCAGCCAGGAGTGGAAACAGTGCCTCTCCCCAGGGAGCACCTCGGCATTTTCTGAAGAAATGAAGAAGAGAGGAGGGTTGACAGAAATGAGCCCGGGTCTTGTGGGAGTCTTAGTGGGGCTCTAAGATGACACCGTAGACCACATCCTTGTGCTTATCTGCAGCTGCGGGCAGTTTCCCGGATCACCGACTTAATCCCACCTCCAGCACATGCCTGCCTCTCTCTCTTCTCTACCTGGGGCTGAGGGCAGTCAGGAGGTGTCACCCCCCTGATGTCCCTAGGGTGACAATCAATCAGCTGGGATCCTGGTTTCTCTTCCAAGCCTCCTCCATGGACCTAGGGCAAGGCTGAGACAGACCTCACCCCTCACCCAGGGACCTGCCTCAGAGGGAGCCCCGGTCACCCACAGCTCAGCCCGCACACTGACACAGAACTTTGTCAACTTCCCTGCCTGGACTTCCCCCTCCCTTACAGAGCCTTCTAGGCTACCTCCCAGTTAGCCCCTTGGCTCAAATCTTTGCCTCAGACTCTGCCTTTATGGGGGATACAGGCTAAGGATCTGAAATAACACCTGATACCATTTTGACTCTCCTGTGGAGGAGGGAGGAGGCAGTCAGCCCCAGGTTCACACTCGGTCGGGCAGAGTGGCCCACCTTGAATAAAGTCTCACCTGTTCTTATGACCAAGCAACTTTGTGTGTACACAGTCTGACCAGTTTTATGCAGCCATCCTCCTGAGGTGACTCCCAGAGGGTTTATAAAGGATTTGGAAAGTTAGCACATCTGAAACACTTAAGATGGCTCATCTCTTCCCAGTTCCCCTGTGATGGATACTTTAAAAGTGATGCCCATGAGGTCATGTGTCACCCCTCCCCTTCCCAATGTCCAGGCCTCAGAAAATACAGGCCCTCCTTTTCCTGAAACAGGAAGCACAGGTGCACTGTCTCTCAGGAAAATTTCTTAGGGCCAGATGTGTTTTAGCATTTGAATGGTTCAGATGCTGGAAGGATAAAACACTACTTATACCATATATGACATCTTACCTCTGGGAGTCTGAGACCACATTTCCTGATCAAACAGTTTAAAATTTCTGCATCTCTGTGTTGAATATGAGTTTACCCCAACCCTACAGAAACTTTTGATTCTCAGAACATTTCAGATTTCAAATTCCAAGCATGAGACGGTGAGGCTGTTTCATATCCTACTCACCCAAGTTCTGTCACCTTGGGGCCTGCCACCTGTCCGTCCTCTTCTGTGACCCCTTCTCTGACTTCTGAAGGACTCCGAGGACCCATAGTCTATAGCATAAAATATAGCTCTTGATACTACCTTAGCTTATATTGTTCTCTCATGGTTTTCATGCATGAATCTTTCATTTCAATTTTAAAAATCCTTGAAGGCAGCAATCATATTTTATGTACCACACTGCATTTAGCAGGACTTTTTCGGCTACAGGAAAAATGGATTCATATTCAACTTTTAAAAATTGAATTTAGGGTCTTCTAACTGAAAAGTGCAGGAACAAACCCTGATTCAGGACCAGCTGGATCCAGGGGCTCCATCAGTGTATCAAGGTTCTATGTTAGAGCTCTCTGTGTCTCTGGGTGCTGCTCCTTCTTGACCAGGCTTTCTCTATATGGCAACCCCTAGAGGTTTGAGGTTTATAACTAACTGAGCAGTTTTCAGGGAGGACAGCTTCTCTGTCCTGACGCTTTCACAAAAACTCTCACCAATCACATCCATCGGCCAGCTTGGTCCTGAACCAATCTCTGCAGTCAAGGGCAGCTCTGTTTTTCTTCACCAACGTGGGCACTTGTTTCCCCATGAAACAAGTGCTTCCACACATTACTGGTAGAAGATGAAATGGTACAGCTCCCCAGGAGGGGCAATTGTACCAAAGGGTCAATGTACACTGACCCTTTGACCCAGAAATCCCATCTCCAGGAAGCTGTCCCACCAATGCAGTTGGCAAACAAATGTAATATGTGCACACAAACTTATTAACCACAGAGCTATTTGTAATGACAAAAGATCGGAAATAATCAAATGTCCATCAGCAAGAGACTGATTGAATAAAACTAAGGCTCACCCATACAATGGAGCTGTTAAAAGGTGTGAGGAATATTGTGATGGTTCATTTTATGGGTTGACGTTATTGAGCTCTAGGGTGCCTGGATAGTTGGTCAGACACTATTGTGGGTATGTCTGGGAGGATGTTTCTGGGTGAGATTAATGTTTAAATTGGTAGACTGAGCGCTGAAGGAAGCAGATGGTCCTTTCCACTGTGTGTGGGCCACATCCAATCAGTTGAAGGCTTGAAGAGAACAAAAAAGCTGACCCTCATCCGAGTAAGAGAGAGGCCTTCCTGTCTGATAGCCTTCGAGTTGGGACATCAGTCTTTTCCTGCCTTTGGACTGGAGTGTTTGACATCACACAGTGCAAGTAAACATCACTTCATGGTTGCTGAACCTCCTGATACTGGTCCCACAGATACACTCAGCAATGCTTCCTGAATAAATGAATATGTCAATCAATTAACCCACACATGAAGGTTGACACTGCAGAGGTTATTCAGTCTGTAAAAACAAGAAAATACACAGGCTGGTATGAAGTTACACAATGGTTATTCAGAGTCTTTTGTGTCTCCATACACATTTATAATTTTTTTCATTCTATTTCTGTGAAAAATGTCATTGATAATCTGATACTGATTCCTTTGAATTTGTAGTTTATCTGGGGTAGTGTAGTCATTTTGACAAGATTGACTTTTAAATCCAAGAATGTGGTCTATCTTTCTGTTTGTGTCTTCTTTGATTTCTTTCATCACCATGTTATAGTTTTCAGAGTACAGGTCTTTTGCCTCCTTAGGTGGGTTTATCCCTAGGTATTTTATTCTTTTTGATGAGATGGTAAATGAATAGTTGAAAATGAAATGAAAAATGAAAAATTGGGAGTTTGGGGTTGACATATACATACTACTATACTTAAATAACCAACAATGACCTATGGTATAGCACAGGGAACTCTTCTCAATATTCTTTAATGACCTAAATGGGAAAAGAACTTGAAAAAGATTAGATATGTGTGTATGTATGACTAAATCACTTTGCTGTATGCCTGAAACTAACACAACATTATAAATCAACTATAGTCTAGTATAAAATAAAATTTTAAAAAATAAATAATTCTATACATGGATCACAAGCATTGCTGGTTATAGACAGGAGGGGAAACAAAGCAAGAGAAAAGTGGTCTGACTCAACCTTGCCAGATGGTGAAAATATGAAGAGCAGAAAAACATGCAGGTCCAGAATCACTCAGCCAGGGTCAAGGGAAGAATCTGAGGATCTGAAACAAAGACTTGTCACAAAGCACACTTCACTTCCGGAGCAGAACAAGCCCAACAGCCACTATGTGAAAGGTTTGATATCTTCTGAGAAATCGGACCACTGAAAGCTCTTCCTACTGTTAAGCTAGCTTGCCTCCAACTGCTTACATTCCTTTGTGGACTTTCAAATCATGAGCCTGCAAGGGATTACTCTAATGTTCTGCGGTAATCTGTCATTCCATGTAACAAAACATTTCATGATAAATCACTAAAAATATCTGCTGCAGCTTGAAAAGCAGATCTGTTTGGTGATGCAAACACGGGCTGAGGAGGAGGTGGTTTGGGCTGGGCATCCCCCCTCCCCCACTGACCCGCAACAAAGCTGAAACAGGTGCAGCCGCAGCCCTGATTGGCATGACTGAGCCCTTCAGTGCAAGATCCCAGCTCCCTCGGCCCCTCAAAAGTGGCTTCAGGGGATGAAGCCCCTGGGAGAAATGCCCGGGGGATGATGATGATCTTTAGGGGATGATGCCCTGGGAGAAAACAGATAAGACTGACTTCTGGTACTGTCTGAGTCCATCTGTAGTCTGTGCGGGTCCCCGACATGGTGAACAGCGCTTACTTGTTGTGGACTTGAAAAGGGTAAATGGGAACCTAGATGACTGGACTAAACCTAACCTGGGGTTAGCAGTCCCTCTGCAGCGAAGCCTGGAGGTAGAAACCCCAGAGCAAAGACCTTATGTGGGAGGAAGGGGTCTCACCCAGAAGTCACCCAGGGGACCCTTGTATTAGCAAAGGTTCCACTCTTTGTCCCTTGGATGGGGCAACATGAGGTTCGTCCCCAGGTGGACTGTGCCGTTTCCCGTAATGGTGGCCTCATCATAAACACAACCTGTGTTGGCTGCCTCTCTGTCCTTCCCCACTTCTCAACTCCCTGGGATGAGCTGCTAATACAGCAGTGTTTTCCTCAAAGCCTGCCTCCTGGGAAACCAAATCAGGACAGCCCCAGAGGCCCACAGACCCCTCTGAGCTCAGCAGAATGTGGAAAAGAATCCAGACTCTTACCAGAGTTGTGTCATAGGCAGTGTTACTGCTGCGAGGAGTTGATCGAGAACCATGGAGATGGAGCAGCAGGGACAGTGGGAACACAAGGGCCGAATTCTGTAGAGACGACGCAGGCAGAAACTGGGATTCCTTCCCCGTGATATGGGTCTGAGGGTGAGCCCAGCCAAGCTTGGCTTGCATCAGCAGAACTGTCTGCTTCTGAGTAAGATCAAATAGGGATTTTTTTAAATCCTTAATGTTTGGGGTACTTTGTTATGCAGCAATGGTAACTGCTACATGACGTTGAGGTATATAATTGATAAATACATTGTATGTATTTAAAGGGTACAATGTGATTATCTGATAGGCAAAGGAAAAAATTGTTCCTGCTGTTACCAAGTAAGGAAGAAAATTACAGGGGATTACCTCCAATGTATTTCCTCCAATGAGGTAGAGAGTAGGGTTGGAGACCATAGCTAATCTGCAATTTTTAACAAGTGACACCACATACTTCCTTCCTTTAAGGTGTTGTTGGTCATACTGGCAGAGACTGAACTATAGGTGTCTCCTCTGTCATCCACCCCAAATATTTGTTCTAGGGGCTGGGGCTCTTCGGATAACTGACACCTACTTTTATGGAGAGGATGAGAAAGTGTGTATAGTAGCCAGGTGATGCTTGGCACTGCATGGTGTGACATATAAAGGCCCTAAGACCCGGGCAGTGAGACTCCACTGAGATGTTTCCATCTCTTTGGAGTGGGAAAGAGCCCAAGGCAGGTCAGGAAGGAGAAGCGGCTCCTGAAACACCAGGGATTTCAGAATGAAAGACTCCAGCCTAGGAGCACCCCCTGCCCTTCTCAGCTGTAACCTCTCAGTTCTCAAAATACCTCCACAGAGCGTAAAAATGGGAGAAAATATTTGCAAAACATATATTCAAAAAGGACTTGTATCTAGAATATATAAACAATTCTTGCAAGTCAGTATTAAGACAACTCATTTTTTTTTTAATGGGCAAAAGATTTAAACAAGTACTTCCACCAAAGGAGATTTTAAAATGTCAAATATATTCATGCAAAGGTGTTTCATGTCATTAGGGAAATGCAAGTTAAAATCTTACTGAGACACCACTACAAATCTACTACAACAGCTAAAATTTAAAACTGACTGGACTTACCTGGTGGTCCAGTGGTTAAGAACCCACCTGTCAATGCAGGGGACATGGGTTCAATCCCTTGTCCTAGAACTAAGATCCCACATGCTGTGGCAAACAAAACCCATGTGCCATAACTACTGGGCCCATGCTCTAGAGCCTGGGAGTTCCAACTTCTAAGCCCACATATTATAACTGCTGAAGCCCCAGCAACCAAGAGGTCATCCTTTGTAACAAGAGAAACCACTGAAATAAGAAGCCAGAGCAGGCAACAAAGAATAGCCCCCTCTCACCACAACTAGAGAAAGCCCACTTGCAGCACAACAAAAAATAAATAAATAAAATTTAAAAATAAATAAAAAACTGACCATACCATGTGTTGAAAAGGATGTGAAGCAATTAGAACCACTCTGCTGACGGATAATAAAATGCTGCACCCTCTTTGGAAAATGACTTGGCAGTTTCTTTAAAAAGTTATGTATATTTCTGACATGAACTAGATGTTCCATTCCTGGAGAAACGAAAGCAGTTGTCCTGGTAAAGACATGAACATGAATGATCATAGAATCTTTATGTGGAAGAACTGTAAGTTGGGCAAAGCCCAAATGTTCATCAACAAGGGAATATGGACAGAGAGCAGTGCATCCATACAGTGGAGCACTACTCTGCAATCAAAAGGAGCAAACTACTGATCACACAACAGGAATGAATCTGACAATCACTGTGGTGAGTGAAAGAGGCCATACTCTATATGTGTATTCTGTTTCCACATATATAAAATTCTAGGGGGATACAAAATTAATCTGAAGTCACAGAAGACAGGGGATTTGCTTGGTGGTCCAGTGGCTAAGACTTCCTGATACCAATGCATGGGGCCTGGGTTCCATCCCTGGTCAGGGAACTAGATCCCACAACCCACAGCTAAGACCCGGCACAGTCAAATAAATAAATACATATTTTTAAAAAATAAATAAAGTCACAGAAGGCAGATCTTACCTGGTGTTTGGAGGATTGAGGGGAGGGAAGGACTATAAAGTCTTAAAGGAACTTTTGGGAACAATGTCTGTCCATTGTCATAAGTGTGATATTTTTGAGGGTGTATGCCTATGTCAGAGCTCATTAAATTGTATATGTTAAAAAACATGGAGAAGAAATCTTAAGGCAGACAAAGGCACGTAACACCTGGCACATGTGGTGCTCCCTGCCTGAAAAATTAATAGGCAAAATGGAACAGGGCGTGGTGTCTGCCACATTCTGCAGGGGGCCTGGTCACTTCCGAGCTCAGTCTTCACTTCGCTCTGTCCTCAGCAGACAAGGAATGTGAAACCTGTGTGACTGGTCCAAGGTCATTTATCAAGTCACAGCCAAGCCAGCGGTCTGTCCCCCCACATCCCAGCTGTGAACCTGAGCTCAGGTCACGGGGTCAGCCAGCTTCCCAAGCCCTTGGCAGCCACCCTTTGTGTCTCTGGTCTATGTTTTCTCTCTGAGTGGTGGACCGAGAGCATTTTTCTCCGAAGTTCAGAGTTTTTAAGGGCGCTCTTGGAAACCAGTCTCGGTCTTCAAGCAAAATGGCATTTCTCAATCCATTGTGTCCCCAGGTCACAGATAAACAGCTCTTTAGTCCCCCTGGGTGGCTTTGATCATCAGGGCCTTTATCCCTGATCTGCACCCGGCCGGCCTCACCCCTCCAGACCCCGCATGGGCCCAGCCTCCGCCAGGGTAATCTGTGGCCCAGTGCGACATACATATGCTTAGCCAGAGTCATAAATGCCTTCATTATCTGGACCACCCAGCTCATATTTTATCTTCAATATGAATGCCCTGCCCCACAATGGCCCTGTTGTTCCTCACACTCAGGCTGCAGCCAGGCCCCGCCGTAATCTCCCTGTTCAGAAAGGACCCCCCAGGGTTCAGGCTAGCCTTTCTACTTTTGTGAGCACTTGCAAAATCCTTTGGGAAACCAGTGCGGTTGACAGCCGCGTCTCCTGCCACTCGTCTCCCAAGCTCCTCCTGGCCATTCAGAGGGGATTTCCAAGGGCCCCGGGCACCACACACAGAGTGGCCGCCCACCCGCCCTCGCCCACGTGCCAAGAACACTCGGGCTCCACCCAGGGCTGCGTGCCGGCCGGAGAAGGCCTCCTGGTCCCCTCCACCAGGCTCCGGCATTCCCCTTTCAGCCTCTGCCATCCCTCCTGAAAGAAGCTTGTGCTCCGTACACACAACAGAGATGCAGGAGGGCACAAGAAAGAAATGCCAGTGGGCAAACAAAACTCATCTCGTCCTACGTCTGTACACCCTGGAGGAGGTGCCTGTCCGTGTGGACAAAAACACTTCTTGAGGACTTATTCCAGTGGTAAAAATGACTCTTGGCTGCTTCCAAATGGCGGCTAGAAATCTTTGATTTTAGGTGTTGAGAAAGACTCCCTTTTCCAGGATTGTCTGCTGACACCTGGACTCTCAGTGTGGTCCGTGGACCAGCAGAGCCAGCATCTCCAGGGAACTGTGGGAAATGCTGACTTTCTTCCAGTTTTACTGAATCAGAACCTATACTTTCATGAGATCCCCAGGTCATCAGAATGGAGGAGACCTTCTCCAAAAACCACGGGTGAATGAACATTCTAAAGAGAAAGTTCGTCAGCCCCCTCGATAAAAGATGGAGAAAAGGTGCTTGTTTCCCAGGTCTTTGGGGCAATTTCTAGCAATCGTGAATTCCCCAAAATGTTGATTCCCCAGAGGTGCTGGTGGGAATACTTCTGGAAGAAAATCAAGAACACGGCCCAGGATGGGACATAAAGTATGTATTTGAGGTGAGGTAGTAGGCACAGAGGGCTTCTCTGGTGGCTCAGACAGTAAAGAATCTGCCTGCAATGCAGGAGACCCGGGTTCAATCCCTGAGTTGGCTCAGGAAGAGAATAGCTATGCACTCTAGTATTCATGCTTGGGAAATCCCATGGACAGAGGAGTCTGACAGGCCATAGTCCATGGGGTCTCAAAGAGTCAGACACGACGGAGCGACTCACACACACACATACACACACATACACACACACACACACACACGGGGCACAGAGAAAGCCATGGGAGACATAATCCCACCAGGGCCTTACTTAGCAGCCACTCTGGGTTCACCAGTTCATACAACCCCCACAGGTGACAGCTATTTTTACCAGTCTTCAGAAACCTCCATCACATGCCATGAAAGCGTTTCTATTTCAGTGTTGCCCTTTTGTGGAGGTAATGTCAGTTCCTTCTCTTTTTAGATCTATTTTCCATAACACACACCACACTTGTATCCAAATAAATATGTTTAACCACTGGAAAAATAGAAGGGCAAAAGGTGTCTTTGCTGAACTCAATTGCTGTCCAGGAAAAGTCAGGTTATTGCCACTGCCCTGCAGTTTTCTTTCCTCTGCATCAGCTTGTTTCCTCTGGACTAGGGTTTCTCAGCTGATGGGGATTTTGTCCCCCAGCAGACATTTGGCGATGGTGGGGGACATTTCAGGTTGTCACAGCTAGGGAAGAAGAGGTGCTGTTGGCATCTGGTGGGCAGAGGCCAGGCTCCCAAACATCTCACAGTGGAAGGAACAATCCCATGGTAGAGATGGGCCCGGCCCAAGGTGTTGCCTGCTTCTTGGATAAACCTTGCTCAGGCAGCTCCTGGTCCAACCACATTCCATGGCCACTCTGTGTTGATCCCACCAAGAGTTGTTTCCCTCTGCTCTGCCCAGACAGAGCCATCTTTCTCCTTCCTTATGGAAGACACAAAGGATTTCATAAGAATCTCCCATTATGTTTATTAAATGCTGAATCCATCCCAGGCATCGCTCTAGGTGCTTTCCATCTTCTTTCCAGCAACTCATGCACTTTTTCCAAAAGATTTGAGGGCTACTATTATCATGATGGGCTTCCCTGTTGGCTCAGATGGTAAAGAATCTGCCTGTAGTGCAAGAGACATGGGTTTGATCCCCAGATCAGGAAGATCCCCTGGAGAAGGGAATGGCTACCCAGTTAAGTATTCTTGCCTGGAGAATTCCATGGACAGAGGATCCTGGTGGGCTGTAGCCCATGGGATCGCAAAGAGTCGGACACAATTGAGCAGCTAATACTTTCACTTTCACTATCATTAAATCATTACCATTATCATCCCCCAGTCAACAGAGGCGGAAGCTGAGACTTGGAGAGGAACACTTTGCCTGAGGCCACCCAGGTGGTCAGTGGCAGAGCCAGCATCTTTACATGAGTGGATTGCTTCCAGAACCTACCTTCTTAACCAGAACACAATTTCTCTGTCAAAGAGCTGAGGGTGATGAACAGAGAACTGTTTCATGCCGGCTGGGACTTCAGAAGACCCAGCCTTTCTCAGAGGAACTTTTTAAATATTTATTTTTGTTTATTTGGCTGTGCCACGTCTTAGTTGAGACATGCGGGATCTTTGATCTTTATAGCAGCATGAGGGATCTTTAGTTATGGCATGCAAACTCTTAGTTGTGGCATGCAAGATCCAGTTCCCTGACTCAGGACTAAACCTGGGCACCTGACTTGGTGCCACTGGACCACCAGAGAGGTCCCAACATGCTTTCGCCTCGGAGCCAGGCTGGAGGGAAAACAACAGCGCTCATTATGGGAAACCCCAGAAGTGAGGACTTTTACAGTGTCTCTGATGCTAGTAGCCATTATGAAACTTCATCTTGTTTGACACAAAGCCTCAGGACATGAGTCCTGACCTAACTGCTGACCCTATGGATGAAGCAACACAGAGAACGATGAACCATCCTTTCTTGCAAGGTGACTTCCTTGCCTACCACCTAGTTTCTCTAAATGCCTCTTCCTGACAAGCATGTGAGTTCAGCTTTGGGGGGAATGAGAAAGCTGCAGATGGTCTCACATGGAACTCAGTCTGGAGGCCGAGGAGAGTGTCAGGTGGAGGCTGAAGGGTAGAGGAGGTACTGAAGGGAGCTTTGAAGCCTATAGTCACATTGCCCTTGTCCAGAGGCTAGTCACAGAGGTCTTCAACAGAGGCTTGAGTGGTTAGTGCAGGACCTAGACTTCAGATTCTGGGATACAAACTCAGGTGTCTCCAGAAGCAGGCAGGTAAT
>NW_011494635.1:1757451-1758197 GCF_000754665.1 Bison bison bison | reverse complement strand
AAAATTCTCCAAGCCAGGCTTCAGCAATATGTGAACCGTGAACTTCCTGATGTTCAAGCTGGTTTTAGAAAAGGCAGAGGATCCAGAGATCAAATTGCCAACATCCGCTGGATCATGGAAAAAGCAAGAGAGTTCCAGAAAAACATCTATTTCTGCTTTATTGACTATGCCAAAGCCTTTGACTGTGTGCATCACAATAAACTGTGGACAATTCTGAAAGAGATGGGAATACCAGACTACCTGACCTGCCTCTTGAGAAATCTGTATGCAGGTCAGGAAGCAACAGTTAGAACTGGACATGGAACAACAGACTGGTTCCAAATAGGAAAAGGTGTACGTCAAGGCTGTATATTGTCACCCTGCTTATTTAACTTCTATGCAGAGTACATCATGAGAAACGCTGGGCTGGAAGAAGCACAAGCTGGAATCAAGATTGCCGGGAGAAATATCAATAACCTCAGATATGCAGATGACACCACCCTTATGGCAGAAAGTGAAGAGGAACTAAAAAGCCTCTTGATGAAAGTGAGACAGTGAAAAAGTTGGCTTAAAACTCAACATTCAGAAAACGAAGATCATGGCATCTGGTCCCATCACTTCATGGGAAATAGATGGGGAAACAGTGGAAACAGTGTCAGATTTAATTTTGGGGGGCTCCAAAATCACTGCAGATGGTGACTGCAGCCCTGAAATTAAAAGACACTTACTCCTTGGAAGGAAAGTTATGACCAACCTAGATAGCATAT
>NW_011494635.1:1750328-1757351 GCF_000754665.1 Bison bison bison | reverse complement strand
CTCTTGAGAGTCCCTTGGACTGCAAGGAGATCCAACCAGTCCATTCTGAAGGAGATCAGCCCTGGGATTTCTTTGGAAGGAATGATGCTAAAGCTGAAACTCCAGCACTTTGGCCACCTCATGAGAAGAGTTGACTCATTGGAAAAGACTCTGATGCTGGGAGGGATTGGGGGCAGGAGGAGAAGGGGATGACAGAGGATGAGATGGCTGGATGGCATCACTGACTCGATGAACATGAGTCTGAGTGAACTCCGGGAGTTGGTGATGGACAGGGAGGCCTGGCGTGCTGTGATTCATGGGGTTGCAAAGAGTCGGACACGACTGAGCTACTGAACTGAACTGAACTGAACTAAATATCTGGCGGTAAGTGGCCAGATCCGTGTATTTCATATTAATTAGGCATGGCCTTTTAATTCTAAAACATTCTTCTAAAAGAATCATGCATTCTTCCATTTTTCTTGAACCACAAGGCTTTCTGTTATCTATCATTTTCCCTCTCTGGGAGAGACATGGGTATAAAAATGATTTTATTTCCCTCTTCCCTGCTTGTGAAATACCAAAGCAAGTCAGCTGATCATTGACTATGTATGTATATTCAGCTTAGATGCACGGGAAGGGGTGAAATTGGGTAGGGGCTGAGATAAAGTGGGGACAGTTTACTACATCTTATCAAAGATAAACACAGCGGGCCGCTGGTTAAAGTGATAAGGACAATTTCTAATCAGTAATAACTACTGTTTCAGGGAAGAGTCCAGTGTGAACTGTGTCCAGCTTTGAATTGAACAGAGGTGACTAGGGGTTTTAAAGGGAGAATGAGGGAATTGCGAGAGGGGATGATCAGGGTCCTGGGAGAGCGAGAGAAGTGAAAAGTTATAAAGCAGAGAAAGGAGTGTTGGTCCCTGTGAGATCCATCTGGGTCTGCTCACTGGCACTTATGCAAGTGAGGCTCCTGACCTTCTACAGAGGCTAGGAGATGAGGTAGCCTCAGGCATGGACTGCAACAAGCAGGGAATTCTCCTGGCAGCCTGAGCTTTCTCAGGCAGGCAATTGAAGGGGGTCTTGGGTCATCCTAGGGATGTGGCCTTGAGCTGGTAGGGACTGTTGGTATTTGTTCAAGCCTTTCAAGGTCAAGGTTCAGGCCTAGTAGAGAAGAGGCTCAGAGGAGCCCAGCCAGGATCTGGTAAAGGACAGAGTCTCCATCAGTCTCCACGATGTTTTCACAGCTGTTTCCATGGGTTACAGCCATCTGAGACCCAAAATTGCTAAGACTTCCAGTTGCCAAAGAAAAGCCAGCAATGTAGATGTTAGCATGAAATCTCCCAACTTTTAAATTTTGTCACTTTATTCCAATTCATGTATTTTTTAACATAGTGTAGCACAAGCTAACAAAACCTGCCCATGACTGGGCTCTGGCTTACTGGCCAGCAGGGTGTGGCTTCTGGCAGGAGCTCATGGTGGGTAAGTTGACCCTTGACCTTCTTTCTTGCCTCTTAAAAATGTCACTCTTTGGCAAGAGCACTTTCCCAATTCTTCACTTTGTGTTCACTTTGATAAAAATGCTTCTGGACAGATGACCTTTCACTTCCCAGGAAGATAGATAGGAACATTTTTCTTATTTTGTTGCTGATTCTTAGGCTGATGAATCCTTTTCCTTTAAGAACATCCCTTGATTTCGTTCCTTCAGGCAACATGCTACTTTGCTGAGAAAACTTGGCAGGAGATTGTATTTTAAAAATTGTAGAGCCAAGCACATTTTCCTATCAGCTGCTCCAAAACCCATGACCCTAAAGGAGCAGGGTCTGCAATTCGCTCTGTCTGCCTGTTCCCCAGAGTACTTGTTGTTAAACACAGAATTGGGTACCTCTGGCTCATATGCCTGAGAGAAGTTTATAATAAGCACAGATTTTAAAGGGTTAACTACTTCCTTCCAATCAGTGGAATTGCCCTGATGTTATTGTTACCTGAAATGCCAGTATTTTAAAAAGAAATGTTCTTGAGAAGGAAGAGTTCACCACCCGCCCCCTTCTCCACCTCCCCCATCAGGCCAAGAGTTCACTTCTGAAGTCCTTTGCCTGCCTTCACCTCCTTGGGAGCAGACAGCAGGTTTTATGGTTCAACACACTTTATACTTCTAGCTTCAAGGAGAAACTACTTAGATGGGTTAATCTCAAGGAACAGGGGCTGACTCCAAAGAGAGGTGAGAAGCCAGGCCACGGGGATCTTTCTGGAATTCACAGACAATTTTGCAGAGCTGGGGACTCACAGGGACTGAAATTCAGGCTTGTATCAGAAGCCTAGAGGGGTTCCTGATCCCAGGGCTTCAGCTCCATAGATAGGGCACTTGAGCCCCAGCCCATAGGAGGAGTCTGCCAATCCCTCCCCTTTATGGGGTATTATGGATGAAATTGGGTCCCTCCCCAGATTCATATGTGGCAGTTCTATCCCTGAGTACCTCAGAACATGACCTTGTTTAGACAAAGGACTTTAAAGAGGTGAACTAAGTGAACATGAGGTCATTAGGGTGGGCCTTGATCCAATAGGACTGATGTCTTTATTAGAACAGGGAGTAGGACATTGACACCCACAAAGGACACAGCCACCTGCAAGCCAAGGAAAGAGCCTTAGAAGAAACCAGCCCACTGACACCTTGATCCTGTTGGTCTTCCAGCTTCCAGAGTGGTGAGGAAACACATTTCTGTTGTTGAAGGCTCCATCCTGTAGTCCACTGTCGTGGACCCATCCGCAGGGGTTGGCTGCTCCGGCCCCTGGGTGCTGTGGCCGCCATCTTACCCCTGAGTATCCGAGGCAGTGGCCTGCACTGACCCAAAGCTTCTGCTTCCGGAGCGCTGCTGTGTCCTCATGGCTCCTCCTCTTGGACACAGCACTTAGACCAGTCCTGCTCTCAGCCTGCTGGGTCACGTTTGCTGCCCACTTCCAACTCTGTGGCTAGGAGATCACTGGTATGCTTGGAAGAGACCTAAGGCTGTCTACCTTGGTGTGAGGCTGTGGGAAGAGACTGCCCTTAGAAAGGAGTGTGTGTGCATGTGTATATACACATGTGCATGTGTGTGCCTGTATGTATGTGTATGAAGCATGCTTAGATTTGACCTATGGCTGTGCTCATTTGTTCAAAAGCCAGTTTACTCTAGAAAATGCAATTGAGTCTGCTGTGGCAATGAGATGGGGGCGGGGGCAGGGGCAAGGGAGGAATGGGCAGCAGTGAACGAGGAGGAAGAAAATATTTTGACGGTGGTTGTGATGTCGTGAGCACACTTATCTTTCAAAAACTCATTAAATCCTTTGCAATATGGATGCTATTTATTGTATTAAATCAAAACTAAATAATAACTTCCAAAAAAAAAAAAGTGGTTGTTTTTAAAAGCCATTTTATGAAGTCAGTTTCCAGATATTTGACGCCTTGGAGGGTGACAATGAAGCCTGAAGGCTTAGGCCACGCTTTAGTGACGGCTCTGCGGACACTTCCTTGTGTGACCTAAAAGTGCGAGTCCCACCTTCTCGGACTGGCGGACCGTGAAGCCAGTCGGGAAGGGCTGGGTGCACTGAGAAATGCGTGACTGACTTGCTGATGACAGGAGTTCAGCTTTCACGGTGTTCCCCAAACTTCTGACTCAGGAAGTGCAAGAAAAGACCCTCTGGTCTGAGTTCTGCATTTGTTCACACACCCATTTTGTTCCAGAACCAAGTTTCCTCAGAATTCTAAGTTTCCACCTTGGCATGCAGCTTTGATATCTGCCCCATCAATACGGATTTATGAGGTAGTGTTGATTTCAGCATAACCTGGAATGAATCCTGTTAGCATCCAGAAGGGATGAGCCCAGATGGTGCCCAGGGCCTGGCTTCATTCACAGTGGCTTCATTTTAAATGATGAGGTCAGCAAGGGTAGATGAAACCAATATATTGCTGCTAAATCAGAAGAGTAGAGTTCAAAGACACAGTCAAAGTTGGAAAAAAAAAACATGATTAAAAAGCAGAGAAAGAGATTTTCACCAGCTGCTCCTTCTTACAAACCTTGGATTGAGATCCAGCCCACAAAGTGCACCAATAATAAAGGAACAGCTCCAGGAATTATCACAAATGGCAAATGCCTGGGTCGGCATTGGATCGAGACAGAGAAAATCACCCTCAAATGGAAGGCCCCTCATGCCACCTCCCTGTCTCCTCCTTCCTGTCCCCCAAAGATAACCTCTACCAGGCTTCTAGCAGCATCAAATAACTTTACCTCATCTTGACTTCATATAAATTGACTCTTATGAGATGAATTCCTTTGTGTTTAGCTATTTGGCTCAAAATTATGTTTGCAAAATTTACCTGCATTTTTACTCACTGTCATAGATGTTGACTCCCATTTTTGTATATTACTTGTCTCTATGACTACAGCATAATTTATTTATCCATCTATTTTTGTCTGGGCATTTGGATTGTTCCAAATTTGGGGCTAATATGAGTAGTGCTACTATGAATATTTTAGTATATTTCTTTAGATGAGTACATGTTTGGAATTCTGCTGAGTATATATCTAGAAGCTGAATTGTTCCTCCGATGATCAGTTTTAGTAGATGCTACCAAATAATTTTCTTAAACGGCTTCAGTAATGTTTACTTTCACCATCAGTGTCTGTGGAACAGTTCCTGCGGGTCTTTGTCAACATTGCTTTTTTAAAGTCATCTTTTTCACTATTTCCTTGCCTCCAGAATATACACAAAAACTTCCACAACTCAACAATAAAAAACCAAATAGCCCAATTTTAAAAATGAGCAAGGAGTTTGAATAGATATTTCTCCAAATAAAATATACAAGTAGCCAATAAATATATGAAAAGATGCTTAACACCTTTAATAATAGAGATAGGCAAATCAAAACCACACTGAGATGCCACTTCATACCCACTAGGATGGCTACACTCAAAAGACCAACAATAGAAAGTGTTCATGAGGGTATGAAAAAATTGGAACCCTCATATTTAGTTGATGGGACTGTACAATGGTGAGCTCACTTTGGAAAGCAGTTTGACAGCTCATTTAAAAGTTAAATAGAGTTACCAGTAATTCTACTCCCAGGAAGAACCCCAAGAAAACTTAAACAATAGGTCCACACAAAAACTTGTACATAAATGTTGAGAGCAGCATTATTCATAATAGCCAAAAAGTGGAGACAATCCAAGTGTCTATCAACGGATGAATGGATAAACAAAATGTGGCACATAGATACAATGGAATATTATTCAGCCAAGTACTGAAACGTGCTACAGCTTGAATGAACCTTAAAAACACTATGCTAAGTAAAAGAAGCCAGACACAAAGGTCACGTATTATACAATTCCATTTATATGAAATGACCAGACTAGGCAAATCCACTGAAATATAGGGAAGTGTAGTGAAGTGAGGTGAAGTGAAAGTCGCTCAGTCATGTCCAACTCTTTACGACCCCAAGGACTATACAGTCCATAGGATTCTCTAGGCCAGAATACTGGAGTGGGTAGCCTTTTCCCTTCTCCAGGGGATCTTCCCAACCCAGAGATCAAACCCAGGTCTCCCGCATTGCGGGCAGATTCTTTACCAGCTGAGCCACAAGGGAAGCCCAAGAATACTGCACTGTGTAGCCTATCCCTTCTCCAGGGAATCTTCCCGACCCAGGAGTCAAACTGGGTCAATGTCTCCTATCAGTGTCTCAAATCAGTGTCTCCTACATTGCAGGTGGATTCCTTAACAACTGAGGTATGAGGGAAGACCACTGAAACATAAGTAGATTGTGTTTTCCAGGTTTTGGAGACATACAGTGGAGGAGCAAGGACTGATTCATACAGGGTTTCTTTATGGGGTGATAGGAATGTTCTGGAACTAGGTACTGGTGATAGTTGCACAACTTTGTGAATATACTACAAAGCACTGAATCATACATTTCAAAAAGGGTGCCTTTTATGGTATGTGAATTATGTCAATTTAAAAAATATATTTCAACATTGCATCAGGTATGCATGCAAAGTCAGGTTGTGTTGATTAACCATCCCAATGACACTTTCTTTCTCTTTATAAATTCTGGAAAATTCCCATTCTTTCACCTTCTACTTAATCACAGCACTTTAGCTTTGGCACAAAGACATTATTCTATTGGAAGCTGTTTTGTAGCTTAAGAACAAAATAAATTACTGTCACTGTGACTCAGTTTGAATTCACATAAACTGAATTTTTTGCTAAGTAAAATTCTGAGAGATAATTCCTCTTCATCTGTGGTTAATCAAACTTATTAGATATCAAAAGTACCACCTTGGCTGACTGTTCAAACTATGCCACTGGAAAAGGGAATGGCAACCCACTCTGATATTCGTGCCTGGAGAATCCCATGGACAGAGGAGCCTGGTGGGCTATAGTCCATGGGGTTGCAGAGTCAGACACAACTGAGTGACTAACACTACTACTTGATTTAGAAAATACAAATTTGTACGTTTTCTTCAGCATCATTTCCAGTATCCTCTATTGTGCCATGCTCACTATTAGTGAACAAATACAGCCTGCATTCACAAATAGGAGTTTTTCAATAAATCGTTTATTTCTCATTCATGAAAAATATTTTTAAGTTGAAAATTTGGTGAAAGATTGTGTTTTATAGCTTAACCAGACATTTAAAAAAAAAAGGAAATGAAAGCAATTATTCCAATCCAGTTTTTACGAAAGTTTTGTCAAACAGTTTCCTGTTTCCAAATGTTTCTCAAACTATGTTATGAGCTGAGCTGCCCACCAGTGCAGCAACTCAAAAGTTATGTTAGAACCTTGACCCTCTGTACCTGAAAATGTCTCCTTATTTGCCAATAGGGTCTTTACAGAGGTAATCAAATTAGGATGAGGTCATTAGGGCGGACCCTACTCTGTCTGACTGGTGTCCTTGCAGAAGAGGAAAAATCTGGACATGTGGATAGACATTCCCAGAGGGGTTACGGTGTGAAGAGACCCAGGAGAACCCCACATGGAGGCAGAGGCGTGATGTGCCTAAAGACAAGCAGAAAC
>NW_011494635.1:1743753-1750228 GCF_000754665.1 Bison bison bison | reverse complement strand
GTTTCATCATCAGACTTTCACTTGTTCACGTGATTTCAGTGTTAACAGAGATTTCTGGGGTTTGTGTCTGAGTCTCTGCTCCCCCAGAAGAGACTAAGATAATGACGAGGGTGCTGATGTTTATTTTTGAGGTGACTAAAGGAAGTTCTGGTGGGGAGAGGGGGCGGAAGACACCGAGGGGAACCAGACAGCAAGGCCGTGTGGTCGATAGTTTACCAGAGGCTTCCCAGGGGCGCTCCTGCCAGGTAACTTTGGGGCACTTCAGGGGGCCCACCTCAGAGGGATTTGCAAGGTTGCTAGGACCTTTAAAAAATTTTTTTTATGCTTATAACTTTTATGGTTTCTTTTTTTTAAATTAATTAATTCATTTTAATTGGAGGCTAATTACTTTACAATATTGTAGTGGGGTTTTTTTTGCCATACATTGACATTTAAATTTTTATTTTATATTCACTTATAGTCGATCTACAATGCTGCGTTAGTTTCAGGTGTCTAGCAAAGTGGATTAGTTATGCATACACATATATCCACTCTTTTTCAGATTTTTTCCCATATAGTTATTACAGAATACTGAGTAGAGCTCCCTGGGCTGTACCCTAGGTCCTTGTTGATTATCTATTTTATATATAGTCCTGTGTATATGTTAATCCCAAACTCCTAATTTATGCCTCCCACCTTTCCCCCTTGGTAACCGTAAATTTGTTTGTTTGTTTTTTAAGTCTATGAGTCTATTTCTGCTTTGTAAGCTAAGTTCATTGGTATCTTTTTTTTTAGATTCCACATATAAGTGATATCATCTGATATTCATCTTTATTAAGCAATTCCCACCAGCCATGGGTGGGACCGTTACTCCCGAGGACCAAGGGGCTCCTGAGTCCCAGGAGGTCCTGAGAGCTCATAGCTGGAAGTCGATGGGTGGCAAGCTCTCAAATGGGGGATATGGTAGGATGGGGGGTATTGGCTATTGCTTTAGAGACCATCCAACATCTATAAACTGTTGTCTTTAGAAACAGTTTATAAAATCAACATGCGTGTGTGCCTGCATACATGCTAAGTTGCTCCAGCCGTGTCTGACTCTTTGTGACCCCATAGACTATAGTCCCCCAGGCTCCTCTGTCCATAGGATTCTCTAGACGAAAATACTGGAGTGGGTTGCCAGGCCCTCCTCCAGGGGATCTTCCCAACTCAGGGATCAAACCTTTGTCTCTTGCATTTCCTGCATTGGTGGGCAGATTCGTTATCACTAGCACCACCTGGGAAGCCCATGAACTCAAAATGCTGCTGCTGCTGCTGCTGCTGCTGCGTCGCTTCAGTCGTGTCCGACTCTGTGCGACCCCATGGACTGCAGCCCACCAAGCTCCCCCATCCCTGGGATTCTCCAGGCAAGAACACTGGAGAATGTGTTGCCATTTCCTTCTCCAATGCACGAAAGTGAAAAGTGAAAGTGAAGTTGCTCAGTCGTGTCCAACTTAGCGACCCCATGGACTGCAGCCTACCAGTTTCCTCCGTCCATGGGGTTTTACAGGCAAGAGTACTGGAGTGGGGTGCCATTGCCTTCTCCATGAACTCCACATATGAAAGATCAAATCCTCGCTTTTGACAAATACCATCACCTTCCAAGAATTTCTTTCCATTGATTTCCATCCTTCCCAACTCTGAGTCTCAGAAAACACAAATGACCAAAGTGGCTGTAACAGCAAAGCCCTGCAGGCAGTGAACGGAAGCCAAGATAGGTTTGCT
The DNA here is from genome assembly GCF_000754665.1 of Bison bison bison. NCBI lineage: Eukaryota > Metazoa > Chordata > Mammalia > Artiodactyla > Bovidae > Bison > Bison bison. The sequence goes on along the minus strand of NW_011494635.1, from coordinate 1,748,488 downwards.
TTAGGCTGAAATGACTTCATTCTTGATCGATAATACAGAGTTCTATTGGACAGAGGAGCACGGAAGGCTGCAGTCCATGGGGTCGCTAAGTTGGACACGACTGAGCAACTTCACTTTCACTTTTCACTTTCATGCATTGGAGAAGGAAATGGCAACCCACTCCAGTGTTCTTGCCTGAAGAATCCCAGCGGGAGAGCCTGGTGGGCCGCCGTCTATGGGGTCGCACACAGCCTCCTGTTTTAGTGTCAAACTTTCTAGTTGGGCAATCCTAGTTTCTTGGGCACTAGCTGAAAACTGAAGCCCCCAGAGCAAGGATCACCTGGATCAAAGACAACGTACAGAGGGTGGTTACTCCGTCAGTGGAGGGGTCTGGTCCTGTGTTCACGGGCTTTCTAACTGAGCCCCGTGTGCTCTGCCTTCCCAAGACCATCCATGTGCCTGAAAGGCAGTTGTGCTGTTTCCGGAGGCCACTCTGCCTGGTTCTTAGTGAGCTGAGTCTTCTGCAGACAAGGAGATCACATTTTACTTGTCTGACCCTGTTAATAATGTCTGGATGCTTCCAAGGCCTCTGGATGGCCTGGGATGCCCTCCAGTAAAAATAATCCCCAGCAGTAACATGGGGATTGTGATCACCTTGCTGAGCTGTCATCTCAGAACATGAAAGAGACAGGCGAGGGAAGTAGAGGGGAGAAGAGTGTGGGGATTTAAAGAGCTGGAGAGAAGAAAGAAAATGGAGACAGAGAAAGAAAGAAGCAGATTGAAAGAAAGGAACAAGGACTTCCCTGACGTTCCAGTGGTTAAGACTTTGCCTTCCAATGCAGGGGGTGTGGGTTCAGTCCCTGATTAGGTAGAGCTAAGAGCCCACACGCCTCGTGGCCACAAAACCAAACCATAAAACAGAAACGATATTGTAACAAATTCAATACAGAGTTTATGAATGGTCCCTATTAAAAAAAATTTTTTAAATCTTAAAAAGGGAATAAGTAAAATTAAAGAAGGGGACTGGAGGAGTGAGACATCAGGGAAGGGAACCTGGGCAGAGGCTGCCCATCAATACTGTGATCAAGCCAGCATCTGTGATAAGCCCCAGTGTGGAAGACACCCCTCAAGAGACACCGCAAAGGGAGGAGTTATCACATGTATACATCAGTCTATGGAAGCCATGGTTTGAGGGCTGCTCCCGAGGGATCTCGATTCTCTGGATCTTCCAGCTGGTCACAGGAAGTGCTCGGTGACGACGCAGTGGGTGAGACACCCATGGGCGCAGCAGGAAGGATGAGAGGACAGAGGGCCAGGCAGCCAATGGGGGCCACAGCTTTTTGCCCAGTTTCTGGAAACTTCTCTTATAAACCTCTGTCATTGACATTTCAAAGGAACACAGTGATACTATCTCTGCTTGACTTGAATTTGACTCCAACACTTTGTTTCAATATCCCAGATGGAGGGGACCTGGAGAATCCTCCCCCGCCCCCAACCCGCCTCGGGAGAGCAGAGGTGGGAGGGACAACTCTGCGGACGTCTCCTGACTTCTGGGAAATTAGTCTGCTTCCAATTCTAGAGAAAAGGAAAAACAAAGACATGGACTTTATATATAAAAGTCTTACAGGAAAATTTCTCATTGCTTGAGGTGACTCACAGCAGGCAGTCACAGGTGTCTTAAGCAAATAAGAGAAGAACAGAGAATGAGAGCTTTAGAAAAGTCCTTTTGGATCACAGCCAACAAACTTCCTTTAGTAAAATAATCAGAGTATCTTGTATGGTGTTTTCACTTAAAAGAGGTTTGATGGTGTGGATTTCAAGGGCAGTGTGTTTACTGTGTCTCTAAGTAACACCTGGCCCAATGGGGGTCTCAAAATGATGACCCAAATACTTGTTTAAAATACTCGCTTAACAAATACTTGTTGAGAATCCAGTAAGAGCTGGACTCTGCTCTCTGTGCTGGGAGAACAGTGGTGAACCACACTCACAAAGACCCCTTCCCAGGGGAACTTCTTGCACAAAACAGTCAATGAACAAGTAAACAAAATACAGAGGATGTCAGATGGTGATAAACGCAATGGAAAAGGACAAAGCAAGGCAAAGAGTGTGAGGTGGGGGGAAAGTTGGGAGCTGCAGCCTTAAACAGAGTGGGTGGGCAGTACCTGAGCTCAGGGAGGAGGGAGGGAGCCACTGGCACCTCTGGGGAAGGGCCTCCAGGCAGAGGGAACCTCAGGTGTGAAGCCCTGAGCTGGGAGCCTGCCTGATGGGTTAGAGGTACAGTTAGAAGCTGGGGTGGCTGGGACAGGCCACTGAGGGACAGGGAGTGGTATAGCATGATTCGCTTGGGCAGCTGAAGAGAGAACAAGTAGTAGGTGCCGGGAGGGTGGAGGGCGAGGTCAAAGTGGGAACAACTTAAAATCTCCATCCTTGGTGTCAGTGTTTGACCATGCTCAGTGCTCAGTTTAAGGGTGATACGAAAGGAACTTCTGACAGCTGGCAGAGGAGCAATTTGGAAAGATTCAAGGGCTCCTTTATGCCAGAAACATTTCCCACAAAAAACTCATTTACACTTGGTAATTCTAGTCCACACACGCGGCCAGAGAAAGACACTAACTTTAAAAGGCAGGCTGAACGTGGTTTAAAAATGACCCGAAGACCTTAACAGACAACTTGCCAAAGAAAAGGTATAAATGGCAAATAAGCGTATGAAAAGATGTGCATGCACAGTGGCTTAGTCATGTCGGATTCTTTGCAACCCCATGGATTGCAGCATGCCAGGCTTCCCTGTCCACGATTTCCCGGAGTTTGCTCAAACTCACGTCTGTTAAGTTGATGATGCCATCCAACCATCTCATCCTTTGCATTTGTGTACCTTCTGCTCATCTTTATTGTGACCTTACAACTGCTCTAAATGTGAAAGTCTATAAAATAAATGAATAAAGTGGGCTGATATAAAGTAGTTGCATATAAATTGTTCTCATTAATTAGCATTTGAAGACCTGCCCTGGGGCTGGGCACACATCTGCTGTTTCATTGTCACCAAAGCCCTTCAGGGTGGGATGTAAACCTTAAGATCCTCTATAATTCATTTCTACCAACCCCACCTAGCACTCTCCAGTCCTTGGAGAGTATGGGGCAAGGGGATGTAATTCCAGCTGGTTCCAATGGGAACTTTTCTGTGGACTTTAATTCCAAGAGTTTGGCTGTCTTGAGCCAAGTTCTCTGCTGGAGACCTAGGTAGATAGAAATATATGCCCAAAATGCAGCATGCTGGTATCCACTCAATGGAGGTTTTCACAGCTGTTTAAGATAATGACTCTGAGAACTTTGCGACAATATAAGAAACCTTTGGGGGAAAAGTAAAACAAAATACAAAACTGAATTTGCATCAACATTGCCAGTATACATTTTAAGGAAATTGATAAAAAAAAGGGGGGAACAGGAGGACCATGCATGTGAGCGAAGTCCCACAAGGTCACATGACTAAAACCTCAGAGGCTGTCATCCCTAAGGGTGCAATTTTTTTTTGAAACTGTTTTGAACTCCGTGCTCCCTGATTTTTCCTTTGCTCCCAGAGAAAGTTTGATTTCTGTGAACTGACAGTTTTAAAGAGCCAACTACAGTTTGAATGTCAGACTGTGGACAGCCAACTGGGCCGGGTCTCTCCTCTTCCTGTATCTGGAAACTTAGAGTCAATGTTATCCCAAAGGCTTCTGTGCCCACTTGGGAGGCCAACCTTTTAATCACTCTATATCCCTTTCAGGGTTCGGGAACAATATAACAATTTCCTGGCAGTAATCACTAGTCGTCAGCAAATTAAACGAACAAGGAGACCTGATACTGTCTTTCCTCCTTCCTTCTTTCTTTTCAGAAATTTAGTCCAGCAGGAATTTCCCAGGTCACCTTTCTTGCCATGTGACTTTAAAATCCTTCCAACAACCTCAGACACTTTGCTGCAGTGTTAATGAATGAACAAGCCCTGTTAACAAATGTCAAAGGAGGAAATTCAACTTTGAGCTTTAACTAGAAAGGGGGGCAAACATAGGATTTACAAAGAAGTCTGTTCAGACTAAAATGTTCAGAATAAAAGCTTGAAGATATTAAGTCCACATGTTAATGCCATAGGAAGGCTGCCATTTACTTTTATCAATGTATATTGTGTCTGTGTAAAGCAATTTATAGAATTGCTCAGGAGCTTAATTCTTCCTTATATGGGAAGTTTTTGAAACTTGCTGTCCAAAAGCCCACTGGTTGTACTACATTGATAATCATTGAGTATTTATACAAACCAAGGACTTTTGATCTACAAAACAAGTTGCCACACTGTCCCAAATGCATTTAAAAAGCATTCAATTTATGAAATCTCTACTTTGTAGATTAACATCTAGTATATTGTCACCCTGCTTATTTAACTTATATGCAGAGTACATCATGAGAAACGCTGGACTAGAAGAAACACAAGCTAGAATCAAGATTGCCGGGAGAAATATCAATAACCTCAGATATGCAGATGACACCACCCTTATGGCAGAAAGTGAAGAGGAACTAAAAAGCCTCTTGATGAAAGTGAAAGTGGAGAGTGAAAAAGTTGGCTTAAAGCTCAACATTCATATATATGCGTTAGTATACTGTATTGGTGTTTTTCCTTCTGGCTTACTTCCCTCTGTATAATAGGCTCCAGTTTCATCCACCTCATTAGAACTGATTCAAATATATTCTTTTTAATGGCTGAGTAATACTCCATTGTGTATATGTA
>NW_011494635.1:1733485-1743653 GCF_000754665.1 Bison bison bison | reverse complement strand
GAGATGGGAATACCAGACCACCTGATCTGCCTCTTGAGAAATTTGTATGCAGGTCAGGAAGCAACAGTTAGAACTGGACAAGGAAAAACAGACTGGTTCCAAATAGGAAAAGGAGTACGTCAAGGCTGTATATTGTCACCCTGTTTATTTAACTTCTATGCAGAGTATAGCATGAGAAACGCTGGACTAGAAGAAACACAAGCTAGAATCAAGATTGCCGGGAGAAATATCAATAACCTCAGATATGCAGATGACACCACCCTTATGGCAGAAAGTGAAGAGGAACTAAAAATCCTATTGACGAAAGTGAAAGAGGAGAGTGAAAAAGTTGGCTTAAAGCTCAACATTCAGAAAATGAAGATCATGGCACCTGGTCCCATCACTTCATGGGAAATAGATGGGGAAACAGTGGAAACAGTGCCAGACTTTATTTTTTGGGGCTCCAAAATCACTCCAGATGGTGATTGCAGCCATGAAATTAAAAGACGCTTACTCCTTGGAAGTTATGTCCAACCTAGATAGCGTATTCAAAAGCAGAGACATCACTTTGCTAACAAAGGTCCGTCTAGTCAAGGCTATGGTTTTTCCTGTGGTCATGTATGGATGTAAGAGTTGGACTGTGAAGAAAGCTGAGTGCCAAAGAACTGATGCTTTTGAACTGTGGTGTTGGAGAAGACTCTTGAGAGTCCCTTGGACTGCAAGGAGATCCAACCAGTCCATTCTGAAGGACATCAGCATCAGCCCTGGATTACTTTGGAAGGAACCATGCTGAAGCTGAAACTCCAGTACTTTGGCCACCTCATGTGAAGAACTGACTCATTGGAAAAGACTCTGATGCTGGGAGGGACTGGGGGCAGGAGGAGAAGGGGACGACAGAAGATGAGATGGCTGGATGGCATCACTGACTCGACGGACGTGAGTCTGGGTGAACTCCAGGAGTTGGTGATGGACAGGGAGGCCTGGCGTTCATGACCCCCTGCAATTCATGGGGTCGCAAAGAGTCGGACATGACTGAGCGACTGAACTGAACTGAAGACGCTCCCATGTAACAGTCGTGTATTTTTATAGCTATTTCTTTTTCTTCCCTGCACCCACCCCCTCACCTTTCTTTCCTCCCTCCTCTCCTTTTTGTCACTTGTGCTCCAATGGCTGTATTTCTCATAACCCTTAAATTATTAAGTGTATTTAACTGGTAAACTTTAAAAAAAGTTTTTAGTAGATGAAAATGCAATTAGTGACCCTTGCCGCTGTATTTCCTCATACACTCCTCTCCTGCCTTGCTTTTCTTACTTTGCCTTTGTCCTCTTGCAAATGGGAATGTGAGAAAGCCACATCAAGATTTGGGGGGAAATGTAATGAGGCTCCATCGCTGGTCCATGTGCTAATTAAAGTGGGAGTTGGCAGGGCTTGGCTAATAAACCTCTGCATTGCAACTCCTCAGCTGTGACCTTACTCTTTGATGTAGCCATTGCATGGCTCTGCTTCCAATCTCAGCTATAAAAAGCAGACCCCAGCATCAGTTGGCACATGTGTGCAGTTGCAATCATCTTCTGGCCTTCCACCAGAAGCTGCATGGTTCCCGTTCTTCTCTGAGCCAAGCTGGCTTGTCTTCCCTCTTTGTTTCCTGGTTCTGTGGTTGGACGTGGCTGGCTTGTAGATGACTGTGATTTGGAGTAAACGTTTCTAAGAGCTGTCTTGGGCAAGTTGTGTCTCAGTGGCTACTCCAGCACCCTGGCTTCCCTGCCTTTTCTCTCAGCTCCAACACTGCTCTCGGACTTCCTCCTGTTAAAGCAATGACTCAGATCTGCTGAAGAAAGTCCAGATATTTACACCCGAACTCTTAACACTTCTTCTAAAAATAGCTCTCTGGGTCCACTTTATATCCAGTAACACAAGTGTGTATTCAGTCATGTCTGACTCTTTGCAACCCCATAGACTGTAGCCTACCAGACTTCTCGGTCTATGGGATTTCTAGGCAAGAATACAGGAGTGGGTGGCCATTTCCTCCTCCATTATACATTACTGTGTATACAGTAAGCACAGCAGGAATTCTATAGGCCCAACTAATGACTCCATTGATTCTTGTGGTCAACATTCAGAATTTACACATACTGCACACATGCCATACCTGGATTTGCTCCCAATGGCATACAGGTTCCAGTATAGTCACTTATCTGCAGCAGCGTCTACTACAGGATTTGAAATACCCAGATATTTGTGAGAGAAACAATCTGGTGCCTCTGTTTTTGGGTAGTTTGCCAGCACAGAGAAGTTGCTAGGTCATAGAGTTTGTACATGTCAACCCTATTAGGTGGAGAAGGCAATGGCTCTCCACTCCAGTACTCTTGCCTGGAAAATCCCATGGATGGAGGAGCCTGGTGGGCTGCAGTCCATGGGGTCATGAAGAGTTGGACACGACTGAGCGACTTCACTTTCACTTTTCACTTTCATGCATTGGAGAAGGAAATGGCAACCCACTCCAATGTTCTTGCCTGGAGAATCCCAGGGACGGGGGAGCCTGGTGGGCTGCTGTCTATGTGGTCACACAGAGTCGGACATGACTGAAGTGACTTAGCAGCAGCAGCAGCAGCAGCAACCTTCTTAGTGTCCCCAGCTGGGTCTGAGGACTAGATTGACAAAGATGAACAGGAGAAAAGTAGACATGCTTATTTAACATAGGTTTTACATGACATGGAAAACTTCATAAGGAAATGAAGCTCCAAAGAAACAGAGCTCTATATTTTTTTGTGTTTTTAAATATATCTTGGCCCAATTTATTTATTTTTTTTACTTTATGGCCATGCAGCGTGTGAGATCTTATTTCCCTGACCAGTGGACCCATGCACCCTGAAATGAAAGCATGGAGTCTTAATCACTCAACCACCATGGAAGTCCCAGATCTATGTACTTTTGTGCTGGGTTGGATGAAGAATGGACATGATGGAGGAATATGACAGGTTAAAGTATGTGAGGAATGGTGGAAAACTGCAGGAATTTAGCAAGTCCTGTTTGCTAAGGATTCTTTTCAGTGTCCCTTTATTTGTGGAGAAAAAGATGTTGCTTTCCTTTGAATATGGGGGTTCCTCTCACAGGAAGGTTTTGTGTGGGGAGAAGGTCAGAGTGACTTTCTTGGTTTTGCCATTTTCTCAAACTCCTACATCTCAAAATATTCAGTATGTCAAGGTGCCCTATTGTGGAAGGCCTGTCCCAAACCCCATCAAAGCACAGCAATGATTTTTAAAATATCAGTTTTTGACTTGGCATGTTGCTTAAAACTATTTAAGGTGACATCTGCAGGAGCCAAGCAGCATCTCCAGTTAGAACTTGCATGTTAGGTTGATCTAGGTGGTTGCCAGAGTATAGATTTGAAGTGGAAAGAGGGCTTTATTGAAGTATGTGAAAAAGATATGCATATCAAGAGTATATCCTTCAAACTGAACACTCCTCTGTAACCAGGACCCAGATACCCTCCCAGTCCCCAGACCTGACTGTCCAGCCAGGGTAGCCATACCCTGACTTCTAACAGCATAGGTGAATTTTTCTATTTTTGAACTTCTTGAGCATGGCTTCTTTCAGTCCACATCATATGTGTGATATTTCCGTGGTTGCATGTAGTTGTAATTCATTCATTTTTCTTGCATTTCCATGATGTGGGTAAACCACAGTTCATTCCACTGCTGCTGGGCATTTGGTTGTCCAGTTACAGCCATTACAAAGAGCTCTGCTGTAAATGAACATCCTGACATATGTTTTGTGGTGCACGCAGGAGCTCATTTCTAACGAGTACACCAAAGTGACATTGCTGGATCACAGAGCATGGACATGGCAGCTTTATTTGACACTGTCTTCCAGGGTGGTGGTGTGTCAGTTCACACTTTCATCAACAGTATGAGAATGTTCGAGTTATTCCATTCCTCACCCACACTTGCCATTATCTGTGTTCTTCATTTTAGCCACTCTGAGGGTGGCTGTAATTTGCATTTCCCTAATGGCTAATTAAACTGGGCACATCATTGACTGTCCAGATATACCCTGGGGAATAGACTTCTGCTATTTCCAAAGAGGGTTTGCTTGTGCCATGCAAAATGAAGTTGAGGAAAAAATAAAAACGCAAAACTAACTTTTCACCCTCACTTAGCCTGTCATCCAGGAATGCAAACACAAGTGGACATCACTTTCCTGGCTGGAAACCATTTAACTTAGATGGGTCACTGAAGAGACTTCCACAGTGGTACAGGCAGGATTCACAGGACAGCAAAATGCAACCAGGAGCCCACAGAAATGGGAGCCATCAGCACCCCAGACCTAAAGGTGCAAAGGGAAGATCTCAGGAGCATGATGAGAACTGCTCCAGGGAGGAGGATCTCCTGGCAGAAGCCATAGCTGTGAAGGGGCACAGACAGTGCCAGGAAACACTGCCCGGAACAGAGGGGACTAGGAGAAGACATACCTTCATCCATTTTCCCCCTGCTTTCCACTCCCTGGCTCATGCCAACCATTGGTCAAATCCAACTGATGTCCAAGGAACAAGGGAGCCTGGAAGAGGTACCTCAGGGCTCAGAGCAGGGGAACAGGAAGGTGAAACGGCCCTGCAAGGGATGGTAGTGAAGCATAGAGATTAACCAGCACCCGCAGGCGCAGCGGTATAGTAGAAAGACCTCAGTACCTGAAGCTCTGGACTCTTGGAACTCACTGCTGGGTCACTGAGAAAATACACAGTCTTTCAGAGCCTCACTATCCTCAACTGTAAAAGAAAGTTTTATCCAAACAGTCTGTGAAGTTCCTTTCTGTCCCCTGATTTTGGTTTTCAAAAATTGGCGAGTCACACTGAGTAGCTATTGCCATCTTCATCAGGATGGACTAGCCAAGTTCCCGAGGTCTCTATCCTTTCCTATGGGCCTATACAGCCCCCACTGGCTTCTGGGTTTACAAACTATGGCCTAAAGTTTCCAGGTGGAATAAGATCTCAGTTAAAATCTGTTCCTGGGAGACTTCTCTGGTGATCTGGTGGTTAAGACTCTGTGTTGCCAATGCAGGAAGTATGGGTTTGATCCCTGGTCAGGGAAATAAGATCCAATATGCCATGTGATGTTGTTAAAGAAAAAAATCAGCTCCTGCATAAATCTTATATTGCCACCTATAAACATTTACCTGCTACATAAGAAATGATCAACTCATCTGGGTATCAGATACTCCATCCTTCTCCAGCAGAGAGGAGCCTAGATGCAGGGCAGTCCCACTGGGGAGGATGGTGTGGCATAAAGCACAGGGTGGTGCTAAAGTTACCAGCATAGGGTAAAATAGAGTTGTTGCTGTTCAGTAGCTCAGTCATATCTGACTCCTTCCAACCCCATGCACTGCAGCATGCCAGGCTTCCCTGTCCTTTACCATCCCCTGGAGCTTGCTCAGACTCATGTCCATCGAGTCAGTGATGCCATCCAACCATCTCATCCTCTGTCATCCCCTTCTCCTTTTGCTTTCTATCTTCCCCAGCATCAGTGTCTCTTCCAGAGTCAGCTTTTCACATCAGGTGGCCAAAGTAGTGGTGCTTCAAGCTTCAGCATCAGTCCTTCCAATGAATATTCAGGATTGATTTCCTTTAGGATTGACTAGTTTGAGCAAACAGGCCCCACGCCATATGCTAACCACACATGAAAGGAGGGAGAACAGAAGCTATCAAAAGCATCCCTGCAAAAGGTACCAATATCTCTTAAAATCTAAAAAATCAAACTCCTTATGTTCCAGCAATTTCACTTCTGGATATCTCCCCTTAGGGCTTCCCTAATAGCTCAGTTGGTAAAGAATCCACCTGCAATGCTGGAGACTCCGGTTTGATTCCTGAGTCCAGAAGATCTGCTGGAAAAGGAATGGGCTACCCACTCCAGTATTCTTGGGCTTCCCTTGTGGCTCAGCTGGTAAAGAATCCGCCTGCAACACTGGAGACCTGGGCTCAATCCCTGGGCTGGGAAGATCCCCTGGAGAAGGGAAAGGCTACCCCCTCTAGTATTCTGGCCTGGAGAATTCCATGGACTTATACAGTTCATGGGGAGGCAAAGAGTCGGACATGACTGAGCAACTTTGACTTCACTTCACTTATCTCTCCTAAAGACATCTCAAGCATGGTTTAGGCTTTATGTTAATGAACTAACTTGAATTGGGGTTCTATCCCCAAGTCTATATGATCAGAGTGTATTAACTGACTAATAATTTACCTTGACATTGTGTTTGTGGAGGCTGTTCTTTGAACTTCAGTTATAGGCTTGGTTTCTGCCATCTGTGGGAGTGTTTTCATTAAAAGTCATGCCATCCAGAGAAATTCAATGCCAGGAAGTGCTGCCCAACAGATAGAGGGCTGAGGGGAAAGCCAGAGGTCAGCAGCCCCTGCCAGGTGCTCTGCAATTGCTGACTGACCTTGGGTGACCTTGCTCATGGTTCTTCTTCCCTTTATCTGCCCCAACAGGTCTTTGCCTCAGATCTTGAGTTCACTTTCCTTAATCAAGCATCTCATGAAAACTTCAAGTCTTTCTCTGCTTCACAACAAAGAATACCTCTGCCACCGTCTAAGGTAGATGCTTGTCTTTTTTGTCTGTTTGTTTCTTCCTTTTCTGCTGTGCCTCACAGCTTGTGGGATCTTAGTTCCCTGATCAGGGATTGAACCTGGACCCTCAGCACTGAGCCCCTGGACCACCAGGGAATTTCCAGATGCCTGTCAGTTTATCAGGTTTCCCTCGTGGCTCAGTGTTGAAGAATCCACCTGCAATGCAAGAGATACAGAAGACTCAAGTTCGATCCCTGAGTTGGGAAGATCCCCTGGAGGAGGGCATGGCTACCCACTTCAGTATTCTTGCCTGGAGAATTCCATGAACAGAGGAGTCAGGGGGCTACAGTTCATAGGGTTGCAAAGAGTGAGACACGACTGAAGTGACTGAGCACATCCTTTTATCATCTGCATTTGAGTTGTTGATGTAAAAAATAGCTATTCAGACATCAAGCTGTGGACGTCATTTATTAAACGAGACTAAATTTAAATTGGCATTTACAGCCTCAAGAAGTCAGTGAACTTATTCAATGAAAATTTTATCAGCCAGGTTAAATTCATCTGTCTTCTAGTTTAGAAGTAGACATGCCACTGAATTTATTAGTCAATGAATAAAGAACCCTATTGATATTATGAGTCGAATTACTCAAAATTTACGTGGTATTGCAAATCTTTACGTTTCCTCTGATGATGTGAGATGGTGGGATTTTTTGGGTCAATGAAGGTATGGCATTTTAGATTAGTTTCGACTCTTCAGCTTTGTCTGCTACAGAAGATGAGCCTTAATGATCAAGATTTTTTGAGTTAAGAGGAAATTGTATAGTTAAAAAAATAAGGAATACAACAATATGGATTTCATGGAAATATTGTTGGGCCAAAGAAATCAAACATAGAAGGCAATATACTATAGGTTTCCACATGTGTGAAGCTCACAAGCAGACCAAACTGGTCCATACTGTCAGAGTCGTGGTTACTTCTGGGACATGAGACTGTCTTCTGAGTGCTCGAAATAGTCTGTATTTTGGTAGTTTCACTGTTATTGACATATGTAAAATTTATCAAGCTGTATCCTTGCTATTTTTGTCCTTTGTTATATATAACTAAAAGATAAATTAATTAAAATAGTTTTTAAAGAACTGAGCAAAAAAAAACAAACACATGGAACACAGTGGTAGCTTAAGATGAGTATTTTGCAAATTGTCTGTCTATAGTCTGGGATTATTCTGGTACTATTTTAAGAAACTATGAAAACGAATAAAGACAATCCATCTTTGATCTATATTTAGAAAACAATTGATATAGGTAATTAATAAATCAATTTGTTTTACATGAATCTCTCAGAATGAAGAGGCGTCATCTTTACTAAGCCTGATTAATTTCTCAGCAATGTCATGCCCAAGTCATCTGATGCCAACGCACTGGGTCACATAGAATGTTCTATGATATAATATATTTTAGTTCCTTATTGTCCATAATGTTCATATCTAATTACAATGGATTTTCCTATAATACTTGCTTTTATGTATTTGCTCAGATAATATCTTGTGAGGAGCAGGGTGACGAACATTTTTCCTTTAATATGTTTTCAGATTTTTACAGTTTTCTGCAAAACATCAGTTGTGTGGCTAAAAATGAATCTCTCTGTTGTGTTCTGCTGCTAGTTGTTGGATGGAAAATAGTGTTGACAAATTATTAATCTTGAAGTTGTAATTGTTGTCATTTCTTTCGCAGTGATCTGTCTGAAAGAAAAGAAGTATCAAGCCCCCAAATTACTAGTGAGCCAAGAACACTTGTTAATCAATCCTGTACACAGAGTGTGCTGGACAGTTTTATGTTTATTTTCAATTGCACAAGGATTGTTTCCAGGTTATTTTTTTAAACTTCTGCCCTACAGACCTGGCACTCGATAAAGCTCAGACATACAAAAAAAAAAAACAAGGAAGTGACTGATAAAAATCATAACATGGAGTCTAGAACTAAACAGTTTATTCTGTCCATAGAGATCATAAAAATTCTTACTTGTGGTCATTTTTGGATGAATTCCACCACAGGAGTTGGAAGTCCCATGTTACTAAGCCACAAAGTTGGGCTCCCAGGGGCTGAAATGACTTATTGCAAACGGACACTGCTGGCACTGCCCATATTTCTTGGCATGCTTCTCACTGTGTTTACATGCAACCTTTCCCAGTCCTCACTGACCCCTTAGACTTCAGTATATTTTTTCTTCTAACAACCTGAGGCATATTCTCTAGCTACCATGTTGCCCAAATGTGCAGATGGCCAGGAGAGCTCGGAAGTTACTCCTCTCCAGTGACTGTTAGGTACAGGACTTTGAAAACCCAGCTCCCTTGTCTCAGGTTAGGTCAAATTCTCAGATATAACTTTCCGTCCAGCATTCCTCATGGGGTCAAGTTGAAGTCTGCTTCTACAAGACTCTGCCAGAACTTGCATCCCTGTTTGATGTCCTTCCTTCCTCCTCTGCTCCCCTGACTATGTCCCCACTTCCTTAGCAACTCCCCTTGGGGGTACTTCCTTAATCAGTCACTCTCACATAAATCTTCATCTTAAGGTTTGCTTCTAGGGTACCTGAACTAAGTCATGACCCAGACCCTCATCTGTCATCAGCAACTTGGGTTTCACAAATACTGCATCATTACTGAGACTGGAAGGGGTTCAGGAGGTGAAGACTGCTCACCATGACTATTTTTTTTCCTCTGCTCTCTTTTTACTCTTGTAAGAATTCAGTTCTCACTCACTTTTTTTGAGCTTCCCAGATGGCACAGTGGTAAAAGAATCTGTCTGCCAGCGTAGGAGACCCAGGAGACGTGGGGTCCATCCCTGGGTCAGGAAGATCCCCTGGAGTAGGAAATGGCAACCCACTCCAGGATTCTTTCTTGAAGAATTCCGTGGATAGAGATACCTGGTGGGCTACAGCCCATGGAATCACAAAGAGCTGGACATGATTGAGCAGCTGAGCACGCACATGCCATTCCCTTTTATACATTCAGCACCTTTGGGATGTCAACTCAACGTTACCACCAAACTCTATGCAATGGCAGGGTTGATTGTACATAACTTCTAAACTGCCTTGAGTGCAAAGTTGGAACTATCAGCTACTTTCCTAAATTACCTCTGGTAGATTGGGGGCAAAAACAGAAATCCTTCCAATCAAGGTCTTACAAGTCCAGTGTTATTATGAAGCATTGTTATTACAAAGCAGCATACATAGTTGAAATGTAAGACAAATCCTCATGATTCATGCATGTAAAATATATGGAGGGACTTACCTGGTGTCCAGCAGTTAAGACTCTGTGCTCCCAATGCAGGAGGTCAGGGTTCGATCCTCAGTCAGGGAACTAGATCTTGCATGCTGCAAGGAAAACTTCCCATATGGTAGTGAAGACCCCAGGTGGCACAGCTAAGACCCAACACAGCCAAATAAATAAATACAAATATTAAGACATATGCAGTAAAGAAATGAACAAGATTGGCTTCCCATTTTCCACTCCATATTCATGATTGTAAATGTAATAGTGAAAAATACTTCAACTCTTTGGAAGAACCACAAACAAGAGAGTCAAACATTCTCTCATAAGGACTGATCGTGAGTTCCCAATATTTCTTACTGGA
>NW_011494635.1:1728675-1733385 GCF_000754665.1 Bison bison bison | reverse complement strand
ACTGGAATACTGACTACCAATTTGTACTTTAGGAAACCCAGGAGACCTTATTCAGTAATCTTGTTTGTGATTTCTAACATCAAATAGAATTCTTCCTTTTCTAGCTACTTTTAAAATCTCCCTGGAATATTAATAATAGAGGGGAGTAATTGGATGTGTTAGTGTAAATAACTCAGTGTCTATTTTTGTCAATATGTTTTAAAATAATCAACCAATCAAGTAATTGTTAAGTCTCTGAAGTGGCAGCAGATGTAGCCTGCCTAAAAATAGGACACAAGAACAGAGCCACTCTTCTTAATATAATACTTTTTTCTCACAACTCAAGGATTAAAATAGCTAGTTAGTTGGGTTATTAATCACTGTTACAAACTTTTTCTGAAGAGTGAGTTCTGAATAATTTAGGGGATAGTTCTTGTCCCCTATTCCCCAACACTGGCCATGAAAAGTAGGGCCACAGTGATGTCAAAGCATGAAAATGATTGATCCAATTTAAGTGGCACCTGGTTCTTAGTCTTTATGGAACTGGGTCTTTACCCAAGACCCTTGGACTCAGGAATTTGGGAACAGCTGTCAGAGCCCCACTGTGGATCTCAAGTTCTTTTTCTTTGCTGTACATGCCTTTTGTGGGAGAGTTTGTGGCTTATACCAGATTCTTAAATGGGTTCATGTTCATCATGAAATCTGAAAAACCCCTGCAACAGAATGTCCCAGTGTTGCTCACACAGTATACAACTTTGATCTCCCTCCCTGATCTAGCCTCTAGCCACACCAGCCTAAAGATATGAGATGAGGCATGCTATCATTCACCTTGCCACAAGGCATCAGAGGCAGCTTAGGGCCTGGAAAGGTGAGGAAAAACAAGGCAACTGGAACAGTTTTGAAACATATACCACACCATCACGCTTTCCAAGTTGTTCTCGACTAGAAATTTTGGCAGAATGCACATCAGTAACAAAGAGAGAGTTCTAGCATCAAGACAAAGTATTTGCAACAGTGAGAATGGGTGACTTGAAAGAGGAGAGTAGAAGTAAGATTAGAAAGTGGTTAGATCTTGAATGTGTTTTTGAAAGCAAAGCCAACAGAGTCTGCTAATGAGTTAGAGGCTGGTATTACAGAAGAAGGGATGTCAAAAATTGGGTTGAGCGTGATCGTCTGGCAGGATGGAGCTTCTATTGATGGGGGGAATCTACTGGAGGAGCATTGGGTGGAGCAACCTGGGGTTCTGTCTTTGATACATTAGATTTGAGAGGCCAATGAGCCATCTAAGAAGCGTTATCGAGTAGGCAGTTCATGGGCGATGTCCAATCTGGACATACACATTTGAGTCATTAGAATATAGATGACAAGCTTCACTTAGTGTGACAATCTCTAGGTCCATCCATGTTGTTGCAAGTGAAAAGGATTACTTCTTTCCTTTTTATGGCTGAGTGATATTCCATTGTATATATGTACCATACTTTCTTTATCCATTTATCTGTCAATGGCCATCCACGTTGCTTCCATGCCCTGGCTATTGTAAATAGCCATAGAACATTGGGGTGCATGTACGCATGTATCTTTTTGGATTGTGGTTGTCTCCAGTTATATGCCCAGGAGTGGGATTGCTAAAGCTAGCGCAACATTGAAAATCAACTATACTCCAATAAAAAAAAATTTTTTTTTAATCTTCATGAATAATAACAACAAAAAGAATATAGGTGACATGGAAAGCCATGAAACGCTTTGAGATCACCAAGAAAGAGAAGAAAATAAAAAATAGAAGAAGTCCAAGGACAGAGTCCTGGGGACCTGAAGTTTGAGGAGTGGAGAAGAGGAATACGTGAAACAGGGGGAGGAAGAGCTGCTGCTGAGACAGGAGAAAGTCCAGGAGAATGTAGGATTCCAGAAGCCAAGTGCGGCAGATTATCATTTCCAAAGATGGTGTCAGCCATAAAGGAGACCACTCAATGGCACTCCACCACTCTCTTCCCCCACTCAGTGGCAGCTCCATCCTGCCAGGTGACCATGCTCAACCCAATCTTTGATGTCGCTTCTCTCATACCCACTTCCAATTCATTAGCCTACTCTGTTGGATTTTATCAAGCCACTCACTCTCTCCCTTGACCACGTGCTGCTAACACTGCTAGGTCAGGAGGTGGGACCTGGGAGACTGACTTCCTGTCTCTTCCTCTCTCTCTCAACACTTGTGAGGCCCAAGGATGTAAGCCATCTGGCTACTCTGATGCAGATGCCACCACGCTGGGGAGATCAGATAGAGGAATAGAAACAAAGAGAGGCCCCAGAAGCCCAAGGGCACCAGCCTCTTGTGTCTGAGTCTTTGCAGCCCAGGCATCAGGCATGTGAGTGAACAAATTCCAGCCCTTGGCCTTCAAGTATTGCCAAATGTCCTTGGCTTTCAAGTGTCCACTCTGATACAGAATGAAGCAGAAATGAGTTGCCCCCACCAAGCCCTGTCCAGTTTGCAGATTTCTGAGCAAAATAATTGTGTTCATTGTTTTAAGTTATTAAATTTGGAGATAAATTTTTTATGCTGTCCTAGCAACAGGTACACCAAGTGAAGACAGAGTTTCCGAGAGAAGCAAGTTCTCCCTCGTGTCAAAGGCTGCTGGTGGCAAAATAAGACGATGGCTGAAGGGGACTTCCCTGGTGGTCCAGTGGCTAAGACTCCACGCTCCCCATGCAAAGGGCTTGGGTTTGATCCCCCGTCAGGGAACTAGATCCCACAGGCTGCAACTGAGAGTTTTCCTGCCACAACTAAAGATCCCACATATTGCAACTAAGACCTGGTGCAGCCAAATAAATAAAAATAAGCCAAAAAAAAAAAGTGATGCCTGAGAGCTGACCACTGGGTTGATTGTGTAAAAGGCACCGGGAACATGGGGTGGGAGAGGCGGGTAAGGGCAGAGCTGGAATGGAGTGGGTTTAAGAAAGAATTGGAATGAAATTGTAAACAGCTGGTGATGGCAACATTCAAGGGAGTTTTGCTACAAAGTAGATTTGGAGAAGGCAACGGCACCCCACTCCAGTACTCTTGCCTGGAGAATCCCATGGAGGGAGGAGCCTGGTAGGCTGCAGTCCATGGGGTCACGAAGAGTCGGACACGACTGAGCGACTTCACTTTCACTTTTCACTCTCATGCATTGGAGAAGGAAATGGCAACCCACTCCAGTGTTCTTGCCTGGAGAATCCCAGGGATGGGGGAGCCTGGTGGGCTGCCCTCTATGGGGTCGCACAGAGTCGGACACGACTGAAGTGACTTAGCAGCAGCAGCAGCAGCAGATTTGAAAAATGGGGCAGTGGCTGGAGAAAAACATGGGGTGAGGAGAGAGGCTTTGTATAGGAGATACACTGGTACAGTGGGAATCACCCAGTAAAAGGGGGGAAATGAACACTGCAAAAGCAAAAGGAGAACATGGCTGGAGACCATTCCACAAGAGACAAGAAGTCTGGGGGTCAATGATTCTGTGACATAGCTGCAGACGGTGGCATTAACTAGACTGTGGGCAGTTTATTCCTAGTCGCAGAAGGCAAGGATGGAAACATCACTGAGGGAAAGATGAGTCAGTACTTGTCTGCTTGCTTCCACTTTCTTAGCGGGAGAGTCAGAGGGTCGAGACAGTGCCTGGGCCCATAGAGCAGCACGATGAGACCCCTCATCGTGAACTGAAAGGGAGGACAGTTAGTGTGGCCGTGATCTTGTCCAGCCACATTCAGTGGCCTGGGTACAAACACAGAGAAGGGGCATCAGACTTAGACAAAACCAGTGAGAAAGGAACAAGGAAGCCAAGGGTCTCTGCAAGGGAGAGATGATATAGACTGGCTGCCGGATTCAAGCTGCGTAAAGAGGAAAGGAGAGCTGCGTGGGGTTGAGGGGCAGCAAAAACGCGGTAGCATCCATGGACGGCAGGTCGCAGTGGAGTTCAAGGACTGCTTGAACCCAGACATTTTAATTACCCCCATTCTGAGGATGAAGAGCTTCTTCTTAGAGGGGTGAAATTACCTCACATGTGAAGTGGCCAGAAAGTGGCCAAGCTGGCTTCAAACCCAGACTGTCCGGCTCCTGCGATAGTGAGAACATTTTTCAAACCCCAACTGCTGGTCACAAAGAAAGGAGAGAAAAAAAAGAGCAACCAGTGTTGATGGTCACCAAGGGCTCCAAACACCAGATCTGAAACAGTTTCTGGGAGAGGTCCCTGGGATCCTGGAAGCTTGGCTTTAAGTCCTGAGTGAAATCATGTTATGTGCTTTTGAAAAGATCTGTGCTTTAGGAAACTCTGCTCAATGTCATGTGCCAGCCTGGATGGGAGGAGACTTTGGGGGAGAATGGATACATGTATACATATGGCTAAGTCCCTTTGTTGTCCACCTGAAACTATCACAGCATTGTTAAATGGCTATAGGAAGTGAAAGTGAAGTCGCTCAGTCGTGTCAGACTCTTGGCAACCCCACGGACTGCAGCCTACCAGGCTCCTCCGTCTGTGGGATTTTCCAGGCAAGAGTACTGGAGTGGGGTGCCATTGACAAAACAGGAACGGCTTCAATGCAGAAACCAAGGGGTTTCCAATGCCCATTGGATAAAGATTTGCCCAAGCAAATTCTAGAGGACATGTACGTAATTTCAAGAAGTGAGCTGCAAATGCAAGAGAGTTTGGGTCCCGTTAATGTGCACCTTAAAAACAGAAGTTTCATAAACATTCTTGAAAAACATCT
>NW_011494635.1:1728337-1728575 GCF_000754665.1 Bison bison bison | reverse complement strand
CACGTAATAGCCCCTCCCCCTTCTTGTTTTTCCAGCCGGGTGGAGCAAAATGAGAGCGCAGTGACCCGCCCCAGCCTCTCTCCCAGCCGTCCCCGACGCCCACCATGAACCACTTGGAGGGGGCAGCGGAGGTGGAGGTGACGGACGAGGCGGCAGGCGGGGAGGTGAACGAGTCGGTGGAGGCCGACCTGGAGCACCCCGAAGTGGAGGAGGAGCAGCAGCAGCAGCAGCAGTATGC
>NW_011494635.1:1720261-1728237 GCF_000754665.1 Bison bison bison | reverse complement strand
AAAAAAAGAAAGAAAAACATCTGCTTCTCTTTTCCAGGTACTTGCAACCTCAAATAAAGCAGCACAGAAACACAGCACAGGAAGAGTTGGCAGGCAGCTGAGTTTTCTCTGACCTGGACCAGAAAGTCTTGGTTCTACCCTATCAGACAGGGGTCTATAAAACAAAACGTTAGCAATTAAAAAAGATTTGTGCTTATTTTTCATGGAAATCAGTTGTTAATTCCCTTTAGAATGGGAATGCAGCAGAAAAAGTTGGCATGGGGTGTAGAAACTACAAACTCGTCATTTCGGTCTATCTTGTGTGACTGGTGCATGCATCCTTCCCCACTGAGGTATTTCCTGCAGCCCAGGGAAGATTTCATCAGAGGAAGCCTGTGTTGGAATTGCATCACGATCCCGATTGTTTCAAGTCTGTCTTACAACCAATTAATTATAATGAGAACAGGGGGCTCTCCATCTTGTCCCTTGTCCTTTGGCGAGTGGTTATCACACCACGGTTATAAGAGGATGTTTGCAAGAGGAAGTTTTGTAAGAGGAATTTGACAAGGCTCTCATGTGTATTCTGCCCGCCATTGTATTTGCAATAGCATTTCCTATAGTTGATTGTCCTGTAATTCTGGTCTTGCAGCAACTCCGGCGCGGGTAATGTGTTTATTTCCAGAGCGGGTGGTTTGGGTGGGGATCACGAGATGGCAGACAGGTTGTCCTTGTGTGTTTAAAAAGGGCAGGTCAGCCCCAAGGTAATTATCTTCTCTTTCTTTTTGCCTGTAGGGAGAGAGAGAGAGGAAAAAAAGAAAATAAAACATGGCTAAGTTCTATGATTTAAAAGATGAGCATATTAAAATAGTTGGAAGAAAATTAGGTCATTTAAAACATGAAGTTTGTAGGGAGGGAAGAATTTTCTCTGCCCATTGCTTGGACCACATTTTTCTCACTTCACTCCAACACCCTTCTCCAATCTTACCCACACTGGGACTTTTGGGACCTCCTGTTACTTTGTAAATAATGACACAAGGCACAGGGGAAAAAAACCCAATACATTAAGTTTTAGCCTTAGAAATACCTGAGTTTTTATCTAAACTCCATCTGTGAATGAGTAGCCTTGAGTTAGATAAAGCTTTTTGAGCCTCAGTTCTGTCCTCTGTAAAGCGGGGATGATAATGTTACTTTGTAAGGTGGTTTGTGGGGCTTAAATAAGACAAAGTATGAAAAAGAAACAAAAAACAAAACAAAAATAACAGGAAGTATGAAAACATTTGGTTGCTCATGACTGGCACGTCTCCTGCCTTCTTCTCCTCGGGCCTTCTTCTCCTCGGGCTGTCCTTCAATTCTTCCCGTCATCTAGTCCTGACCAAGGTATACAGAGCTTGAAATGTCGCCTACATCCCAGCAAATATGGTGTTCCCCCTTTCCTTCTTTCACCCGCTCATCCTTCCTTCCTTCCTTTGAGGCCGCCACATTCCAGTTGTCCGATAAAGCCTTTCCAACTATGAGAAGCCATAGTTTACATATCATGTTTCCCTTGCCACCGCATGAAAATATCCACGACTCATGTGGCTCACCATGGTATCAGTCGTGTTCATTCATCCCATCATCTGATTTGCAAGCTGGGTCAATGCTTCCTTTCTTGTTTATGCCTCCCGTGTTGATATCATATCTGACATCGTATATTTTTATAGTGTTTCATTCTTTGTTTCCAGCATGTTTTTTCATATATTATCTCAGTTGAGCTTTATAACATCTTGTGAGGCAACCAAGACAGATATCAATATTATCGATTTTTATGTTGATGAGTTTAGAAACAGGCTGAGCAGAGAAGGTAGCTTGTCTACCACCACCTCCCAAGAGCGGAACTATAGTTTCCAGAAGCTCATTGTTGTTATCTTGATTCAAGGCAGTCACATGACCTTCACAAGCCACCTCCTGCTTGTATGTGTAATCTACAGCATGTGAAATCTTCCCACACCAGGGATCGAACCAATGTCTCTTACGCTGTATGTGACCCTAACTCCATCAGTGGAATTCTCTGGCTGCAGAGCCTCAGGAATAGGGGTGTTTGTGTACTCCAGTCATTTTTTCCAGGTTGCAAAAGGACGTATTTGAAGTGCCTTTAATATTACATATGATCTGGCTTTTTCTTTAATCTGAGATTTTCTTAAGTGCTGAGATAGACTTTGGTTTTGATTTTCTAACAGTTTAGGACCATCAGAAGCAATATCTTCGTCCTGATGGTAAGGAGAGAAGATTCCAAACAAAGTATCAGGCTTTAAGATTTGTCACGTATTTGACCAAACAGGTTTAGCCATTCCTAACTATAATTCATAAGTTCAAAAGTATGCTGAGTTTTATTGTTGCAGAACCTGTTTATCGCTTATCTCATAAGCAGTTGCCGTGTGTTTAGATTAAGTCGATGATTGCTCTTTATGTCTCAGTCCTTAGGCTGCCTAGTCGCCATATACATTCCCATAAACCAAAAATCCGAACACGCCCATATTGACAATAGAATAACCTTCTAATTTTATTTTGATTCCAGAAGACGCTGTGTTCCAGGGGACTTGACTTGTGGAATCTCGCTCACCTCATTTGTGTTGTGTTCGGCCCCATTTCAGACTTGAACCCTACCATGAGGCATGTGAGCCAAGGATTTAAACACAATGCTGGGAAATACATTCAATGTTTGGAGTTTTTAACATGAACGTGCTGGCATTATAAAATGTTTCTGATTCCTTTCTGATCCAGCTTTGGACCCAAATGTCACTGGCAATTACCCATTTTTTACTTTATTTTCTTTCAAATTTATCTTGGCAAATTTTTATTATTTTGAGTATATATCTGTGGTTTTCTGTTTTCCAAGGAAGCTTTATATGATTAAACCATTACACATAAGATGTGAATTAAGGTGGATATTATTTCTTGGTCTCTTGA
The DNA here is from genome assembly GCF_000754665.1 of Bison bison bison. Classification (NCBI taxonomy): domain Eukaryota; kingdom Metazoa; phylum Chordata; class Mammalia; order Artiodactyla; family Bovidae; genus Bison; species Bison bison. Next base: position 1,725,312 of record NW_011494635.1, on the reverse strand, counting down.
GCTAGACTTAAAAGGCAATCCTATAGGAATAAAGGAATATTTGGAAATGAATTTTCAATTCAGCAATGTGTATTGTGTGTTTACTTTGCAATAAGCAACAGGGAAGGAAAGAAAAGATTTAAATACGGGTTTGGTTTTGGAGTACATGAGATTAGTCAGTACAAATAATTGGAGAGGACTTCCTTAGTGGTCCAGTGGTAAAGCATCCACCTGCCAATGCAGGGGACAAAGGTTTGATTCCTGGTCTGGGAAGACTCCACATGCTGAGGGGCAAATAATCCTGTGTGCCGCAATTACTAAAGCTGGTGCGCAGCAACGAAGACCCAGCACAGCCAAAAACAAATAAATAAGTTTTTTAAAAATTGGAGAAATAATACAAATAACTTAAAATAAAATGCTAAAATGGAATCTAAACAAAAGATAGATGAGATTATCTGTGCTACACCTGGAAGAAAAGAGAATTATCAAGACGGACCCAAGTCATTAATGAATTGGTTCCCCCAGGCATGCCAGGCACCTTGCCTTCTGGATTCTCAGCATGTCATGAATGATGGCATGAATGTCATGAATGATGGCTAAGGAAAGTACCCATTAGAAGCCAAGACATTCATTGAGTCTGTTTTGGCTTTATATTGCAGAAAAACACTCCCAAACTTAGAAGCTTAGAAACAGCAATCATTTTTATTATCTTTCCAATTCTGTGGTTTGACTTGGGCCCTATTGGATGTTTTTCTGTTCTATGTGGTGTCTCCAGTCGACAATGTGGGGGCTTTTCTGAACCAGACATCCCAGTGGAGAACTCACGTGGCTGGTTGACTCTGGCTGTTGGCTGGGAGCTGAGCTGGGGCTGAACACTGAGTGTCCGGTTCTCCTCCATGTCCCTTGGGCTCCTTCCAGCATGGCAACTGTGTTCCAAGGAGTGGAAGCTGCCAGGCTTCTTCAGGTTCAGGACAGAAGTTCCATAACATCACATGCCATATAGTCTACTGACCAAAGCAGTCACGAGACCAACCCAGAAGCAAGGAGAGGTGAAATAAATGCCCCTTGTCAATGGCAGAATGACTTCTACATAAAGGTGAAGGAAAGAATTTCCTTGGAGACTACGCACTATAGAGCTCAAGCAAGCACACAAGATGTTCATGGTGAAGGCCAGAACTTTTCATTGGTCAGCCTGCCAGAATCATCCACTGCCACCAATTCCACCACCAGCCTCCTGCCTTCCTCTTCTTTACACCTTTCTTCCCTTGAGTGAACTGAGTCTGTGACTTCTGAGTGCATTCCAAACGCAGATGCCTGCCCTTTTCTGGGAATTGAAAGTCTTCTTTCATACTTCTGTCATAGACTCACGTCCCAGGATTGACACCACCTCCTGCACCCACAGAACTATCCTTAGTGTGATGGGTTCTCTCTCAGACCTCTGCTTATGGCCCTAATGCCTGATTGTCACCTAGTGGGAGTTCCGTAAACTCTTAGTCTCAGCTTGCCTTGGTCAAATCTGATCTCTTGCTCCCAACATTCTGGTTTTAGTATTGATAGAACATGAGATGTGGATGAAAGGCCATGAAAGATCCCATAGATGTTAACAAGTTAAACAGGTTTTGATTGAACAGAGAATGGAAAGTCTGAGCAAATCTCTATGCTTAGGACTAAGCATAGAGTGTTTACAGAACAGACAGGGTGGAGGAAACTTAGTTTGGAATGGGAAAAAATGTGGGGTGGGTGGGAAAATTGGGGTGTAGGGCCAAATGATGACAGTCAGGAAGAGAAGTTTAAATTTGACATAATAAAGAGCAGTAAGCCACTGTTCATTCTTGAGCAAAGGTGTGGTCTGGGGAAATGATGCTGAAGTAAGATTAGTCCAGTGGTGGAACGTAGGGGAGGCTGGAGAAACTGAAGTCAAGAAGGCCGATGGTTACTGGGTTCTTGGGTGATGAGTTATAGAACTAGGAGGCTGCAATGGAAATGATGAAAAAAGATGAATATGAGACAATTTGAAGGAAACAAAGTATAGGGCAGTGACTTCTTGGACATGGGAAATTAAACTAAAAGATGACCAGGAAGTGACTAAGGAAATGGACAATGGGAGGCTGCTGTGGGGTGGGGGAGGGGTTGGAATGATTGACAGCAGCGTGAAGAAAGCAATGAACAGGGAGAGACCAGAGTGAAAGAAAGATTGGTTAAACAGGAATGACTGCTCATCGGGGCTGATGAACACGGGAATGAAGAAGGAATGAGTCAGGAAATGTCAAAGGCAGAAGAGATGTTCTTCAGGCAAAGTTTTAATTGAGAAGAAAAGGAAAAAGGACAGGGTGAGAGTGACCTGTCTGGATGCTGAAAATTTTGGAACCATTGGCAGAAAGAGGGACATGGTAAAGGAAGTTTAGTTGGGAAGGAAGGTGAATATCCCAAGAGGTAAGTGGAAGGTAGCACTTGGTACTCTAGTAGCAGTATCTAGAAAGGCCAAGAGGTGGGGTGAGAAGTTAGGTGACATTGAAGAGTAAGTCCCTTGTCTGAAGTTGAGATCCTGTACCAGTGCGGCTGTGGTACCCACCTATATTTCTGGGCCACCTTGGGTTTGCCCTTCACCATCATAAGTCAAGGCTAAGATGGCACATAGGAAGGCAGGTGTACAGGGATGGGACAGGAGCCCCGAGATTCCAGTTCTCACCTTTAGTTCTCCATTGGGCTCCCCTGCTGCACACCTGACCTCCATCACCTGACATCAGCTGTTCAGCTCACCAGGTCTGAGGAGAGATGCGTGTGTCACCGAGGTGTCCCCCAAGTACTGTTCACGATCCTCAGCAGCAAATGAATTTGAAGCCATGGATCCCGGCCCTAGTCACACGTGGAGGACCAGGCTGACAAACCTCACAACTCCTTATGCAAACACGCTCTGATCGCCCTGGACCTGAGCCCTGAGGTGCCTGTTCATCCTCCTGCTTCCTCTCATCTCACATCTGCCTCCCAAGATGCCTGGGAAGAGTGTGCCCTTTCCCCACCTTCTCTTTTCTGCTTTTGACTTGGAAGGTAGACGCTTCCCCCAGCTTGTCTCTTTCCCTACTTGATGAAATTCCTTTCCTCTTCAGCTGATATCAGGAATTTCCTATATCTTCTCTTTCTCTTCTGCAGGTGAGTTGAATACATCATAGCTTTTCCTCCTAAAGACTCCATTGTATATTATCTAAGAACAGAGGTGTTCTCTCAATGACCAGGGCAATTATCAGCTTCATCTACTGCCTTTGTAAACATAATTTTCAAGTACACATGTCAAGACAGAAATCCACTGATTTCTTTTCAGTGATAGCGTTACCAATAAAGTCAAATCTTTAATGCTCTCCATCTCCAACCCTGGCTCCCTCCATCCTCCCAGAGTTCACCATTGTTGTGAGTTTGGTTTCTATCAGCCTGATAAAAAGGCAACACATTTGAACAATATAAAGGAACTACTGATGGACAAATCTCAAATGTATTACACTCAGTGAAAGAACCCAGTCTCAAAAGATTGCATATGGTTTGGTTTCATTCATAAAACATTTTGGAAAAGGCAAAACTATTGGGATAGAAAAGTTACCAGTGCTTGCTAGCTGCTTTTTTTCCCCAACTATTTTAGATCTATCCAGATTGATATGTGAGTGAGTGAGTGCGTGAAGTCGCTCAGTAGTGTCCAACTCTGTGCGACCCCATGGACTGTAGCCTACCAGGCTCCTCCCTCCATGGGATTCTCCAGGCAAGAGTACTGGAGTGGGTTGCCATTTCCTTCTCCAGGGGATCTTCCCGACCCAGAGTTCTCATTCGTTTCTTTTTAACTGCCATAGAGTTATTCTATCATATAAATACATCATTTTTCATTTATCTATGGACATTTAACAATATGTGGCTAATATAACTAATAGGAATGAATTCCACTGCACACATTTGAATGAGTTTCTCTAGGATGGATATGCAAAAAGTAGCCTTATTGGGTGGTAAAAAGTATGTATTTTTAGTTTCAACAATTACTGTTAAGATGTCCTCTGAGAAAGCCATATAAAGTTGGACTCCCAGCAAAGTGGTATGAAAAGACCCATCTCCCCCAAAACCTTACAACATTTCACATCATCAAACAAACATTCACTCGGCTGCTTTTACTACACCTTCTAACACACTGGCAATGACAAGGCAATGACAAGGGACTGCTGCAGTCCCTTCACTGGAGTAAGACAGAATGGAGACCCAGGGAGGTCTCTATGGATCAGTGTTTGCAGGGAATTGACTATTTTTTTCCCATTAACTTTGGGTGTGGATGAAGTCATTCAGCAGGAAGACAGTGGAAAACTCAGACTGGACCTTGGGAAATACATGCTTCAGTTCAGGGAGTGAAAATAAAAGAGGGCGAGGATCAGAAAGAAGAGATCAAAGACATCCTAAAAAACCAACAGCTGAAAAAGCCCTGGAAAGAGCTGGCCAGCAGCAGTTGGGGCCTGAGCGCTGGTGGCGAAGCAGCCTGTGTTCAGGTCTACTGAGCCTTTATCAAGTGCTGGGTGCTGCACTGCCTTGCATGCATATTCTGTGTCATCTTCACAGTTCGCTTTATGAATTATTAACTCTGAGGCTTGTTCTGCCCTGTTTCTCAGCTTCCCTGGGGGAATTAAACCCCAGTTGTCCACAGTGGCAATGTGCTTAATAATGCAACCTTGGGACTTCCCTGGTGGTCCAGTGTCTAAGACTCCATGCTTCCAATGCAGGGGACCCAGGTCCAATCCCCAGTCAGGGAACCAGATCCCACATGCCACATCTAAGAGTTCGCATGCCATAACTAAGACCCGGCACAGTCAAATAAAGAAACAAATATATTTTTTTAAATGATGCACGCTTTCTTGGTTTCTCTTTTTCCTGTTTACTTCCTTTCCTCCCTACCAGTGCTTCCCAGTGTCATCTCCCGAATGAGCTATTTGCACTCACATGCTTATGTCAAGGCTCGGCTGAGTCGCTGTGGGTAACAGGCCTGATATGAAGCTTTCCCAGGCCCTCGTAGAATGATGCACTGAGAGCTCCGAGCGCATTCGCTGGGG
>NW_011494635.1:1698282-1720161 GCF_000754665.1 Bison bison bison | reverse complement strand
GGGGGGGGGGGGAAGTAACGGGTCTGCAGAAGCCAGGTGGGTGCTCAGCAGCTGGGGGCCTCGGCATGGTTTGAGCATCTGCGTCAGGGACCACGAAGATGATGCTAACCAGCCAGAGGACGATGGTGGTCCCTGTGGGCCTGGGATAGACCCGGAGATCCCCAGTCACACATTTTGTGCCCCAAAGGCCAGTCAGGTGTTCAAGAACCAGGGACACAAATGCCATCCCTCCTGGGAAGGAGCCAGAAGACACCATCCCCCAGGACCCTAAACCTTCCTCCCAAACATCCAAAAAGCCATTTTGCAAAAGACTCTGTGAAAGAAGCAGAAGAGACAGAAATCGGCAAGGCCGAGCTTCGCTTCAGAGGACAGTGAACGGATCAGATGGTCAGAATTAAGAGTCAGCTGTTTTCTCTCCCTCTTTGGTAGGGGAGGATCAGGACCAAGGGCAGACCACAGGAGGAGATCCCTTTTCTCTGCACATCTGAGCAGTGCAGTGTGTTCAAGTGTGTGAGTCCCCTGGTGCAGCTGGTGGGTCCCTGGGGCTGAGCTGGGGGCGTCCATGTTGGGAGCCATTCCCCTCAGGGTTCAAATATCTTGGAGAAATGTCATGTGCCCCCAGTGATGGGCCGTAAGAGCACAGAGTCTCAACCACTGGACCACCAGGAAGTTCCCTTCATCATCTCTTCTGAGCATGTACAGGTATGAATCTGTCCCTTTCAGGGGCCCTTTTTATTAACATTAGAGCCCCTCTCCACCGGGAGTTCTGACCCTCCGGGACGAGGATGTTGTGCAATTAGGCTCCCTTTCCAGAAGGGCATTGAGATGCCCTTCTGGAAAGGCATTGGAAAGGCATGCCCTTCTGGCACTTGTTGGCCCTCTGTTTCGTATTCCATATCCATTGAAGTCGCACCTTCTACTGAGATGGGAGCTGGTCTCCCTTAGCCGTGGGGGACCCACTCCAGCCCCTTCCAGCGAGGGCTAAGGGGGACCATGGACTTCCTGGCGAGACAGACCCTGAACTGCTCCTAACAAAGTGCCCATGAGGGCAAGAGAAACATTGAAGCCTTAAAACTTCTGGCTAAATCACAACACAGATGTGATTATCTCTCGGGGCCGGGAGGCCATGCCCTTTAGAAAAAAACAAGGAGGCTGCTCCGAGGTGTGTACAGGGCACTTTGTGTTGGCAGGAGTTTAATTATTCCTTCCCAGGCAGCCGATCATAAGCACTCAGCTGACAAAGCTTCCCTGGGACCATTTGAGGAAGCAGTTTGAACCCTCTGGCTTGAGTAAACACACTGTGAGCACTGGTTCCTCTGCCCTGGACAGTATCTGAGAATAGGGCTCCAGGCCATTTCCTTTACTGGCAGAACAGTGACTTTTCAGGAGGACAAACTCCAAATGTAAGGGCCAGAGGCCTGTCTGCAGCTAACATGGGGGGTGGGGCGGGGCGGGGTAACCATAGCAACAGCAAGAGCCACCAATAGGAGCAATTCTGTCTTGAGCCCCTCTGCATCTCAACCACCGGAGGCATCCTCTCTGCTCCAGAGCTACCCTTCTTGGTCACTGTCTCCATGTTACACTTGAGGAAACTGGGGCTCCGAGAAGGAATCTGTCTCAGATTTTAACCCTACAACTGCTAAGTGATGAAGCAACATTGCAATCCAGGTCTAGTCACTAAACTGCCTTTTGCCCATATGTCATTTTCAGTCTTTGTCTCTATCTCTCTCATCCTTTTTCTTTCTATGAAACTATCTTCAAACCCTTTGGTTTTACAAATCAAACAATGAGATGTATTGTTGGAAATTTTCCCCCTCAAAGGTCAAAAATCAAGTAACTTCACTCAGGACTTTAAAGATAAAAGAGTATTTCAAAATTCTGTACTGGCTTAGAAAACTGGGAGTTGATCACCTGCCCTGGGTTTGGTTTCCTGCTGGATGCAAGGTAAGCGGGGTGGGTGGCTGAAAGTTTTCACCTTTATGTATGTGACTTTTTTGGTAGAACCTATGCACAGTCCCATGTTCCCCTTGCCCTGGCAGAGGAGCACACAACCTTTCCTTGAAGTCTCTGAGAGTCTGAATCTTCCTTCCTAGAACGTTTTGTCTTACCTCTCAGGTCCACACACTGCTGAGAAATGAGGTTGTGAAGGAGTTCTGTTGAGTGCACCTTCTCCTCCACATCCCATCCAAGTTTAGCGAACACTCAATTGTCTGCATCCATTTTAAAACTGTTTAAATTAGCCAGTTCAGATTATACTTCAAACACTACAGATGGTACCTGCCATTTGGGTTCTATCATATCAATTTGTCTCACAGGGCAATCATACTGCAAAGATACACACAGTCTATACCAAGGAGTGAAAAAAATACAAATGACTGCAGCAAGGTTACCCCATGAGGATGTTTTTCTGAGTCCACCATTCACAAAGGTGACCCACAGCTTGTCTGTGTCACTCCCGTGGCTACAGGACCAGCTCCCCAGACTGGTTCTGGGATGCCAAGTTGATCTTGCGATCATGCAAGGTATGACTTATGTGTTGTGTATTCGGAGGAGCAGAAGGCACAATCTCGTGAGTTTCTGCTGGATTTCTAGTGTAAAAAGACAAAATCAGTGTTAGCTGTCTCATAAAAGGTGAAGTTTTAATGATCTCAGTTGGGCTTCTCTTGGTACATTGTGTTGTATCCTATCACTGTGAACCAGAAAAGAAAAAAAAATCTGCAAATGTTCTTTACTTCTTGGAACTGTAGATTCAAATGTTGGGAAATGAATGACCAGAGAAGTGTTTTGGAAGGCTTAAACATTTCTAAAAAACTATGAGGGGGAGATGGAAAGGCTTGTTTGCGTATCAGGAAAGCAGAGCCAATCCAAGCAAAGCTTTGGATTTTCTGAATGAGGGAAAACACTCAGGCAGGCATTCAAATGCTGCTTCTTCAGCTTCCTTTCCGTACAAAGGTCATGCTCAGTTATAATTCTGCCAGCAGGTTAGGGACTGGAGGAAGCCCCTTGTTACCTGACAATTGTCTAATATAGAGGTGTTTGCCCTTCATGGAGTGAAGTGATGATAGATTTGTGTGAACGAGGAAGCACCAGGCACAGTGATCTCATATTTGCTACCTGCAGGTTTTAGATTTAGTTTCAGCAAGAAAATAAAATGAAAAACATTCCTCACACATGCAAGTCCCCACCCACCAAGTTGGAGGTCATTAGCTGTAGCCGGTACGTTTGTCTTCTTGGCATACTGCTGAGTGAGGGGTGATGTTTAGATTATTCATGGATTGCTGGACTCTCCCCATCATTTGTACTAATGCGGTAGTGGCCTCTGTTGGGAGTTTGACTCCCCTTCCACGGCCATTCACCATATGTCACGTGACAATGCCCCATTTTCTCTGGGGAGCTTTCCTCCCTCATTCTCTCCCAGGTAACTTGGCTTTTCCTCCATCCTCCAGCCTCAGTGATAGGCAGGGGGCCCAGGGAGGGCCAATCCAGCCCCCATTCTGCAGCGGCCATCCTATTATCAGGGAGTGGGGTGGAAAGGAGCCAGACGAAGGGGATGACAGACAGAGCCCCAGTTCCTTGTGAACCTTGAACCCTGAAGCCAACTCCGTGTCTGACATCTCACTTGCATGAAACAACAAATACCCTTGTCTTTCTTCTCTCAGCTTGAGTTGGGCTTCCTCAGAGTTATATCAGAGAAGTCTTCTCTTATATTGTTTCACCATTTTACTCCATATTCTGGCAGTTTTAATTTCTCCTTACAGTTAATCACACAGCTTTTATCTCCCTGTTTCACCTTGGGATGGTCGAGAGAGGGATTTTTTCAGTAACATTTTCTTTTGTTTACATATGACAAAATAGTTTTGAAATGTCCAGTTCGATAATTCTTGACAAAGGTACCCATCTGTGTAATAACTGTCCCAAACAAAATGAATGCTTTTTCCCGTCTCACCTCAAAGTTCTCTCATTGTCTTTCTAGTCAGTCTTTACATGAAGAAGCCATGTTCTGATTTCTATAACTAGACAATAACTTTGCCTGTTCTAGAATTTTATGTGAGTGGAATAGATGTGTTCTTTTGTGTCTGCATCTGTCACTCATCATGTTTTAGAGATTCACGAATACTGTTGCCTGAATGGGGCTTCCCTTATAGCTCAGGTGGTAAAGAATCTGCCTGCAATGCAGGAGACCCCAGTTCAATTCCTGGGTCAGGAAGACCCTCTGGAGAAGGGATAGGCTACCCACTCCAGTATTCTTGGGCTTCCCTGGTGGCTCAGCTGGTAAAGAATCTGCCTGTAATGCGAGAGACCTGGGTTCAATCCCTGGTTTTGGGAAGATCCCCTGGAGAAGGTAAAGGCTACCCACTCCAACATTCTGGCCTGGAGAATTTCACGGACTATACAGTCCATGGGGTCCCAAAGAGTTGGACACAACTGGTTGCCTGAATCACTGATTCTTTCCTCTTTATTGTTGGGTCATGTTCTGCAGTATCGACAGGTAATTTGTCTAGTTTTTTTTCCCCTTGGATATTTGCATTGTTTCGGAGATCAGTTGTTGTTTCATATTCATGTGATACAAAACTCAGGAGCCCAGTATGGCCTCCAGAATATTACAGACATGAAAACTCACTTGCCAAGATCTGGTTTCTCAACTTGATGTATATCAGAGAGGGTGGATGGGAGAAATATAGGAATTGTCGAGATAATGGCCTTCTCTGCCTGAAACAGGCAGACAGAGTTCATCCACTCAACATACATTTATCAAGTGCTTGTTGTACACCAGGCACTCCTTTAAAAAAAAATTAAAGTATAGCTCATTAGTGTGTTAGTTACTGGTGTACGGCAAAGTAACTCAGTTTTATATCCATATGTATAACACACATATGTATATAAAAAAATATATATAGAAGAACATATATATTCCTCTATATATACAGAAGAATATGAAAAAGAATACTCATTTTCATATTCTTCTCCATTATGGTTTATCATAGGATATTGAATATAGAACCTGCCTGTAATGTGGGAGACCTGGGTTTTATCCCTAGGTTAGGAAGATCCCCTTGAGAGGGGAATGGCAACCCACTCCAGTATTCTTGCCTGAAGAATCCCATGGACAGAGGAACTGGGTGGGCTAAAGTCCATGGCGTCACAAAGAGTCAGACAACCGAGTGACTGAACAGCAACAAATGTATCTGTTGGTCCCAAACTCCTAATTTATTCTTTCCTGACCTCCTTCTCCTTTGGAAACCATAACTTTGATTTTTATGTCTGTGAGTCTCTTTCTGTTTTTTTAAATAAATTTGTCTGTATTGTTATTTTAGATTCCACATATAAGTGATACCATATGGTATTTGTATTTGTCTGTCAGGCACTCTTAGGGGCAGTAATAGCAGAATCCTGGCTGGCATGGAGCTCCCATTATAGAGGAAGCTTTCACCATGCAGAGCTGTCTGCACACACTTGATCAAGATGATTTCGGATTATGAAAAGTGTCCTGGGGAAAATCAAGCCGGTTGATGTCAAGGGTGTGCGGGAGGGATGAGCCTTGCTTTCATCTGGGGTCAGAACAGTAAAGGCCCCCCTGGGGGTGATGTTGGGGTGAGGCCTGGTCAACCGGGCACCATGAGCAGAGATAAAGTCAGTTTCCATCCAAAGCAGACAGCAAGTGTAAAACCAAGAGGTGGGAACAGACAAGGGAAAGAGAACCAGAGTGACTGAGAGGGATCATGAAGGAGAGAGCAGGGGAACGGGGGTCTGGGCAGTTAGGGCAGGCCAGATGGGTGAGGCTGTGCAGGCCCACTTGTGGTGCTGCTTGCTTAGAAGCTGGTCATGAGCAGAACACACTGGAGATGTGCAGCCCACTGCTGGTCCCCTCCACTTCCCCTCCTCCCGCTAAGGCATCTTCCATGCAGGCCGATTTGGGGTGAACAGAAGATGCTGGTAAGCCTTGTACTGACGCCCTCACTGGGCATTCAGCTTCTCTCCATTTCCCTTCTCTTTGCTCCTGCTGACCCCAGGCTGAGTACTCAGGGAAACTGCCCTTAGCCTGAACTCAAAGCTCAGACTTGGAACAATTATGCAACCTGGGTTCTGTGCAGGCCAGCACTGCACATCCCTGAGAATGAGGGCCCTGGAATCTCATGGCCCAAGTGTCTCATCCCCAGGCCAGTTTCTTGTTTGTTGCCCCACATTGGATTTTGCCCAGGACTCATCCTTTGCTCTGAATCACACTGGGTCATGTTCAAGAGAGCTGGTGATATTTTTAGAGAAGAAAGAAAATTTGAAAATTTGCGCTTTTACAGCATCTTATTTACAGTATCCTCTCCAGAGCTCCTCACGGAGCTTTTTTTGGGTGTTTGGCTTCCATGGTGGCTCAGTGGTAAAGAATCGCCTGCCAATGCAGGAGACTCAGGTTCGACCCCTGGGTCAGGAAGATCCCCTGGAGAAGGAAATGGCAACCCACTCCAGTATTCTTGCCTGGGAAATCCTATGGACAGAGGAGCCTGGTGGGGTACAGTCCTTGGGGTTGCAAAGAGTCAGACATGACTGAGGGACTAAACAGCAACAACCTCAGCCCCTGCATCTGTACAATGAGGATAGTAGTAATCTCTATCTCATAAAGATACTGTGTGGATAAAGATAGTGTGTGAAGAAAAAACCTGTTACAGAGAACCTACTGTATAGCTTAGGGAACTCTACTCAATGCTCTATGGTGACCTAAATGGGAAGGAAATCCAAAAAAGAGGGGATATATGTTTACGTATAGCTGATTCGCTTTGCTGTATAGCAGAGATTAACACAACACTGTAAAACAACTACACTCCAATAAAAACTGATCAAAAACAAAAAAGTTACAGTGTCTCACATGTATCAGGAGCTTTATGAATTTTAGTTACTAATATTTTGAAGTATTATTTCTATTGACTAGTTAAGGTAAGTTCTTGATAGCCTGATCTGCTAACACAGAAGGGCCTTGGAGTCTCATTAATATTTTAAAACACTCCACGCTCTCTAAACTAAAGGGAACACTCAAAATGAGAAAGATTTCATGATCCAGGGTGTCACCTCTAAATAGCAGCAGAGTCGTTGCTGCCTTGATTAGGTAATCAGTGTCTGCAAAACAGCTGAATCACAGCTTCCCTCCCTCCTGATGGAAACTCACATGGTCATAGTACTCATGTTCTATTTCTGAACTATACCTTCATGGATGGAATTTTTGGTGAGGAAGTTAGGGAAAACCTGGGCTATCTAATTCAGAAATCTTGTGGGCAATCACATCAATGTGGTGAAAATAATTTTTTGATTAACTAACTGGAGATGGGGAAGGAAGAATGACCATTTTATCTCATTTCTAGCAAGAATAAAGTGGTGAAGAGGAATGGAAACAGCCAAATCAACCTGCCATTATCTTAATCAAGTAAGCCAGAGCACGAAACTCCTGAGTCACCTTCCTGGCCAACTATTTTTATTGACTTGAAATAACAAAGGCTGAAAGCCTGAAATGACCTACATGGCTTTTATCACTGAGCTGCCCCACTTCAGAGCCTGATGGATAAAGCTATCCTGGAATTCTCTGAGAGGTGAGGACTGTTTACATAAGTCAATACTCTGAAAATAGATTTTTATAAAGTTGGGGGAAGAAGTTAAGAGTCAGAGAAACGTTTTCTATTAAACACTGATTGAAAAATTCCTTTTCTACATGAGTGTTTTACTAACTTTGCACAGACCTGGTTCTGTTTCTTGAGCACAGGCTTCTTGGAGACATCAGAGCTTGAGAGGAAGTTTTAACAAGGAAAGATAACAAGTTAAAGCCAGAAAAGAGTTGTCTCTGGGTCAGTTCAAAACCAGAGTAACTGTGTATTTTTAAATCATGAGCCCTGTATTTCAGTCAGGAATGATGAGACCAATGCCCATCAAACAATCACATTCCTTCCAAGGGCCACTCTTGCTAAACTCACCACCAGAAGCGACCACTGCTGCAGATCCAGTGTTTTCCACCCATGTATATAACCTAGCAACCTTGCACACACCTATACACACATGCACACACATAGAGGCACACGTGCACTGGGACATAGACAGGAGTGTTTGTCACAGCACGGGCTGCAATCGTGAAATTTTAGAACAATCTCAATATCCATCTACAGGAGAATGAAGCAATGCATTGTACAGGATTCATGCCCTCAGACTATGATGAAGCAATTAAGCTTCATATATATGATAGCATATATATCAGAACTGATAAAAAAATCTCAGAAATATAATATTGTGCGAGCTGAACAAGTTGCAGGAGGAGCCACAAAGAATGATGCTGTCTTTCTATCAGGCTTCGTGGAGTTTCTGAGTTGGGTGAGAAAGGGTGGAGATGTTTTACAGTTCACCTTACTTTGCCCCAGGCTAAGGTCTAGACTGATCGGTCACGTAGATGGCTGGAGCCATCCTTTCTCTGTCTTGTCTGTCATCCACCTAGAAGCCCTGAGGTTTGTCTTGCTGGACTTTTCATCAACTTAATTCACTTTTATTTAACTTACAACATCAGTTCCTTGTTTGCTGAACTCAGTGCTGGCAAAGAAACACTGAAAATCTTATGTACTATTCTGTTAACAACCTCTGCTTATTATTTTGACTGTATTCTCTTGTAAGACTGAGCGCTCTCTAGGGTTGAAACAGATTTGAGAGCAAGTAGTTGATTTGAGAGAGGATCCCAGGAAACACTGGGGCCACGCTGGTGAAGAAGGGAGACAGAGAGGGGAGGGTTCACGATCGAGCAGGTAAGTACGGCATTCCTGAGTTATTCCACTACCAAGATGAGGGAGCTGGGCTCCTTATCCATCACCTGCCTGTCTGGCGTTGGTGAGGGCAGCTTCTGAGAGCAGTGATTCCGATGTGTTCACCGTGCCCTGTGCATGGACCAAGTATGCTCCCACAAGAAGAAAAAAACCTTTGGACAAGAGTCACAAGTTTTCTTGCACGTGGCCTCCAGGCCGAGGTGAGGACAGATGACACTGGGTGGAACACCAAGAATGTCTGTTCATTCTTGGACCTTGACCTCAATGGCATTGTGATAAGTGAAGTAAGTCAAGACAGAAAAAGACAAATGTTGTATGATCTCTCTTATACGTGGAACCTAAAGAAGCAAAGAACTCCCATAAAACAAACTTGCAGGAAAAGATATCCGATTTGTGGTTACCAGAGATGGGGCAAATGGGGGGGTGAGCAGGAAGAATTGGATGAAGGTGGTCAAAAAGAACAAACTTCTAGCTATCAGATAAATAAATATCAGAGATATAATATACAATATGACGGCTATAATAAACACTATAGTAAACGTTGCTGTAGGGATATAATACATAACACAATGGCTGTAGTATACACTGCTATAGGGATATGATATACAACACAATGGCTATAGTAAATAAATTGCTGGAAGTATATTTGAAAGTTATGAGAGTATAAGAATTCTCACTACAAAGGGAAAACTGTTTTTCTTTTTCATTCTTTTGTATCTGTATGAGATGATGGATATTAACCAAATTTATTGTGATAGTTACTTTACCCTTTAAGTCAATCAATACGCTGTACACCTTAAACTTACATTTGGTGTGTTAATTCAGTTCAGTTCAGTTCAGTCGCTCAGTCGTGTCTGACTCTTTGCGACCCCATGAATCGCGGCATACCAGGCCCGCCTGTCCATCACCAACTCCCGGAGTTCACTCAGACTCACGTCCATCAAGTCAGTGATGCCATCCAGCCATTTCATCCTCTGTCGTCCCCTTCTCCTCCTGCCCCCAATCCCTCCCAGCATCAGAGTCTTTTCCAACGAGTCAACTCTTCGCATGAGGTGGCCAAAGTACTGGAGTTTCGGACCTTACATCTCAGTAAAATTGGAAAATATCTGAAAAAAAAAAAGAATTTCTGCTCAGCTTCTTGGGTGAATGTCAGCAGGGTAAGTTTTACATCTGCCAGTGTTTTCCAATCAAGTTCAACTTATCTTGTGATATACCAGACCCAGTTAAATACGAATTGTTCTTTGCTAGGATTTCACTTTCCAAAGTAAGAGACATATAAACCATATAAACAGTGTATTGAATGCCACACTTTAAACAAATTCCTTTGTGTCAAGACTCTGAATATACTTCCAAGAGTCAGGGCTTCTAGAAGATGGGGATCTATCATTACAGACTTGCAGGACCTCATGTAGGTCCTGCAGTTGGAGAATTGTCAGCGGGAGGAGAGTGAGTGCTCTCAAGGGCCCCACAAGCTCTGGAGGTCTCGGTAGCATCACCATGAATCCGTGCCTGAAGTCTGGTGATCCAGGTTCAGAAGCTCAGTGTTGCAATACCTGCTCGTGGCTTTTAAGCTCTGAGTGACTAGTCCAGGCCAAACAAGCCAATCCGTAAAAGATTTTATCAAGTCAGGCAGAGTCAGAGCCCTGGTGGGCCGGCAGTTCTTGAACAATACTTCCCGCCTTCCAGCAGTTTCCACTAAAGTTAGCACTGTCTCTCCCCTGGGAGTTCTTGGTAAACACTGGCAAGGTCTTATGACCTAAACTGCCTTCTAATCAATCATCCAAGTCACCTTTCCTGTGTCATCACAAGAGTATAACAATCTGTTGTGTCCTTCTCATTTTAGCAGTTCCTTCCTGAGATTACACCTGGGGCTCTTAACAGACACTGGGAAAGCCCACTAGTATCACAGTGAATGCAGTTCTTGTATTACTGAACCAAACTCAGGTCCACTTGCCCACTTGCAGTAAAGGTAACCTACTGACACTGGGTTGTGGTGAAGGAAAGTTTAGTGTTTACTCTAAGGCGCCATACAAAGAACCTGGGACTTCGAGTGCTCCAAACATTCGAGCTCCCCAGTGGGTTTCAGCAAAGCGTTTTTAAAGGCCAGGTGAGGGAGGGGCATCTTGCTCATGCACAATTTCCTGATTGGTTGATGGTGAGGTCACAGGGGTTAACACTATCCATCCTTAGGCTCCAGTAAGCTGGGGCAAGGTGTTCAGGGAAATCTTCCATCCGGCGGTGGTATTAGCATTTGTAAATCAACTCAAGAAGTGTGCATCAGATACTGTTATCTAGGTGCTTCACTGAGGAGCTCAAGCAGGCGATTCGGGGAAGGGTTTGTCCGAGGAAGACTCCATGGACTCCAGCTCCTTTCTATCAGGAGAGCCTCCTTCTCTGGCTCCAAAGTCCAGCAGTCTGTCTGGTGGGGGGTTTTGAAGAACCAAACATAAAAAGATAGTGACACGAATGGCCAGGCAGAAATATGAGCTCCTTCAGCATGGATAAAAGACTGTGTGTTCCTAGCAGACACAGGATGAAGGGGGAAGTTTCCTTTGTTTCAAGTCTCCAGGGCTAGGAATGTCACCTAACAAACAAAAGGTCCTGGTATATCGGTCCGAAATCTCCCTTTGTCCATTTTCAAGGTTGATTTTTACGAGATCACTTCCCTAACAAATTGATGAATGATCATAATTCTTTTCTTTTTTGGTACTTTAATACTTTATTGCTAAAAGATGCTGGCTATCTGACAACCCAGGGTTGCCACAAACCTTCAGTTCGCAAAAATCGCAGTATCTGTGAAACATAATGAAGTAAGATGTTTGCCTGTATGATGTGTGCATGTTAGTGAAAAAGTAACCTAAAGCAAGTGGAATATGGTTCTAGGGGCATTACAACTACCTTTATGTTACCGTTATTCCCCACATAGGTCACAGTATATGGAAGAACTGATCACACTGAAAAATCCTACTATTTTTTTTGGCCGAGCCACAACAGTATATGGGATCCTGGTTCCCTGACCAGGGATGGAATCTGGGCCCCCTGCATTGGAAGTGCAGAGTCTTCACCACTGGACCACCAGGGAGGTCCCTGCTTGTGGTCATTCAGAACCTAAAGTTCACTGTCATTCTTCATTTTCTGTAATATATCTCCAGATGTATATTAGAAATATGTAGACAAACATGAATTGTTTAACAGCAAGCTTAGTGCTCATTAGCTGCACTCTTGCTTCCTCCTCAGTTTAACCTCAGGCCACAGGGATCCTAGGATTCTAGGATCTGGGATTCTAGGGAAATTTGGATTGAGCCCAGCTTCTTCAATTGGGAATGGTCATAATTCTTAATTCCTCTCTCTCTCCATTCATTCCCTTTGCCCTCCTCCCCTGATGCTCAGTTCAGCCATGTACGTTGCTTTGGCCAGTAGGATAACAGCAAATATGTCACAATTAGAGGCTCATAAATGCTGTGCAATTGGGCTTGCTCATGCCTGCCCTTGGTCATTATCATGAGAAGCACACTCCCAAGCTGCTCCACTGGTCCCAAGGGGATGAAATATGGACCAGAGCCAGGGTACCCCAGTCCTCCCAACCAAGGCCACTCTGGATCAACCAGTAGCTAGTGGACTGCCAGATATGGAAGCAGTCTCAGCCAAGATGAGCCAAGTTCAACCCAGATCAGGTGAGTCCCACACACCGTGGAGCTGGACAAACACCAGTGTAGCTGCTGAAGTTTGTGGTTGGTCTCTATACAGCATTTTAATGGCAAAGATAATTGATATACCCTTTTCCCAACTCTTCTGGAAATTTCATCTATGTTCTTGTCTGCCCATCCATCTACTTCAAGGAACTAGTTACAAACCCAGCACATTTTTAAATACTTCCTGTAACACTGGAAGGATCAAGTCAATTTCTATTCCCCTGCTTCTTTCAGGTATGCCTCATGCTTTTCCTATGAATATTCTACTAATTATTTTGCAAATACCCTAATATCCTCTTTGGAGACAAACTTTGGGTTTTTTCCTTGCTGCCAGCACCTAAATTCGTTTTTCTTTTTTGGTGGGTGGGGGTTGGGGGAGGGCATGCTATGCATTATGCGAGATCTTAGTTCCCTCACCGGGGGTTGAACTTGTGCCGCCTGCGTTGGGAGCAAGGAGTCTTAACCACTGGATTGCCAGGGAAGTACCAGCGCTCAAATTCTTGAAGCTGTTTCTTATGTCTGTCTCTCCCTCTGGAAGACTTTTCTTCCTACCTTCTTGCCCCTACATTACTGCTTTCTTTTTGGGAAAAGTAATCCCAGTCAAGTCAGTCACTTTCTGGGAACAAAAATCTAAATTATCATGTGGACACCAGACTAGTCTGAGGTCATGAGGTGAGTCAAGCAGAGAGTCATAGATTCTCAAAGAATTTGCAAAACAAGAAGGATACTGGAGATAAGCCATTGGAGATGGTGTCTGGCTTTGTCCAGCAGAGAAGACCAGTCTTTGAGATTTGTAGTTTCAGATCCTTGAGGCCACAACAGATATCCTCTCTGGTTTTTGCTCCATAACAACAATCTCCAAACTCAGTGGCTGAATGCAACCAGCATTTTATTTGCTTATAACCCTGTAGTTTGGGATAGGCTTGACTGCGACAATTCATCTCAGCTCTGATGGAGAGAAGTATCTCTTGGCATCTTTTGGATAAATTATTCAAGTCGAACTTTTTAGTATCAGAGGTGTTACTTTGTCATCTTTATGACTGGTACAGTTTAAGTTATTAATCTCACTTATAATAACCTGAATTATTACTTTAACTTTGTAAAGACCTATAAACCACACTTGGGTTTGGTTTTGTGGCACGCCAGAGAAGTAAAATATACCTGGAACAAACTGCTGGGTCACAAATTTAGGTCCATGAGCTTTTGACCAGCATTCTTGATCCAGCATCATTTAAGGTCCAAAAAGATACAGCTATTTCACCTAGTGTGATGGGGGCAGCAATGAAAACATCCCTACTTGCCAAGGGGTACACGTTACAAAAGTGGGTATAAAAGATTTTAGGACATTGCTTGACCTATTGTGACAGTGTTCAGTGTACACTTATGGAAAACTATGGAAAACTACAGCTGTGCGTTCTGCTCTGCTTAATTACTCAGTTGTGTCAGATTCTTTGCAACTCCGTGGACTGTAGTCCACCAGGTTCCTCTGTCCATGGAATACTCCAGGCAAGAATACTGGAGTGGATTGCCATGCCCTCCTCCAGGGGATCTTCCCAACCCAGGGGTCAAATCCAGGTCTCCCCATTGCAGGCGGATTCTTTATGGTCTGAGCCACCAGGGAGGTCCATATAGCTGTGTAAACTCCTCCTATTAAACACATTTAGAAATCAAGTGTGTACACAAATTGACAGTCTGAGCAAACAAAATTTCCTTGTTTGCATTTTCTAGGAGTGGGAGAGGTGGGAGAAACAAAGTAACATTTATTGAACATTTTGGTACCAGGCATTGTACTCATTCTTTCCATGCTGATTTACTCTTTGGAATAGGGTTTCTCAGGTGATGCTAGCAGTAAAGAACCCACCTGCCAATGCAGGAGACATAATGAGACACAGGTTCAATCTCTGGGTTGGGAAGATCCCCTGAAGGAGGGCATGACAACCCACTCCAGGAATCTTGCCTGGAGAATCCCCATGGACAGAGAAGCCTGGTGGGCTATAGGCTGCTGCTGCTGCTGCTGCTAAGTCGCATCAGTCATGTCCAACTCTGTGTGACCCCGTAAATGGCAGCCCAACAGGCTCCTCTGTCCCTGGGATTCTCCATGCAAGAATACTGGAGTGGTCCTCTGCAAAGAGTAGGGCATGACTGGAGGGACTTAGCATCCACCCACTCTTTAGAATAAAGAGCCCAGTGTAAGTTTGTCTCCATTTTCTAGATGTGGAAAACTGAAGCTTGGAGAATTGTCACCCACTTAAGATTACAAAGCTAGTAAGTGGGGAGGACTGAAAGTCAGGTCATTTGCCTTTGCTGTCATCTCAGCCAGCCTCCCACAGATCCATAGGAAGTCCATTTGTCTCCTCTCACTTTGGCATCACCACCCTCACTCTCATTAGGCCCTGCTGTTTTCACAAGGCTACAAGAATACACACTCATTTCTGCAACCCCAGTGGTATGCCGAATACTATCACAGCACAAAGTTCAGGTGCTCAGTCTGAGCTGAGCTCAGTCCAACTCTTTGTGATCCCAGGGAAGAACACCAGGCTTCCTTGTCTATCACCAACTTCCAGAGCTTGCTCAAACTCATGTCCATGGAAGCGGTGATGCCATCCAGTCATCTCATCCTCTGTTGTCCCCTTCTCCTCCCACCTTCAATCTCTCCCAGCATGATGGACCTTCAATCTCTCCCAGCATGATGGTCTTTTCCAGTGAGTCAGTTCTTTGCATCAGGTGGCCAAAGTATTGGAGTTTCAGCTTCAGCATCAGTCCTTCCAATATTCAGAACTGATTTCACAGCACAAAGCTGGGTAGAACCACACAAAATCAAACTGCTTCTGATATTCTTCACACAGCCCTTTGCATAGCCTTTGCCTCCTAGCCTTGCCTTGGGCGTGTTCATCCTTTCCCAGTTCCAGGTATCACCTCCTCCAGGAAGCCTTCTCTGAATCCTCTTTTCATTGTCATTCTGCAGTCTTCCCTGCCATCTTGCATAATGCGTTGCAGGTATCACTGCTGGGAATTACTACTGCCTAGTTAGGTAGGTGTCTGTCTCCTCCATTAGAAGGTGACTTCTAAAGGGGTTGAAGCTTCATCCTCATTGTAACTCTCAGCTGCATCAGTACCTATTTTCGTAATTATTTTCTAAGCCTGTTTTTCCAGTCTCCCATTGATTTTGACAGCCAACATTCTTTAAATCAATTATCTTTTGCTTAAGCAGCCAATGTCTGTTGCTTGCAACTAAGAATCCTATCTGAAATACCAAGTAAAAACTCTATAAACTTAAGACATAGGTCTATGTGTAGATCAGGAAAAGAATTTAAACTGTTGTGTTGTTTTTCCCAAGAAAGGTTATGTTCTCCAATAATTATTTTGAGATTCATTTTTTTCCCTAGAAAATTGCAGGAATCTGCAAGGAAAACAAGCTGTATGATGGTGTTCTCCATTTTGAGTAAATACACTCTGTTGACATTTCATACTCTGCATTCATTTTTAAAAAATTTAACACCCAGTTGAAAATTAAAGTGTGTATCTGATCTAATAGTAAATCTAATGATGACACTTTGTTTATTGGGGACAGAGGTGAAGGTGACGATCAAATTTTTGCAGACGTCTTGTCTTATGTAAATCTGTCTCTCTGGTCTTCATACATCATCTTTTATTCAATTTTTATTTCCTATTGACATAGTTTTCACTATTCTTGATTTTTTTAAGCATTATCATGCAAAGACTTTTTTTTTTTACTATATACATTCTCATGTGCTTACTTCTGTGCTTATTTTTTCCACTGTTGATCTAAACCCATGATTTAATACCGAAATGTTATTAATGTTTTGATGATAAAAAAAAGAAAATATGCCCCCAGAAGATGACATCGTGGTTGAAATGCACAGCTGTGAAAACATCTGCTTGAATACATTTAGAAAAACGATTAGGTTTCTTTCCCTTTGGGCATTACTCTGTTATCAGGCATCCATCAGACATATCAAAATGAATAGAACATTTTCAAAAATTTTTTGAGCCTTTTCTGAATTGAAATTCTCATATAAAATGATTTATAGTCAAGTTTAAAGTTAAGTATTAAATCTCCTTTCTTGACAGAGATTTGGAAAGAAAATAAACTAATAGGAAATATTTTTGGAGGAGAAAATAATATATGTTTTTAGGGTATACAGTAATATATCATCTGGAAAACAGAGATTGGGTTTCTTGTTTCTTAAGCATTGGGCATTGCATTTCATTCTTATAAAGGGTTGTCAGCCATTCTTTTTGGGGAATTTTAGGTGTAGATTCTCAGGAGCACAAGATACATATTAAATGATATTAAGTCAGCATTTTAGGGTGAAAGCTGATGCAAGAAAAAAAACTTGAATTTAATACGTTGTATCTTTTTTAAGAAGATAAGAGTGCAAGGAGTCCCATGATCAACAAAAAAACAGACAACTGGGGGAGGCTCTTTGAAGATCCAGTATGTCTGACCCACTGAATTGTAATCCAGAGGAAAGGTACAATGAATTTATCTGACAGGAATATTTGTGGATAAAAGTTGAATTTTTCCTGATATTAAAATTAACATAACAGTCATGACAATCAGGATTAACATTCAGGCTTGAGGTATTTTAGTCAATCTAAAAAAAAAATTCTTCCAATCTGAAAAATTCTGATGAAAGAAAAATTTGGAAATAAAATACATTAACAAGTTGGTTACCTGGAAACCACAGATCTGGCAAGTCTAAGTACCTGGAATGATCCCAACTGTGGAAGTTAAGAAGATGAACACAAATTGTCTCTGATAGCCATGAGTCAGTTTAGGGGCAAGATGTGGTCAAAATTAGATACAGAAAGTCTATGGGGGTGTTTCTCCTTTGTTGCTAGTAGCAATGCCAATTTAGGAGGAGATGCAGGGGGCCACAGAGGTGGGGGGGGGAAATAAATTATGGTTTCAGAAACAATGAATAGTCTGTTTAAGAAGATGGGGATTAATGTACAGCATAGAGAATACAGCCAGTAATACTAGGAATACTATGTCTGATGACAGATGGTGACTAGACTTATTGTGGTGATCATTTTGTAATGCATAAAAATATTGACTCACTATGTTGTACACCTGAAACTAATATAATATTGTGTGCTAATTATAACTCAATAACATGGAAGATGGGGAAGCCTGAGGTATATTTTAGAAAGACTTCTGAGAAAAGAAGCCTAGAATTTTAAAATATGGGTACATGTTCATTAAAGCAAAACCATCCTACTGAACAACATTCCCTAATTATGCTGAGATATTAATGAATGCGTGAGTGAATGAAAGAAGCAAAGTGAGAACACAGGAAATTTTTTCATTACTTCTTATGGTTGCACGGCACTGCCGTGTGTGGATGGACTGGGTTCAGGTGTGTGTGCATGTACAGAAATTAATTTTCACCCAATTCTGGAATCCAGAAATCTGGAATCAAGGTCAGGGTCAGGCTCCTTTTGGAAGACCCCCAGGGAGACTCCTTCCTGGATCCTGGCTTCTGGTGACTGCAGGGGTCACCAGGCTTGTGGTCTCATAACACCAATCTGCCTGTTTCACCTTCTTCTTTGTTTGTGTACTTAACAAAGTCTCCCATGTCTTACAAAGACACTCACCAGACTCAGGGACCACCTACGTAATCCAAGATGATTTTACCTTGAGATCCTTAACCTGACTACCATATGCAGGGATTCTTTTTCCAAAAAGTCACAACCACAGGTTCTGGGGAATTAAGACATGGACATATCTTTTCAATCTACTATATTGATTATTGCAAATAATGCCAAAGGAGTAAACGTCCACAAATGGTTTTATATGTGTGCAGGTATAGACTCTACTTCATAGTAGACTCTTAGAAGTACGATTTTGGTGTCAATGGACAAATTTCTGTAATTTAGCCAAATTCTCCCCTATAGGAATGGTATCATTTTGCACTCCTATCAGTTATGCTTCTCTACAGCTCTGCTGAGCTTCCCCTGTGGCTCAGTGGTAAAGAATCCACCTGCAATGCAGGAGCCCCAGGTTCTATCCCTGTGTCAGGAAGATCCCCTGGAGGAGGACATGGCAACCCACTCCAGTATTCTTGCCTGGAGAGTCTCATGGACAGAGGAACTTGTGGGCTACAGTCTATAGGGTCACAAAGAGTCGGACATGACTGAAGGGAATTAGCACTCATGCACGCACAGCTCTACTACCAGAGTATGTTGTCAAATCATGTTTCTATTTTGCTAATCAAAATGGCATTTCAAGGTAGTCTAATCTTAATTTGCATTGTAAGTGTTTAACTCTTGATTTCATTATCTGTATTTATTGGTGTCAGCAGGCTACTTCTTCAACAGCATTCAAGGGTCTACAAAATACTTGGCACTCTGAATCTCCAGGGATAAACATTAATTGCAAAGCAGGTGATTTGCTCAAGTCTAGCAGGAATTATTTTTCAGTGCAACAGAAAATAAGAAGAATATTTTTATTTATTTGTATTTCACTTGGAATATTCATGGTGGGTGGGTGAAAAGCCCAAAATAATAACTTAATAATTGGCTTTTTAGAGACGACTCAGAGTTCTATATTTTCATCAGTAAGTAAAGGCTAGATATGATGGATCAGATGAATCTACACGCACATGAATGTCTGTTTATGGTACCACCAAGTTTGAACCTTGTCACGTGTGCGCGGAACACTGTTGTTTGTCTCCTCAGTTTTCTAGTTGCTCTGTCTCTCAACTAAATTGGAAGCTTTCGAGGTCAGGAGGCTGCATCTTATGCAGCTTTTTATCCCCAAGGTTTACACTCATGCCTTGCACACAGCAGGTGCTCAACAACAGTTTGATTTTGATAACAGGTTGCTTTGCGACAGAAAAATTGAATTCCCTAAGGCAAGAGCATCCTATTTTTTCCATCAGTACAATGAAAGGTATCTTCTTAAAGGAATACTGTGGTGAATATTGTGACTTACAATGTGTAGCCAGGGTCAGGCTAAATTTCTGTAGCAAAAGCACCCAGAATGTCTTCACTCAAGAGGGAAGGTTATTTGTCTCTTGTGACAGTCATGGAAGGTTTGTGGTCCTGATGGAGATGACACCGGGGGATCCACTCTGTCATCATCCTGAGTGTGGGGCCTCCATCTCTGAGTCTGAGATTCGTGCTATTGGGTTTATTGGTTGTCTATTTCTTTTTATTCCTAAGTAATATTCCTTTGTATGAAAATATCCCAGTTCTATCAGTGCTATTTGACAACTTGAAAAATAGAGGTTCTAACAACTAGGAGATATTTTTGGCATACCTTGATTAAACATGTAAGACTATTTTAGTTTTTTATCCCATTTTCCTTAATAAGCTTTTATTGAGTACTTTCAGGATCAAATACTGTGTTCAGGAATGAGGATACAAGGCTGTATAAATCGTTGGCTCTTCCCCCTGGTTAGTTTAGCTGACTGAGGAAAAGACAGTTGTGTTATCCCAACCTGATGGAAACCACGTGATTTTAAACAGCTTAAGTTTGAACAGCTTATGCCTGCTAAAATATTGTCAAAATTTGAAGCATCAAAGGATCCAGATGGCAGTAAATATCCCTACAGATCTGCTAAAAGAAATCTCCAGACCATCTTGCATCTCAAAGTCTTGCCCCAGGTTACAGGCACCTGGCTTTAAAAAGCATCTCAGCCTGAGAGTCAGGTCCCTCAGGTTCTATTTCTGGTTCTGCTACTGTTTTGCTAGGTAGCCTTGCACAACACAGAGAACATGCACTTCCTACAAAGCAAGAGGCGAGAAGTTGAGGAGCCCTCCTGGTGAAGCACTCTCATATTCCAAGTGAGGATGGGTCCCAGGAACCAAAGGCCTCCTCTCCCAGAGTCTAAGCATTCCTTTCCCTACTGCCAAAGCTGTTCATTTTAGTGCATAATTGGAGCTCTGATTTTGATATGGCCAAAGGGTTTGCCACTCCTTCCCTCACTGTGTGTTAGTCACACAGGCAGGTCCAACTCTTTGGGACCCCGTGGACTGTAGCCCACTAGGTTTCTCTGACCATGAGATTCTCCAAGCAAGAATACTGGATTGGATAGCCATGCCATCCTCCAGGGGATCTTTCCGACCCAGGGACAGAACCCAGGTCTCCTGCATTGCAGGCAGATTTTTTATACTACTGAGCCACAAGTGAAATCTCACTGCTGCTGCTAAGTCGCTTCAGCCGTGTCCGACTCTGTGCGACCCCATAGACGGCAGCCCACCAGGCTCCCCTGTCCCTGGGATTCTCCAGGCAAGAACACTGGAGTGGGTTGCCATTTCCTTCTCCAATGCATGAAAGTGAAAAGTGAAAGTGAAGTTGCTCAGTCGTGTCCGACTCTTAGGGACCCCATGGACTGCAGCCCACTAGGCTCCTCCACCCATGGGATTTTCCAGGCAAGAGTACTGGAGTGGGTTGCCATGAAATCTCACTATCTGGTGTGAATTCAGAAGTCAAAACTTAGATGGTTTACATTGTAAAAGCTTTGAAAGTTGTCCTACTGTAATGTTTCTGCAGCCATGAAATTAAAAGACGCTTACTCCTTGGAAGGAAAGTTATGACTAACCTAAATAGCATATTCAAAAGCAGAGACATTATTTTGCCAACAAAGGTCCATCTAGTCAAGGCTATGGTTTTTCTAGTGGTCATGTATGGATGTAAGAGTTGCACTGTGAAGAAAGCTGAGCGCCGAAGAATTGATGCTTTTGAACTGTGGTGTTGGAGAAGACTCTTGAGACTCCCTTGGACTGCAAGGAGATCCAACCAGTCCATTCTAAAGGAGATCAGTCCTGGGTGTTCTTTGGAAGGACTGATGCTAAAACTGAAACTCCAGTACTTTGGCCACCTCATGCGAAGAGCTGACTCATTGGAAAAGACTATGATGCTGGGAGGGATTGGGGGCGGGAGGAGAAGGGGACGACAAAGGATGAGATGGCTGGATGGCATCACCGACTCGATGGACATGAGTCTGAGTGAACTTCGGGCATTGGTGATGGACAGGGAGGCCTGGCGTGCTGCGATTCCTGGGGTCGCAAAGAATCGGACACGACTGAGCGACTGAACTGAACTGAACTGAACTGAATGTTTCTTGATTCACGTTGCAGTAGAGAGAACTGGGGTGGGCGCACAGGCCGGACTGTAGGTACAGAAACCTGGGCCTCCAGGGGTAGGTAGGGGGTCGGGCAGATGCTGCACCCATCTGGAGAGGCGGTCTCAGGGGCTGGCCTCCTGGAGAACTACATTTCCCAGGAGCACTGGTGGCCTGGCGAGCGAGGCACGTGCCCTGAGCGGGCGCACTGACTCCAATGGCGCGGAAAACACGCCAGCCTGATTGGAGGTCGCTGTCACGGAGCATCCCGGGGCTCAGAGGACAGCGTGCGCGCGGAGGCCACCTTCT
>NW_011494635.1:1682542-1698132 GCF_000754665.1 Bison bison bison | reverse complement strand
ATACCAAGAAGGACGCGCTGACCCGCCTGAAGCACCTGCGGGCGCTGCTGGGTGAGGCGCGGCGCGGCCGAGGGCGCGCTCCTGCGGGGATCGGGCGGGGATCGTCGGGCTGCGATGCCGGGCTGGGGACGCAGACCCTCCGCGTGTTGCCCGGAGGCCCCCTGAGTTGTAAACTTACCCCCTCCCCCGGGTGGCCTCGGAGCCGGACTGCGGCGGGACGGTCCCCTCCCCAGCAAACCCTGGGGGTCGTCGCACGCACCCATCGAACTGTCATCTCCCCTCCTAGTTCTTAATTTTAATGTTTGAGTCCGAGACCCTAAGTGGGGTCCCATCGCAGACTGAATTGAACTGTCATCTCCCCCCACCCCCAGCCCCCCCCCGCCACTTTTAATTTTACTTTTTTTTGAGTCTGATCCCCCAGTAGACTGAGCCTCCGAATGGCCTCGGGATACATTTAAGTGTCACTTCTCTTCCCATGGATCTGGCTGACTCGGTTTCTTTGTGTCCTTGGTGTGAGGGGGGCTCCTCGTGTTTGCTGGGAGGGAGGGGTGACTTTCCTGGGTTCCAGGAGGCTGCTTATGCTTTATTGTCAAGATGACTGACAGTTTTGTGGCTTCTTGCGTCTTTGTGAGCCCATTGTGTGGAGGAACTGCAGACCCCAGGTGGGCCTGCACTTGACCTGGGATGAAGCTCACTCCCGTGGGTGTCAAGTGTTCCCAAGGCCTCCGTTCACCTGCCACCTGTGATCTGCAGCCAGTTTACTCTGCTATTTGTTTTCTCTTCCTACCCCCTTGAGTCTTAATCTTTGTTTAGAATGTAAACACCTTTACTGTCAATATACAGACTTGTCTTTGTGTATTTGGGGGCTATGAAAAAGATACTTTATGTGTCTTCTAGATGTCTTTTTTTCTTCTTGAAAGGAGCAAAATTGCCTGATTTAGGGCACAAAGTCTGCATGTGTCTGTCACTTGAGGAAAGAGGGCATAACAGAATTCATTGTACGTGTGAGAATTTAAATAAAGCTCTTGTTCATGAGGTTAAAATTTGCAAATGATTTCTATTTATACTGTGAAATACCTCTAAGGAAGAAAAATCCACACACCTAGTTTTGCCAAGTGACGTTTTTCACATTCTCGGATTCCTTGAGATGCCACTGCCGGCTTGGTCAGTTTGGAATGAAATGTAAATTAGGTACTGTTAGAGGGATTAGCTTTCAAGACTTTTGAAAGTGAAATGCAGTCTTCTTGGTAAACTGAGCTTTCTACTTCCTGTACTGAAATACCAGGCTCACACAGGTTGTATTGTGTGGGGCTCTTTAGTGACTGATTAACACCTACTGTAGGGACATTTTTGATAATGGAGGGCAGAGCAGAGAGGTTTTTTAAAGTAGTTGATGCTTGGGGACTTACTCTGTGGTAGAGAACTTGAACTTGTGTTCAGTCCAAGCCTACAGGATTAAGTTGGCTACATTTTGCAAAGGCAGAATCCATTAAACCTAGACGTTGGGTTTCTTAGAGACATATAGTACTTTGTTACTGTTCTGAGCAGTTCTGAGAAAGTAATTAATTTTCAAGGCCCTGTGGTTTACTTGAAAGTGTTTGTCTCATTTTGAGGAACTTTGTTTTGTCCTTTCATTAACACATCTGACCTCAGTTTTGTAGCCTGGAGGGGCTCTTTCATATTCCTTATGTATAGTGTTTTTGTTGTTGTTGTTGTGGATTGGCTCGGTTTACTTCGTTTATTATTGTAGTCTTTATCTGTAGGGACTAGATTTTTGTAAACATGTCTGAGGCATTCTGATTCATACTGTTTAGTGTAAACTCTTGCTTACAACTGTGGGTTTAAAGGCTTTAAAGACAAATAGTACAGCAATGTAGTGGTCCCACCACATCACATACCCTATTGATTTGCTACTTTATGGAAAAGTCTACTTAGAAAAAAAGACCTTCTGATCTAAAAGCTAGGACTTAGCCAAGATCAAGAAACTATTTGAATCAGGATTGACATACACACACCCAGGTGGCTCAGTGGTAAAGAATCTGCCTGCCAATGCCGGAGACACAAGAGATGCAGGTTTGATCCCTGGGTTGTGAAGATCCTCTGGAGCAGGAAATGGCAACCCACTCCAGTATTCTTGCCTGGAAAATCCCATGGATAGAGGACCCTGGCGAGGTACAGTCCGTGGGTTTGCAAAGAGTCAGACACAACTGAGCAGACATGCACGCATGTGTAAGATAGATTAACTAATAAGGACCTACTGTATAGCCCAGGCAACTCTACTCAGTACACTGTAATGTCCTATATGGGAAAAGAATTTTAAAGAGAGTGGATATATGTATATGTATAGCTGATTCAGTTTGCTGTATAGCAGAAACTAACACAACACTGTAAATCAACTATATTCCAATAAAAATTAAAAATTAAAAAAAAAAATAGAAAAAGAGAAAGAGACCAGATGTGTAGTTACCAGAGGCAGGATGTGGGGGGGTGGGGGGAGATAATTGAATGAATGCAGTCAGAAAGTATGAACTTCCAGTAATAAAATAAATAAATACTAGGAATGTAACATACAATGTGGTAAATGTCGTTAACACTGGTGTATGTTATATATGAAAGTTGTTAAAAGAGTAAGTCTTAAGAATTCTCATCAGAAGAAAGAACATTTTTCCTATTTCATTACTTTTTATCTCTCTGAGATGATGGGTGTTCACTGAACTTTCTGTGATAATCATTTCGTGGTATATGTAAGTCGAATCATTATGTTGTACACTTTAAACTTACACAGTGCTATATGTCAGTTGCTGCTGCTGCTAAGTTGCTTCAGTCGTGTCTGACTCTCTGCGACCCCATAGACAGCAGCCCACCAGGCTCCCCCATCCCTGGGATTCTCTAGGCAGGAATACTGGAGTGAGTCAAAGTGAAGTCGCTCAGTCATGTCCAACTGTTAGTGACCCCATGGACTGTAGCCTACCAGGCTCCTCCGTCAATGGGATTTTCCAGGCAAGAGTACTGGAGTGGGGTGCCATTGCCTTCTCCAGTATGTCAGTTATGTCTCAATAAACTAGCAGGAAACAAAATAGATATATTTGCAAAGAAAAAATCATTAGAAGGAAATGAATCGAAATTATTGTTGTATTTTTATCTGTATATTTAGATAATTCTCTTGCTTTTCACATATTTTCAAGTTATAAGACCACATTAGTTGTTAAATACCAAGTTGATACTGCTGATCTGGATCTGTAGCCTGCGGCTGCACGACCTTGGGCCAGTTTCCCAGCCCATCTGTGAACCTCAGTTTCTTCACTCTGTGAAATGGGTGTGGTAATGTCTGCCTCGTAAAGGTTATTGTGAGTGTACTGTATGAGCTACTTCAGCTCCGAATAAACATTTTACAGTTTCCTCTCTCATCACTTCTTTCCTGTCATTAATAGGCTAGGACGAGCCTTTTGATAGGCTGTCCCTTTTCCTTTCTTGTTTCAGTAATTGTGATCGATCCTTTCCCTCTTCATAAAAAGTAGTCCGTGTTTAAGACGACTGGCTGAGAAAGATACAGTTAGCTGTGAAGAGGAGAGTATTTCTTCGTATCACGGTAATGACTCCAGTTAGAACTTAATGTAGCTACTTTGACTTGGCTGTATATTGTAGATTGGCCTGATATTATTAACTTTATATTAAAGGATGGGGGAGAACTGAGGCCAGGCGGGGCTTGTTGGGGGCCAAACCAGGCACTAAATGTTGTGAATATATTATCTAAGTTGGAGGAAGAACAAAGAGCTCTTCGATTCCCGACTCCCAGGTCTCCTTACGTTGTTGAAATCATCCTCAGGAAAGAAAATAAGTAAACAAAACAAAACTAAAATACTGTGTATTGCTCTCTTGCTGCTGCAGAGATTCCATGCCTAATAACAAGTTGAGTGCCTACTATTAAATAGGGTTTAGACATGGCATTGATGTGGCAAGAATAATAGATATAAAATATTTACTAGTAAGCATATAATGTGTTATGTAATTAGATAGTGGCTTATATGGTGGACTCCATTATAGGATTTCAAGGTGCAGAAAAGATCATTAATAACAAAGATAGGGGGACTTCCCTGGTGGTCTAGTGGTGAAGACTCCACATCTCCAATGCAGAGTGTTTGGGTTCGATTCCTGGATGGGGAACTAAGGTCCCATGTGCTGAGTAATGTGGCAAAAAAACCCTCCAAAACGCTAGAAAGACCAAAGATAGGGCGTCTTGAAAGAGGTTTTACTCATACCAGGACCTAAAGAATGACTAAAGATTAGACTCACTTTGTCCAGTAGAAATATATGTGAGCCATAGCTGTAATTTAAACTGCTCTGGTAGCCACATCTAAAAAGGTAAAAAAAGAAAGGTAAGGAACCTCCCTTGTGGTCCAGTGGCTAAGACTCCACACACCCTGTGCAGGGACCCTGGGTTTGATCCCCGGTCAGGGAACTAGATCCCACATGCTGTAACCAAAGACCCAGTGCAGTCAAATAAATAAATGAATAAAATAAATATTAAAAAATAAAAATATTACAGAAAGAAACAGGTGACATTAATTTTAGTAATACCTTTTATTTAACCCGATACATCTGTTTTGTCGACAGGTAGTCCAAGTAAAATCTTCAGTTTTTCCGTTATCTTCACATAGCACGTCTTGGAAGTCGTGCATGTACTGTTCATGTCCAGCATGTCTCCAATCAGACCAGCCACATTTCCAGTGCTGGGCAGCCACTCATGGCCAGCACGGCCTGCTGGGCAGAGCAGGGTTAGATTTGGGGAAAGTCAAGGGTCAAGGAGAAGGCAATCGCAACCTACTCCAGTACTCTCGTCTGGAGAATCTCATGGACGGAGGACCCTGGTAGGCTGCAGTCCATGGGGACGCTAAGAGTCGGACACGACTGAAGCGACTTAGCAGCAGCAGCAGCAGCAGCAGCAAGGGTGGGGAGGGCTTTTCCAGCCGAGAAGGGGAGGAGCTGGTGGTGGAGATGCACCTGGGAGATGATGCGTGAGAGCAAAGAACCTCGGGCGTGGAGGACTGGGTGCTGAAACCCTGGCCCTGAGGGCGTCTGCAGTGTCAGAGCAGTGGCTGGAGTGGCGTATAGGCCAGGGGTGAGGCAGGATGGGGAGGTGGACTATGAGGTCTTGGAGGAGACGAGGAGGGGTAGCCTGACCGGGTAGAAGCTGAGGCAGTTGGGGCCAGATCTCAAGGGGTTGGAAGCTTTGATTTTATCCTGCAGGTGAGAGGGTGCCCTTGGAGAATTCTTAGCAGGTCAAATGATAAGATTTGAGAACTGCCTCCCTGCCAGCAGGGCCAGGATAGAACTGGGCTGGTGGGAGGGCGGGGAGACCTTGGGAAGGTAGGCAATGGAGGAGCTGACAGGTGACAACTGGAGAGGAGGGTGGAGTCATGAAGGACCAGAAACTAGTGATTCTAGATTCAAGTGTGGTTTGCAGAAGCTGGACGAGGAGTGATGAATCTGAAGGAGAAGAGGTTTGGGGTCAGGGGCCACAGCCCAGTCAACTCTAGTGACCCCAAGATTCAGACCAAATAATTTGGAACCAGAGAGGAGAGAATAGCTGTTCACTGATGCTCTTAATGCCCATAGAACAGAATTGAATATTTTGATGTTTCCTTCTGTGCATCTGTTGCTTTAAGTAGGGACAAGTTCACTTATTCACAAGTTGTAAATATTGCCTTTTAAACTTCCTGTTAGCTTTTACCTATGTTACTTTTATTTTTATTAACGACAGGTATTCGTTGAGACTATCCTCTGGTGATTAAATAGTTTCCTTTCTTCATCGATCCTTTTTTCCTCTTTTTTTTTTTTAACTCTTTCTTTCTTTATCGGGTGTAAATACTACTACTCTAAACATCTTGGGAAATGGCATTTTGCATTCTTCATTTTGCATTGTTTCCTTAGAATAGATTCACTGAAGTCAGGTTGCTGGGTTGAGTGTGTCTATGCCTTGATTCACTATGCTCTCCTCAGTGGTGTTCATGTGCTCTCTGGCAGCAAGGTGAAACAGTCAAATCCTTTGTAATCTGACCAGCAGTAAACACCTTGTTGGAAGAAGGAAATGGAAACCCACTCCAGTATTCTTGCCTGGAGAATCCGGTGGACAGAGGAGCCTGGCGGGCTGCTGTCCCTAGGGTCGCACAGAGTCGAACTTGACTGAAGTGACTTAGCAGCAGCAGCAGCAGCGAACACCTTGTTAGAATTTGATCATTGATGTTAGGTATATGGGAGAGTGGGGGTGCCATGGATAGAGCCAGAAGGGTTGGGAGGAGACCCGAGCTAATAACAGAGCAAGGTGAGTTTGGTGTGATGTGTGTTGAGTTTGAGATGAGAGGAGGAGATGGTTGGATGGCCTCACTGACACGATGGACATGAGTTTGAGCAAGCTCCGGGAGTTGGTGTGGACAGGGAAGCCTGGCATGTTGCAGTCCATGGGGTCGCAAAGAGTTGGACACGACTGAGTGACTGAACTGAACTGTACTGAGTTTGAGAAAAAGGCGACATCCAAATGGGACCATTGGCGAAATTGTTAGATGTGGGGTCTGGAGCTTAATAAGGGATTAGGAGGCTGTGACATGGTTGTTTATCAGTGTCATGATCTCACTGGGTTGTCCCCCAATTTCTGATGATGGTGGTGTCCCCACACCCAACCTGAAAATGGGGAAACTGAGGCTCCCAGAGGTGGACTCCTGCCCATAAGGAGTAGGGCTGGGAGTCATAGGATTGTTCAGCTCATGTCGTGCTTTTGCTAGTTATCCTGACTCAAAAGCATATTTACATACCAGAGAATATATTTCCCCACAAGAATGAATGTTAACATGTAAACCAAAGGCCCTCAGTTTTCGCATGTCTCCTAGACATGCTGCTTTGAGTTTTGATGCCCTCTTCCTAGTCTGTTTTTACTGTATTGTTCTAGGCAGACCTTGAGGCTGTATTTGATATGAACATGACAGAAGATAAAAAGACTCCTCCTGTGTTTTCGTGTTCGCTGGCCTCTCCATGTCCTTGGCAGCCATCACAGGTGGTAAAATATTTCTTTGGACATTAGTGCCACACGGACACTCTGCAGCCAGCACGAAGCCGGGGCGTATAACTCCAGGCCCTTCAGGCAGTCTTGGGATGGCTTCTCTCCGGTGACCTCGTTTGAAGCCAAGTGATTTTGCCCTAATGCTCCCTTCCTTCATTTTTCATCAGTTGCTCATATACCTGTAACTTCTGGAGTATAAAGTGAACTTTGAACACAAATATGTCACACAGATACCCCACCCCTGCTCCTCAGGCTGGAGATTCTCTGATGTGAGAAAGATGGACCTAGGATGAAAGTCTGAGAGCTCAGATGTTTTCTTTGAGATAACTGAGAAAGGCTGCCTTTGACCTTTTATTCTGGGAAGAGGGGTAATTGGTAGGTCCAGAGTATTTTGGATAAAACCTTTTATAATTTTTATTTTGCCTTTGACCTTTTATTCTGGGAAGAAGGGTAATTGGTAGGTCCAGAGTATTTTAATGAAAACTTTTATAATTTTTATTTTGCTTGTAAATGCTTTATTTGCTGATGGACATGCATAACTTCTACTAGTTGTTTTAGCGTACTAATCTTTAGTCTCCAAACTAAGTACCAGAGATAAAACTGTAGAGAACTGCTTATTGTCTTTAAAAAATTGACTTTCAAAATAGCAAATCGATTCAATTCAAACTTTAAAATTATCTTTAAAAGAAGCAATATGTTATTTTACTGTAAAATTAAGCATAGTTAAAGTATAAATGTAGTAAGCCACTATCTTGTTTTTGGGTTTTTTTTAAAAAACTTGGTTTCCCATACTTTTTTTGAGTTTGTGTGTGTGTGTGTGTGTGTGTGCGTGTGGATGTGTGTGTGTGTGTGTGTGTGTGTCTGCTTGGCAGGGCTGTGTCTTCAGAGATTAATAAGGCATAAGCACGGAATTTGCAGTTTGCTAGGGGAGACAGACAAGTAAATGGCTGCATTTCCACGAGGGTGTTGGTGCCTGGGTGGGGTGCATGGAAATGTATGGGGGGCTGCAGGTGGAGAGGAGGCACTTCAGAAAGCCCCTTGGAGAGCCCAGCAGTGCTTCCTGAGGGCAGGCGGGGCTGAGGTGGGTCTGGACTTGTGAATGCAGAAGTTTCCCAGGTGGGCGTGTTGGGGGTGAGGAGACTGCAGAAAAGAGGAGCTGGTGCGGAGGTGACGGCATGGCCACCCTGTGGCTGAGTGCACGGTTTTTCACCCTGTGCTGTGGGTGGATGTTGGGAATCCAGGCAAGAGTTTTAAACAGAGGAGGAGCCAAATCCAGTGTCTTCCCCCGTGAATGGTCCAGGAGCCCCAGTCTCCCTGAGGTTTGAAACATGGATGCCTGGAGGGTGAGAGCTCCTCTCCTTTGAGATTACAATCCAAGAGGATGTAGCCTGTGCTGCCTTGCCCTTAATGGGGGGAGCACCTGCCTTGAATCGAATTCACCGTGAGAAGGAAGCAGAGCGGAGAGATGGAGAGTGAAGAGGGTCCATGGATCCTGTGTGAACCGAGGAGCTCAGCCCCATCTGCACCATCCCCACCCCGAGCTTCTCAGCTGTAGGAGCACAGAACACCCTGGTTTTTTGCTCTAGACAGCTTGAGTCCTATTTCTGGGTTTTGCCATGGGGAGAGCACACATTCATATGCCAGGAAGAGACTGGGAAATCCCAGATCAAGGATGGATGGGTCAGTGTGTGTGTGTAGATATAGTTTTTACATTTTTTAAGACCTGGGAGAATTTGAGTTTCTGTACATGTAGGAGAAAGAAATAATAAAAGAGCAAAATTGAAGAAATAGTAGAGAGAAAGGGGCTAAAATGATGAAAGTTGTGATCTGCTGTGGGATCCAGAGGGTGGGTCAGAACAGGCTTGACACAGGGGCTCCTCTCTGTCTGAAGCCGCTTAGAAGAAGCAGGAACCGGTTGCGGGGTGACAGGGTGGTGCAGGGACCTCTCGGACCATGGCTTCTGCTTTTTCTGTGAAGGTACGGGGGCAAGTCAACTGCTGACTAGTTTTCTCGCTTGTGTAGTGACAGGAACTGAAGGTGTCTTACTCCTTTTTCTCTGCCATGTATCTTCACAAAATAAACACTGTAATCGGAGAGGCTTTGTTTTTGTTCATTGCGGGGGATGGGGATGATCTCATAAATGCAGTTTAACTTATGTAATTAAATGCTTGGCCAGAAGGGGGAAATGTATATGTATGGGTCAGTTCAGTTCAGTCGCTCAGTTGTGTCTGATCCTTTGCGACCCCATGGACCGCAGCATACCAGGCCTCCCCATCCATCACCAACTCCCAGAGTTTACCCAAACTCATGTCCATTGAGTCAGTGATGCCATCCAACCATCTCATCTTCTGTTGTCCCCTTTTCCTCCCGCCTTTAATCTTTCCCAGCATCGGGGTCTTTTCAAATGAGTCAGTTCTTCACATCAGGTGGCCAAAGTCTTGGAGTTTCAGCTTCAACATCAGTCCTTCCAATGAATATTCAGGACTGATTTCCTTTAGGATGGACTATATATATAAATGTATATGTGTAAATATGTATAAATATGATGTGTGTATATATATGTATATATATATAAATAAATAAAATGGGGACAGTTTAAGTGGTACGGATGTTGCCTGCCCTTCCCGAGAGGTGGCGTGAGGAGGATATGGCTGTGTCCCCAGAGGTCCTCTTTCCTTCATGTCCCTCACTGTGGGAGCACCTTCCCTGAGGGGTGTGGCTCCTGTGTTTCAGGGTAATCGGGATTTTCTCCATTTTTATTTTTCAGGTGACTTCACACCACCTGAGACGTCACTTGACTGTATTGATATCTCATATTCGTGTAGCTCTTCACACTTCTGCAAACTATTTTCTCATTTGATCAAATTGCGGCCTCAAGCAACTGGTTTATAAAGGAATTTTCCTTCTAGATCCTTAGTAGAGCCTTTTTTCTTTGTTCTGAATCTTGCTCTGAGGGCTTCAACTTTGATTTTTAGAAAAGAGATGTTTCATAACCACTTTACGTCTTGTATGTTGTTTCAGAAACTGAGACCACATCTGAAAGACACAGAATGCTATTTTAAAAGTAATTGTCATCTGTACAGTAAATATGTACTTTGATTTTGCTTTTGCAGTTGCAGTTTAGTTAAAAAAAAAAAAAACCCTTTTGAAAAAGATAAGGATATTGTCTTGTGTTTGACTTTCAGCGATGGCACGTATTTGCTGAGGCTCAACCATACTTTCAAGGACACAGGAGGTACCAGGACCTCGGCTTGTGCCAGCCGTGGGAGCCGTGAGAGGCTGTGCTCAGATCAGCTCCACTGCAGGGCCCCACTGACTGATGCTTCTGGTGCTGCCCTTGGACCCACCTCCACTGGGTAGCCAGAGCCGGGCTCCTCCTGGGCTTCCTCCAACCAGTTACTGAGCACGTGGGCTGCTCACGTGGTCATTCCTTGGAGACCCAGATGCCTGGGCCAGCAGCTCCTTAGACCTTTGCTGCCTCTCAGCCCCCCTCCCTCCCCTCCTCTGTGCAGGGCTCAGTCCGCCCTTCTCAGGTCCTCCTCTTCGTCCTTCACAGCATCTCCCTCAATAAACCTCCTGCGTGAACAGTCCTGTTTTAATATCCATTTCCCAGAGAACCCAAACGAATACCCGGTCCCTTCTCCTAGAAGGTGCTGCCCATCCCGCACCGCAGAATTCTTCCAGGAGCCGACAGAG
The DNA here is from genome assembly GCF_000754665.1 of Bison bison bison. Classification (NCBI taxonomy): domain Eukaryota; kingdom Metazoa; phylum Chordata; class Mammalia; order Artiodactyla; family Bovidae; genus Bison; species Bison bison. The sequence goes on along the minus strand of NW_011494635.1, from coordinate 1,687,382 downwards.
TCACGTCACATTTTCACACAAAGTACCTTCACCCCTCTTCCCTGAAACGCTCTTTCCTCAGAATTCCCACAGCTCTGTGTGTCTTCCATTGGCATTTGTAGCCTTTGGTTTTATATTCTGCTCCTCTGTGTTCTGCCTGATCTCGCTCACTAAATGATACTGATGCTAAATGACACCAAGAACACCAACAGCTTTTTGTACATCTTGATTCCTTTTGGTGACTTGCTTCCATATTTGTAATAACAAGTAGCATTTAATCGGCATTTTCCCTGTGCCAAGGACCACCAGAAATACTTTACATGTACTTTTAATCCTCTCCCCTGTGCGGTGGGGAATATCATTATCTCTGTCTTCCTGATAAAACCCAGAGAAATTAAGAACATTGCCTAACATTGCCCAGCTAGTGAGTGGTAGCATCAGGATTGAACCCAGGCAGCTGGCTCCAGAATCCCATGTTATTTTTTATCCAGCACCAACCACGTTCCAGGCATTATACTCAGCCCTGGGCATGTCTGAGCTTGCATTCAGAAAAACCAAAAATGCGATTTCCATGTACCTGGATCTGAGTCTGTGGGAGAGGATCAGCCATCTATACGGATGTTCAGAAACATTTCTAAGAGCCTTCCTGCCCCAGACAGAGATTGTTTTCACTAGCCAGAAGTCCCCATCAATAAAGTAATAATTCAAGGGACTGCCCTGGCAGGTGGGTGGTAAAGACTCCATGCTTCCGCTGCAGGGGGCACGGGTTCAGTCCCTGGCCGTGGAACTAAGATCCAGCATACTGTGTGGCATGGCCAAAAAGTGAGTCAAGACCATGAATAAAGTTCTCCTGAAAGAAACCTCTCTCCTCGTGTGTGTGTGAACAGACCCACTCCTGGGGCCCCAGGGGAGTGTTATTGTTGTTCAGTTGCTCAGTCATGTCTGACTCTGTGGCCCCGTGGATTGTAGCCCACCAGGCTCCTCTGTTCATGGAATTTCCCAGGCAAGAAGACTGGAATAGGTTCCTATTTCCTTCTTCAGGGGATCTTCCCAACCCAGGGATCGACCCACATCTCCTGCACTGCAGGCAGATTCCTTACCTGGAGGGAGCCATGTCCAGCACATGTGGCCGGTCTTTCTTTGCTGTTGGAGTGGGTCATGATGAGGAGACAGGCTGGGACCACCGTGGCCAGTGAGGCAGGAATGCTCGACTGCCCTGGGCTGTGAGATTGGACTACGCATCAGCCCGAGCTTGTGACAGCGTGGAGTGCACTTGCTATATCACCCTGAATTCTTGTAAGAGTCAGAGAGTAGGTACCTTAGGAAGTGCCCCGATGTGGACAAGAAATGGAGACTAGCCAGTGGCTGGAAATGAATGAACACAGGAAAACATCGATGGGTCCATGCAGTGTTAATTTATTCCATGAATGGTAGTGAAAGGCAGCAGATGGACTGGGTTTCATGTACCTGCTAAATTAGGACCCTGTTTGTGCTCTAGATTGTGTTACTTTTTTTATTTAAAGAACTTGAGCCATTAAAAGAAGTTTGTTTTGGCTTGCAGCTATGCAAGTTCCCTGAGCAGGGGTCGAACTGAGGCCCACGGGAGCGGAAGCCCACATCTTAACCACTAGGCCACCAGGGAACTCCCTCTAGGTTGTGTTTCTTAGTGGAAAGGCCTGAGGGAGTCTTGGTCTTCAGCTCAGTGATAATTGAAGAGATATGTGGTTTCTACGACCCGGTGTTGCTGCTGAATCGAAGGGGAATTCGGCTCCACAGTTGGTGATGAGCCCTGGATTGACCAAAACTTAACATGTGCTGAGGCTGTCCCATCCAAGTGAATCTGACCGTGATTGGCAATTTCATCACCTGTTTGCATTCAGGGGTGTCACACCATTGTTTGTTCCTGTGCAGTACAAGCTACCAAATGGCTGGACAGAGATCATTTCTTCCTGCCGGACTGTATCATTTTTCTACCCTTTGCGGTGAATGACGATTAGAGAAGCAGCTTTCCCTAAAGACAGCAGAAAAGTCCTCTAGACCTGAATCATCACAAGGCATTTATGTACAAAAAATTTCTCTGTTATTACAGAAGAGGTCTACTCACAATGTTGGGCAGAGAAAGTTTAAATTATTTTTTGTTTTTAGGGCATTTTCGTCCTGGTAAAGATACTACTTTTCTGTATTGCTTGGGTCTTGAATGTTCTTCAAGCTTGAAGAGTCAGACCCGTTTGGAGGAAATTATGGTCAATGTCATGTCTGCTGTGCTTTTCTTTTTTACGATAAATAATCAGACATTGAAAGAAAATCTCTGAAACACTCTGGCAGCTTTTTTTTGTTTGTTTCTGAAATGAGTAATAGTTTTGTGGTTTTTTCTGGTTGTAAAATTTTACATACTCATTATAAACATTTGACTTATATGAATAAGCAAAAAATCATTTAAGTGTGAAAAAGCTCTTCACATTCTTCAGTCCCCAGATAACCAGTGTTAAAATTTTGGTAGGCGTGTTTCTGTGCTTGCTGTTGCTGATATGTGATCTCTATGTGTTGTGCATGCACACAGAAACGCAGTTTTACACGAGTAGTCATTATGCACGGCTGACACTCTGTTTCTGATCTGACCTGCCTTGGATGTTTTTCACATCAGTAAGTGAAGACTTACCTGATACTTAAATGGCCCTGTTGTGTCCCATGGGACTCACACAGAAAATTATCCACCACCCATTTCAGGTTGGGAGTCCAGGCGCTCTGCGCTGTCAGCAGACCCAGGCTGGCGGGAGAAGGGTGGCTGCCTTTGGTTTCTCATATGAGGGACGAGACAGTTCGGACAGTGTCCTGGCTGATGATGGGGCAGGGGACGGTGGGGCGAGTTTCTGGAAGTAAAGAGAATCCTTTGCGAAAGGCTGTCTCAGTCTCTGCTGAATTAATTTCACAGAAAGGCCACCCTTTTAACCTGTCTTGGAGTGAAGGTCATTCCCCTTGCAAGCTGGCTCTGGTGTCCTAAATATACCAACTTCTGGGTTCTCTTTGGAGTTTAGTAACGGTTTACTTCCAGGCTTTCTACCAACTCTCTCTTATGTACTTCAAAAAAACGGTGTTTCCAGATGTACTTCCCTGCACTTCCTCCATCATTTTCTGTTAATGTTAGGCTCACTCAGGTAAGCAGTGAGGGAGAGCCGGACTGCTGCCTGGGTTCCAGTCCTGGTGGGGACCTGACCCCGCTGACCCTCCCCTGCCTACTTCCTAGGGCTGTTGGAGGTTTGAGTTAATATATACAGATCCCTTTTGTAAGCCGTTATTATGCTTATTAATAATGATTGTTTGACATAAGTAAGATGCCTCTCTCTGCCCTCAGCACCTCTCTTCTGCTCCTTAGTTGTTAGAAGTGAGAGAGCTGGAGCCGTTCCCATTTAGCTCCTGTTTTATTTATTTTTATCTCTAACTCTTTCCCTCCTGAGTGAATCTGACTGTAATATCAGATCAGATCAGATCAGATCAGATCAGTTGCTCAGTCGTGTCCGACTCTTTGCGACCCCATGAATTGAAGCACGCCAGGCCTCCCCGTCCAGCACCAACTCCCGGAGTTCACTCAGACTCAAGTTCATCGAGTCAGTGATGCCATTCAGCCATCTCATCCTCTGTCGTCCCCTTCTCCTCTTGCCCCCAATTCCTCCCAGCATCAGAGTCTTTTCCAATGAGTCAACTCTTCTCATGAGGTGGCCAAAGTGCTGGAGTTTCAGCTTTAGCATCATTCCTTCCAAAGAAATCCCAGGGCTGATCTCCTTCAGAATGGACTGGTTGGATCTCCTTGCAGTCCAAGGGACTCTCAGGAGTCTTCTCCAACACCACAGTTCAAAAGCATCAATTCTTCGGCTCAGCCTTCTTCATAGTCCAACTCTCACATCCATACATGACCACAGGAAAAACCATAGCCTTGACTAGACGGATCTTTGTTGGCAAAGTAATGTCTCTGCTTTTGAATATGCTATCTAGGTTGGTCATAACTTTCCTTCCAAGGAGTAAGCGTCTTTTAATTTATGGCTGCAGTCACCATCTGTAGTGATTTTGGAGCCCAGAAAAATAAAGTCTGACACTATTTCCACTGTTTCCCCATCTATTTGCCATGAAGTGATGGGACCGGATACCATGATCTTCATTTTCTAAATGTTGAACTTTAAGCCAACTTTTTCACTCTCCACTTTCACTTTCATCAAGAGGCTTTTTAGTTCCTCTTCACTTTCTGCCATAAGGGTGGTGTCATCTGCATATCTGAGGTTATTGATATTTCTCCCAGCAATCTTGATTCTAGCTTGTTTCTCTTCCAGTCTAGCATTTCTCATGATGTACTCTGCATATAAGTTAAATAAACAGGGTGACAATATACAGCCTTGACGTACTCCTTTTCCTATTTGGAAGCAGTCTGTTGTTCCATGTCCAGTTCTAACTGTTGCTTCCTGACCTGCATACAGATTTCTCAAGAGGCAGATCGGGTGGTCTGGTATTCCCATCTCTTGAAGAATTTTCCACAGTTTATTGTGATCCACACAATCAAAGGCTTTGGCATAGTCAATAAAGCAGAAATAGATGTTTTTCTGGAACTCTCTTGCTTTTTCGATGATGCAGCGGATGTTGGCAATTTGATCTCTGGTTCTTCTGCCTTTTCTAAAACCAGCTTGAACATCAGGAAGTTCACGGTTCACATATTGCTGAAGCCTGGCTTGGAGAATTTTGAGCATTACTTTACTAGCGTGTGAGATGAGTGCAATAATTGTGCGGTAGTTTGAGCATTCTTTGGCATTGCCTTTCTTTGGGACTGGAATGAAAATTGACCTTTTCCAGTCCTGTGGCCACTGCTGAGTTTTCC
>NW_011494635.1:1651192-1682442 GCF_000754665.1 Bison bison bison | reverse complement strand
CCAAATTTGCGGCATATTGAATGCAGCACTTTCACAGCATCATCTTTCAGGATTTGGAATAGCTCAACTGGAATTCTATCACCTCCACTAGCTTTGTTCGTAGTGATGCTTTCTAAGGCCCACTTGACTTCACATTCCAGGATGTCTGGCTCTAGCTGAGTGATCACACCATCGTGATTATCTGGGTCGTGAAGATCTTTTTTGTACAGTTCTTCTGTGTATTCTTGCCATCTCTTCTTAATATCTTCTGCTTCTGTTAGGTCCGTACCATTTCTGTCCTTTATCGAGCCCATCTTTGCATGAAATGTTCCTTTGGTATCTCTGATTTTCTTGATAGGCCAATTCAGATCAAGAAAAGTGTAGTACATTATTATGTATAAAATAGATAACTAATGAGAACCTACTATATAGTCAGGGAACTCTATTGAATACTCTGTGGTGACCTAAATGGGAAGGAAATGCGAGAAAGAGGGGTTGTATATGTACATATAGCTGATAACACTTTGCTGTACAGCAGAAGTTAACACAACATTGTAAAGAAACTATATTCTGATTTTAAAGAAAGAGAAAGAAAAGTAGAAACAGTTATGCGTTGCCTTAAAAAAATCAGATGAAACTTGCTGCCTACAAAAGAAGAGATATATGAAAATGTATAAACTATTATGTATAAATTAAACTAGAAGGATATATTGTACAACATTATACCAATATTTATACCAGAATATTGGGATAAATATTGGAATGTACCAATATTTTATAATAAGCATGAAGTATAATCTTTAAAAATTGTGAATCACTATATTGTACACCTGTAACTTATTGTATATCAACTATACTTCATAAAAAGTGAATGTATATAAAACACATTAGATTTAAACATTATATTTCATTGGTGTATATATTTTGTTTTATTGTGTTGGCACTTGATACCTGTTAATAATAAAGTTTTAGAAGCCTGCATTTGAGAGAGGTGTGTCAGAAATGTTTAAAAATAACTCTACTTTTAAAAACTTTAGCTCTAGGTACATGGAGTATATCTTTATCAGAATCACCTTTACATGGGGACTATCAATCTAGAGTAACAGAGTTTTAACATCTTTTCGACCTCTAGACTTTTACTTTCTTCACCTATCTTACCATATAGGTATAAAGAAATGAAAATAAGACACCTTAGGAAATGAAGTGGGGTGAATATAGCTTTTGCAACCTTTCAGTTGTACTAGGATTTGTTTCTACTGTCAGAATCTGCAAAGATGTTTTTGGATACAGGTAACAGAAAACCCAAGTGTAAGCATAAACAAAGAAGAATTTTTTTTCTCCTTTAAAAATCGGTCCCAAAGCATGTGACCGCAAGCCAGCTGGCACGGCAGCTTAGCGATGTGACCGTCCACAGGCTCCCCCTCCCTGCTCTGCCCTCCCTAGTGTCCTCCTCCATGTGGCAGGTCTGTCCTCTGAGTGGCAAAATGCAGCTCGGGCATTGCGCCCGGACAGAACGTCCAGAGAAGCACTTGCGCTTTGTGCCCCTTTATGAACCGTGACCCTTTCCCAGCATCTCCACCAGAATTCTTCCCAGTGCTTGTAGGGTCACAGTCTTGAGCCTAAACTCATGGTTGTGGGGGGCGGGGGGCTGTTCCCACTGTAATTGATTCCGCAGCATCGGGTCACCCACCCCTGCCCCAAGAGCACACAGTTTTGTGGGGTGGATGGTCCCTGAACAAATGGGTCTGTTAGGAAGACAAGGGTCTGCCATGGGCCTGACTGGGCCCAGAGGGAAAACCAGAGTGCCTGCTCCAGGCCACTCTCGCTTTCAGTTTAAATTCTACAGAGAACACCTATGGAAATAGTCCATTATGATACAAATTTGAATGTATGTCTGTTTTCAGGGGAAATTTCTTAAAAATTTAAAACAGCCCAACATAGCTATAATAATGTGTAATAATAACAAAACCATCAGCAGAGCGAAAGTGAGGGTTTGAGTTTTCGTTTCAATTCCTGCAAACAGGAATATGTAGTTTAGGTCCCTGCATGCTTCCAGAAGTATCAATGTTATGTCAGTGTTCTAGGCTCTTCCTTCTGCTGGGCTTGGCTCGTGGTGCTTGGGCACTGGGTTACTAGCACAACAGCTGTTGGCCCTGAGACATCTGAGAATTGGGTGAGTGGTGTGGAGCCCCTTGCGGGGGGTGCTTGAGTGGGTGCGTGTAAAGTACTTGTTTTGTTATACACGTACAAAACATTCTTTCACGTATGTGCATGTGTGCTAAGTTGCTTCAGTTGTGTCCGACTCTTTGCGACCCCGTGGACTGTAGCCCGCCAGGCGCCTCTGTCCATAGGAGTCTCTAGGCAAGAATACTGGAGTGGGTTGCCATGCCCCTCCTCCAGGGAGGGGGGTTGCCATGCCCCTCCCGACCCAGGGATCAAACCTGAGTATCCTGCCTTGGCAGGTGGATTCTTTACCACTGAGCCACCTGGGAAGCCTTCTTTCACATATGCTGCTGCTGCTGCTGCTGAGTCGTTTCAGTTGTGTCCCACTCTGTGCGACCCCATAGACGGCAGCCCACCAGGCTCCGCCATCCCTGGGATTCTCCAGGCAAGAACACTGGAGTGGGTTGCCATTTCCTTCTCCAGTGCATGAAAGTGAAAAGTGAAAGTGAAGTCGCTCAGTCGTGTCCGACCCTCAGCGACCCCATGGACTGCAGCCCACCAGGCTCCTCCGTCCATGGGATTTTCCAGGCAAGAGTACTAGAGTGAAGTGCCATTGCCTTCTCCGTCTTTCACATATACTCAGCACTTTAAAAAGTATTTGGTATCTGTCACATGGCTGTGCACAAATAAATACTTTCAGTTGAATTAAGGGTGAAACAGACTGGGGTTTTATTGAGTGAGTATGATCAGGGAGGGGGGGTGATTAAAAAGATGGACCGTGGATGTTCTGTGATGACCTAAATGGGGAGGAAATCTTAAAAGAAAAGGGGGGGGGATATTTGCATACATAGAGCCAACACACTTTGCTGTACAGTGGAAACTAACACAACATTGCAAAGCAACTATACTCCAATTAAAATTTAAAAAGATGGACTGTGGAAGCCAAAGTAGATAAACAAAGAAGTGAAGACTTCAGAGGGATTATTGATCAGGGTGGTAGGGTCATTAGCTTCAAGGGCCCAGGAAGGTTGAAGAGTTGTCGGAGTTGGGTTTCCAGAAGGAGTGAGCAGGAGAGGTAAGGAGTGGAGGTTGGAAGGATGCCTGGGTGGCAGAGGGAGTGGAGGACAACCTCCGTGGAGACATGCAAGTGGGGCATCACCTGTGTGTGTGTGGAGATCAGTGCTGAGTGTGGGGGCAAAGACTGAGCCAGACCCTAAAATCTTCCGGAGAGTGTGCGGGGGTGGGGGGCGGGCGGTGGAGGGTGGCCTGTGCAGCCCCTGGGACTGGAGCCCTCCACCTGAGTGTCTCTGTGCATACAAAGGTTTTGTATTTGCATATAATCAGTCCAAGGACATTTTTTTAGGTCTGCATATACATAGATGCATTTTCAGATGTGAATTTCTCTTTGATGGTAATGATGATGGGAAAAGTGTTGAGTTACCACTGAAGCACAGTCAGCATGCCTGCTGTCTTATAACTGATTCCCTCTTGAGTCTTGAAAAGGCTTTGTTATGAAGACTTTGCGTCCTCCCCAGATGAGTTCCAGGTCGGTTACCTGCCCTTGGCATGGTCCTGCGCACTCAGGGGGTTCTAAACCCTCCCAGCTGGTGTCAGGAGAGGGCATCCCTGCCTGCCTAGACTGTCCCGACATTCTGGCTAGTGTTGCTGAAACTTCTGTGGAAGATGGTTTGTATCATGGGGGAACCCCTGCTATCTGGACCCATTTTTTCTGCTTTTCCTTACTGGACAAGGAGACGATGTGTTGTCCTTGGAGGCAGCTCTTCATGGGCTCGCCATGGCCTGTGACGCTTCTTGGTGGTGAGTTTCTTTTTCTTTCCCCATCAACATTTCTATAACAAGTAAGACAACCCATCCCAAATCTCAGGCTTACAGAGACCTTACGGCATCAAGCGTCTGTTTTATTCCCTTACCTGTCTGCATTGCTGCATGGTTCTGCCCTGGCTGCAGGTGGCTCTGCTCCATGAGTTTTCTCATTTCTTTTTTGTTTAAATATTAATTGGAGTATAGTTGATTTACAATGTGTTAGTTTTGGGTGTACAGCAAAGTGAATCAGTTATACATATATGTCCACTCTTTTTAGATTCTTCCCATGTAGGTCATTAACAGAATATTGAGTAGAGTTCCCCATGCTGTACAGTAGGTCCTTCTTAGTTATCCATTTTATCTATGTGTATATGTTTACCCCAACTTCCCTGGACCAGACACTACCTGAGGCTCTGCAGCCACTGCTGAATCAGGCTCCTAGGAGATGATTGGTGGTTCACAGCAGGTCGGGAGCTCAGTCCAGATCAGTGTGGGTGGGCGTTTTCTAAAGGTGTGGATGGAGGGTGGGAATAATTTGTGGCATTTTTTAGGGAGAGAGGGAGAGAAGGCAGACACCTAGGCAGCTGTGAAAAGGTTGAAATCAGTAGGCTCTCATTAGCCCTTATGTAAGGGCACATTACTCATGATGTTCATCCTGGTCGGTGTTTCCTGTCTCGTGTCTGACTTAATTTTCCTTGTTCTCATTGTTCCTGAATTATGTTTTATGAAGTCGCCACATCCACCCTGAGTTTTTTTCAACATCCACTCAGTCCCCTTCCCTCTCACCAGCGTGTGATGTTGAGCATCGTATTTGGGTGCCAGCATCTAGGGAATGTGAGTGAATGACACTGTCTGCATCCACACGCTGCCTTGTGGGCAGCTCTGGGGTGGCTCTGAGCCCTGGGGCAGGTGGGGGAGGGAGGGCTGGAGGATCGGGGGTCACTCCCTACTTGGGAGGAGCTGTTCTGAGCCCATACTTCCTCTTTGACAGTGTCCACCAGGGCCCCTGAGTCTGAGAAGAGTGTTCCCTCTTCCCTTGGTGCTTCTGGGTGTGCTGAAGCTGGTTTTAGTGATCTGGGTTATAGTGATCAGATCCTAAAAGGAGTAAGATTGCTACTGAAAAGGACCATATGTAGGAGGAAGTGGAGGGATAATCCCCCTGGCTTTGGAGCATCTGCTGCTGAACTGGGATGAAGTGCTGTCCCTTACCAAAGTTCTCATTAAGTGGTTGAGTTTCACGAGTCATTGAGTTTTATGACTTCATAGGTGAAGCTGGGTTGTTCTTGGCTAGTTAGGTGGCCTTTGCCTGGAGCTAGGCAATTGTAAGACAACTAACATTTATTTAAATAATGCTGACTCTGCGTTTAGAGGCACCTTACCTGTGTTCATTTTATCACACAGGAACTATTGTTGGCCCCCATTTCTCAGGTGAGGAATTTGAGGAACAGCGTGTTTAAGTAACTTGCCCAGGTCCTGTGGCTTTTGTACTTGAAACCAGGTGGCCTGCCTGCTCCAAAGGTTTTTGCGCTCTAGCTTTGCTACTGTCTTCCAACTAAATATGGGGAAATAATTGTAAGCGGGAGGCTTAGCTGGACAGGGGAGGGTAGCTTTGGTGTGGAATTTAGATTATTTTTCAGATATAATGGGAATATAATAGACACAGTTAATTGGCTGTTGGATGATGGTCAAGGAGAATGAGAAATTAAATTTACGAATCCCGGAATGACCCCCAGCTCTGTGAAGCTGTCCGCTGGTTGCTCCTCTGTGGTCAGTGTGAATGCACTTGCCTGGGCTTTGTGAGGCCAACAAGGCCACATGCTAGCGTCCGTGTCAGACATACCGGGACTTCTCCTCTTTCCCGCTTCCTTACTGGCTCCACAAGGCGGTGGGGAGGTTGCTGAGGTCTCTCCCAGGGAGCCAAGCAGTGCCCATTCTTAGGGCCACGCTCTCCCCCCATGTCTTAGGGTCTTCTCTCCCTCCTGCTTCTCTCCATCTGCTCTCCTGTCTATCCCTTCCCCAAGGAGATGACATTTCTCTATGTTCCTGATCCGATTTCTGGGTTTGACTTATTCCCACGTGTCTCCTAGGCCTTTGTGCAGCTCACGTTCCGTCTGGAGCCCCAGAGGGGAGTCTTTCCCACGTTTCTGACTGGCCTGGTACCTTGGGCAGGTTACGGGTGATCCAGAATCTGAAGGTTTTCTTTTTTTTTTTTTACTTGACCACGCCTCCCTCATCTCCCTCATGGGGTTGTTGTTGTTCAGTCACTAAGTTGTGTCCCACCCTTTGTGACCCCATGGACTGCAGCATGCCAGGCTTCCCTATCCTTTACCATCTCCTAGGGTTTGCTCAAACTCATGTCCCTTGAGTTGATGATGCCATCCTACCATCTCATCCTGTGTCTCCCTCTTTTCCTCCTGCCCTCAATCTTTCTCAGCATCAGGACTTTTTTCCAGTGAGTCAACTCTTTGTATCAGGTGGCCAGAGTATTGGAGCTTCAGCTTCAGGATCAGTCCTTCCAATGAATATTCAGGGTTGATTTCCTTTAGGATTGGCTGGTTTGATCTCCTTGCTGTCCAGGGGACTCTCAAGAGTCTTCTCCAGCACCTGCAGTTCAAAAGCATCAATTCTTCGGTGCTCAGCCTTCTTTATGATCCAACTCTTACATCCATATATGACTACTAGAAAAGCCATAGCTTTGATTATATGGACTTTTGTTGGCAAAGTGATGTCTTTGATTTTTATTACGCTGACTAGGTTTGTTGTAGCTTTTCTTCCAAGGAGCAAGTACAGGGTTGTGGTTAGGGTCAAATATAGTAAATCCATGAAAGTGTATTTTAAAGAGTGAATATACAGTATTATTAGTAGTTCCAACCTTCCCAGTTGGCCTTCACTCCCTGCTTTGAGGCCCGGCCTGGACTTTGATCCCGGTGTCATTTCTGCTACTTGATTGTGTCCCTGGCTCTGGGGGGCCCCTGCCCCTTATTCTGTTCACATTTTCTAGCACTTGACACAGGCCTAGTTTGCAGGGGGAGGGGCCCAGTCATGTGTGAACAAGCAGGTGAAGAGCATCTTTCTAAAGGAAGTCTATGGTCAATTTTTTTTTCCCTGAACAGTCCTCTTATTATAATATCTATGCATCTTGAAGTTAAAAAGCAGACTGTCCTGGTGGTCCAGTGGCTAAGAGTCTGCTCTCCCAGTGCAGGGGACCCGGATTCACTCCCTGGTCAGGGAACTGGATCCCACATGCCACAACTGAGGGTCCTGTGTGCCCCAACTAAGACCTGGTGCAGCCAAATAAATTTTAAAAATTATTAAAAAAAAAAAAAGGCAGCTCTGTGATCTTATCTGTGTGCCCTGCCACCGGGCACTAACTCCCCATACCTGAGGCCACCTTCTCCAAGATCTGTGCTTTCTAAATAGTCATCTCATGAGTCTTGTGTTTTATAAAAAGAATAAGACAGCTAAGGGAATCGTTCTGAATTTTGAAGACTAGAGATTAAAAAAAAATGTGGCATTAATTTTTTTGTTCATTTGACAAATATGTGTTGAGTGCCTGTCGGGCACCCCGCTCTGTTCCTGGGTCTGGGAATACAGTGGTAACCAAATCCCAGGCGGATGGCATTCCTGCCTGTCTGAGGCTTCCATTCTAGTGGAGTGGAATAAGGGTAGAAAGGAATGAATCAGTCTTGACTGATGAGGTGTACCATGGCGAGGGATCATGTGAGGGGGACTCCCAGACCTCCAAGGAGTCCTCACCGGGGTAAAAAAAGCGCGTAGTTACTGATGTTATGCTCTTGGTTTCGCTGTGTGTGGAGTGACCTTGAGGGCATCACAGTGTCTTGTGAGGACGTCAAGCTCCATCTGGCCGCCCCTCATCAACAGAACAGGCAGGGAGTGGTAGGGAGGAGGTGGCTGGGCTCTGGCTTCTGGAGGGTGTTCCTGTCTGTGTGAGGCCCTCAGCTTTGACAAGGAGCCGCTGTGCTCAGGTCGCTGACCCTGGCGTGTTTCTGAGGGACCAGGGGAACCCAGGGAAGATGGACTCTTGGTGGCCCACAACCTCTCTGTGCATCTTGCAGCTTCAGTCCACTCATGGCTGGCTGCCCACCAGACTCCATGCTGGAGAAGGCAGGTGACCTGTGGCCCACAGGGACCCCTGAGGTTTCCCTGCAGAGGTTGAGCACGGCCTTAGCGATGAAGGATAGGAAGGAATGAGCTGGATGAAGATTGGGGGTGGGGAACACGTGTGGGAAGCTCGGGAGATGGAAAGAAGCTGTGGCGGCCAGAGTGCAGGGCAGCATGGAGAGTGTGGCGTCGGGTGGACTTGCCCTTGAGCAGAGGAAAGGCTGTGGAGTAGTGGTAAAGGGTTGGGTTTTATTTTCAGTGCTACTGATTTGGTTTATTCTGTTATCCTATTGACTGCAGCGTGGAGAGGGGACCACGGAGAGGAAGCAGGGAGGCAGGGACCCCTGGGTGGGGATAGGGGCTCAATGCCTGGCAGGGTGGTGGAGGACCCAACACCCTAGAGGCGGGCTGGGAAGCAGCTGGGAGGACTCAGGATGGGGATTGGGGTTCAGCTCGAGCAGCTGCGGGAAGAGCAGAAGGTGAGGGGAGAAGCCTCCGGACTCTCCCTGGAGCCGGCAGCGGACCATGAGATCTGAGACTGCAGAGCAGGAGGGACCCCCTCCGCAGAGGGGTGACGTTTCATTCCTGATAACCCAAGGGTCAGGCTGCCTCTTTCGTGTCTGCATGAGATTTGATGGCTTACACGTTGTGGTCACTGCCCCGTGATTGTGTATTAGAGGCTGTTTGTCTCATTTAGTGCATTCAAGAAAATATTGAGCTAAATGTTTGTGCTCCCTGCAGGGCACATAATGGTGCTGAGACCACCTAGGGGTCTGTGAGGTGGGCAGTGTCTCTAACGGAGGAGACAGATCATTCCATCAGAATTGAGCCCGGGGTTGCACCAGGAAATCGAGCGCAGCGTGACAGTCTGTGACCAGGAGGAAGAGGGTGGTGGGCTGCAGAGCGGAGGCCCTGACCTGGCCTGGGGGCTGGGGAGGTTTCAGAGGCCCTCTGAGCAGTTGTTGTTGGAGTAAATGTTTAACAAAGCCCTTGGAACTGGCACACTCGAGGAAGGCACTGGAGAACTCCACAGCAAGGCTGTGTCACTCATGAGAACGGTAGTGCTTGTGTGGATTAAGGATCCTGGTGTCGTTACCTGCTGGCACGCAGGTAAACTTGTGAGTTACCGGGAACTTGCACTGCTCTGTGCTCCCTGTGATTTTCAGACAAGAAAGGGAATATGAACTTGGCCGTTCCTATGATCTTTCCAACATCTTAGGGACATTGTTTCAAAGAACCAGTGCAGATTTTTCCATGAAAGGGGCTATGTAGTTACCAGAGGAAAACAGCTCTTTAGATTCATCGGTGTGAATGTTAACTTTATAGAATGCAGATGTGGCAGTGGGTATATGTTCTCACATATTCACAGACTTAGGACCCCAAAGCTGATAGGACTCTGTTATAGATTGAATAGCAACATGTTTTTTTTTTTATTTCCCCCTTGAGTAATCTTGTCGAATTATAAGAATGCCCAAAGAGCTGACACCTTGTCAGGACACTGCTGGAAGGGCACAAACAACCTTGTTTCCTGAGGAACCTGTGCAGAGGTGTGTTGACAGTGGGTGACTTTTCTGACCTGAGCCGAAAGGGACGCTGGCTGTATTGTTGGCTTGGCCCCTGCAGGGGCCAGGGTCGGGTGGGGGCGACATATTCCTGGGCTGAATTCCCTGCACGTTAAGTCAATCTACCTGCAGCCCTGGTTTATCAATACTAAACACATGGGAGACACACGGCTGGAATGATGCTAGGAACACAGGACCCACTGTGTCCATGCGGGGGCCGGATGGGTCAAGTAGAAACGGAGGGATGCGGTGACCAGTGGCCCGGGTGGATATGGGCAGGTTGGGAGGGCCTGATGTGGTAGCTGGAGGGAGGGAGGAGAGACTGGGCCATGGGGCACTCCTGGCAGAGTTAGACTCATCCTTCTTTACGTGTGCTAAGTCACTCGGTTGTGTCTGACTCTGCGACCCCATGGACTGTGTAGCCTGCCAGGCTCCTCTGCCCATGGGATTCTCCAGGCAAGAATGCTGGGGTGGGTTGCCATTTCCTACTCTAGGGGATCTTCCTGACCCAAGGACTGACCTGAGTCTCTTAATGTCTCCTGCATTGGCGGGTGGGTTCTTTACCTCTAGTGCCACCTGGAAGCCTCCTGGTCTGGGTCTAAACCATCTCACCTTTTACTTCCCCACCCCAACTGGAAATCATCTTGTCCCTCCCAGGACCCTCACTAACCCCTGGCCTTCCAGCTGCTGTATAGCAGTTGTGACCTTGGCTGTGACCTTGAGGTCTGGGGGTTGGGGAGGGGACATGCCCCAGGTCACCTCAGAGCTCCCCTTAAGTGGAGAAAGAAGTGGACGGAAATGTACTTTACTGCGTTGTTTTGTCTTATAAGGAGACATGACTGGTTTTTGCATTCCTTTGTTTCTGAAAAGATTGTTCATGAATGCTGATGATCATGTAAGTTTATGGTTGTAAATGGGAACTTTTTCTTTTCAGACAATGTGGATGCCAGTGATCTTAAGCAGTTTTTTGAGACCAACTATTCTCAGATATATTTCATCTTCTATGAAAATTTTATAACACTGGAAAATAGTTTGAAATTAAAAGGTAAGAATTTCTACAAATTTTTTTTTTGATATACAAAGTTCTGTTTTTTTTTTAATAAAAATACAGGAAGTTCTTGGAGGTTGTGTGTGTCACGTGCTACAAGTTACATGCCTTTAAGCTTCCTCTCTTTCCAAACACTTA
Source organism: Bison bison bison (assembly GCF_000754665.1). Taxonomy (NCBI): domain Eukaryota; kingdom Metazoa; phylum Chordata; class Mammalia; order Artiodactyla; family Bovidae; genus Bison; species Bison bison. The sequence goes on along the minus strand of NW_011494635.1, from coordinate 1,671,606 downwards.
GCAGAGCTGTGAACTCACAGCGGTTGCGTCTTTCCCTTGAACTTTCTCTCGTACAGACGTTAACTGAACAACAAACAGCCAAGGGGAAAAGAGAAAGACAAGAGATCCACGGAAGGGGACTTCCCCTGGTTGCCCCAGTGGCTAAGACTCTGCACTCCCAATGCTGGGGGCCTGGATTTGATCCCTGCTCGGGAAGCGACTTAGCAGCAGCAGCAGGGAACCAGAACGCACATGCTGCAACTAAGACTCTGCACATACACACAAATATATATCTATAAAAATAGAAGGAAAACCACAGAAAGTGTGAGTTCCATTCCAGAGGTTGGTGGGGGGCGTTGCGGTGGGCTGAGACAGGGTCACATGGAAAGAAGAGGCCATAGAGAGGATCATGGAGGCCACACAGCTGCCACTTAGGCCCTTCAGGGGATACTGCTCCAGCCTCTGTTACGTCAGGGCACACGTGGACCTGGGCCCAGAATGCCAGCACCTATTCTTTTTAAATGAATTTCTTAGCTTTTCCCCCTTGTGATTTATAAATTGGTACACATCTTGAACTTAAATTTTTTTTCTGCCAAATTGGTAGATATCTCAAATATGGAATGATGTGATTTTTATCTTGCCTCCTAGCTCTGTTCCACTTCATAGTAGTGTGATAATATATTCAATTAAAATAGCAAAGAAAAAAAATTAAAACCTGGTATCTAAGAAAACAACATTACAATCTACAAACCTCATTTTTTAATAGGCCCTTCCTCCATCCCTGTTCTCCTTTTCTTCCCTCTATCCTTTAGGAAAATTTGGTGGTTCAAGACTATCAGTCAGTTTGTGCTGTGTAACAAATTGCACAACAAACCATCCCAACACTGAGTGCCGTCAAATAACCACTAGTCATTTAATTTGTGATTTTTCTGAATCTGTTGGGCAGTTCCTCTGGTTTGGGTTGGCTCCTGCCTCTGACTGGCTAGTGGCGAGTAGCCTCATTCACACATGTCCTGATTGTGAAGCTGCTGCCCAGGGCGCCTTAATGGTCCTTCACGTGGGCCCTCTTGCCCAGCTGGCAGGGTTCCTTGGGCTCCTGCACTTGTGGCCTCAGGGCTCCATGACCTGCTGGCGAGTATGGCGTTTTGAGCTCACCTCACGTCTGCTATCGTCACCATGGTTGGAGCAGGTCACGTGACCTCTCGGATTCTGGGGCTGGAGAGAAATAGACCCTTCTTGATGGGGAGAAGACTCGGCCACTCTGTTGCCTTGTATCTCCTGCAGAGTCACGACGAAGGACCGATGAAAAGAGGGAGAGGCTTTACAGTTTCTTGCTTTTAGTACAGTCTGTGTGTTGACTGGAGCCCAGGGGAGGAAGTTACCAAAACAAAAGAAGAAAGGAAAATGGTTGCTAGGAATAACAAAATCATCTTGTGATCCCTTCAGCCCTCCAGTTATTCAGCCAAACCTGCGTTGTTGGTTCTGCCTTCAAAACATATCCAGAATCGCCAGCCTCTCCCCCCGGCTTCTCCTCCTGACCTCTCCTCCTGGCCTCCTCCCGTTGTCCTCACCTGGGTTACCACAGCCACCTCAGAACTGGCCTCCCTGCCACACCGTCCACGCGACCCCACCCACCCCACCCACCCCGCCAAAGTCTCTGGGAAAGACCAGTTGGAGGGTTGCTTTGGTACCCTCTGCGTCTGTCGGTCATGAGCTCCACGCTGCAGACCCTCCAGTGGCCTCCTGGTCCCCTCACGCCCTGCCTGCCCACCCGCCTCACCCCCATGACTCTTCCCCTCGCTCCAGACACAAGGACCTCCTCGTTGTATCCTCCCCATGCAGACCCGCTCCCCCACGGGGACCCTGCACTGTCCAGTCCCTCCACCTGAAACATAGCCACCCCCCCATTTCCATACCCTGGGTCTCCCTGTGGCTGCTCCCTCACCTCTTTGAGGTCTTTGCTCAGGTATCCCCTTATCAGCAGAGTATCCCCAACTTCCCTAGTCAACCCCAAACTGCCCTTTGGGGCATTCCCATCTGCTTCTTGGTTTCCTCACTCATTTCTGGAGAGCCTTCTCCTGCCGGAATGTAAGCCTCCCCAGGGCAGGGGTTTACACCTGTGAACTCACGGGCCCTCAGATCCCAGAAGAATCCCTGACACGGAGGCCATCCTCGGAGTTTGTTGAGTGAATGAGTGACAGCCGCTTCACAGAGCTGTGGGGGTTCAGATCCAGGGTCAGCAATGTAATTTTAACCTAATTTTTAATATCTTAAAATTGGCACATTGTCATAATAATGAATTCTTTTTTTATCTATTCCAGGGAATAATAAGTCACAAAGGGAGGAGCTGGACTCCATTCTCTTTCTTTTTGAAGTAAGTTTTTATTAATTCATTTAGCTTTTAAGATTCTCGTCAAAAACAAGGTATTTTAGATCTTTAATGTTACTTGAAGACAAGTAAAAATGATGGGCATGTGTATCCTTTTACAAACAAGATGCTAAGAATGTTCTTGTGATTTTTTTTTTTTCCCTTGTGGGAGAATTTTTCCTCTGTGGGGATCTAGATGGGAAGTTATTAGATGGGAATGTTTGTACATTTTAAACATTGATATTGCCAAATTGCTCTTCAAAAAGGTCGTATAAATCTATATGTAAACTTCCACGTAAGTCTTATGTAAATTTCCCCAACCAACTCTGGAGATAATTTTTTTCTTTTTAATATATACGAATTGACATGTAAAAACTCGCAGTTTTTCACATATATTTCCCTGACTGCTTTTGAGGTTGCCACCTATGTGTCTCTGTGTTCACGAGTGTTGATCATATGTTCTCTCCAAAGGTGGAACAATGGCTGTGGCTTTTGATCTATTAAGAGTAAAGTCTTTCTTGTCTAGATGTATTAGACAAGTGATCAGATTACTGATGCCTTGAGAACTACACTGGAACCAGATTATAGGTTCTGAACGTTAATTGTTGGTTGTCTAGAAATGATTCATGCTTTGAAAAGACATGTGCTGAGCTTGGTGGGAGACCAGCTTTGTGACTGTTGAGGAAAGTCGTATATGTGTTTGCTGCAGAGCTGGCTGAAGGGGTGGCTGGGGGGGAAGGCTGTCTGGGTTCGTGAAATAAAACAGATGCAGAAACCTCCAGCCTGGTACAGGTTCGGGGCTGGCAATCCGTCACTGGTCACCCATCTCTTCTGAGGGCCATGCTCCTTCCTCAGAGTCCCAGACGTTGATTCAGGGCATGTTTTGTGGTGTTTCTCTGTGTTTCTTGTGGTTACCCTGCTGTGAATGAAGCTGGCGCAGAGGAGCTGTTTTTAACAGGAGCTTTAATTATGTCTGTCATTTAAACAGGTTTCTACTGACCATTGCCGGTTGAACTCTTCTGTTAGTTTATATTATTTATGTAGAAGGTTAATGCATTTGCTAAAGAACCCACCACACATAGGTAAAGCATGAGGATAAAGCTCACAGGCTTGCCACACCCACCATCGCCACCTGCCCCTGCATCCCCACCCTGCCACTAAGTTTAAGGTCCAGAAACTGCAGTGTACCTCCTCCCTGACCACATCCCCGCTCTGGTTTGATCTCCTTGCAGATTACTTTATGATTATTCAGATTTTTTGTAAAAAAATTCTGATTTGGTTAATTGCTTATTTTTCTAAGAATTCAAAAAATTTGGTCCTATCCCCAGTTTTAAAACTTATGGCCCAGTCCTTCCTTTAAGGTTCATAATCCCTTCAGTTTTATCTGCTTTGGATTAATCTTCATTATCTCCAAACTGTTACTTATTATTAGGGGAAGTAGTTGTAGTGTTAAGGTTGGTGCAAAAATAATTGCGGTTTTGAACCCAGAGTTTTAAATCATTATAACTAGGTTCAGACACATCCTTATTAATCAAAATAGGAACCATTACAGTCAACACATTTTTGCCAACAAGCGATAAGTTTGTTTATTCTTGTAGCATAAAAATCTGTGCTTCAGGATTCAACACGCTCTTGGGAAGCATTTTCTGCATCCTGCTGGTTATGGAAGTGTTGTCCCTGCAAAAAATTGTTGAGATGCTTGAAGAAGTGGTGGTTGGTTGGTGAGAGGTCAGGTGAATATGGCAAAACTTTGTAGCCCAGTTCGTTCAACTTCTGAAGCGTTGGGCATTGTCGTGGTGAAGAATTTGGCCCTTTCTGTGGACCGTTGCCCATTACAGGCCTTGCGGTTTTCAGCACATCGCATCGATTTGCTGAGTATACTTCTCAGATGTAATGGTTTCACCGGGATTCAGAAAGCTGTAGTGGATCAGACCACCCAACAGTGACCGTGACCCCTTTTTTGGTGCAATTTTGGCTTTGGGGAGAGCCTTGGAGCTTCTTTTCCATCCAGCTGCTGAGGTGGTTATTAGTTGTTGTTGTATAAAATTCACTGTCACAATCTGATTGAGAAATTGTTCATTGCTGTTGCACAGAATGAGAGATGATGATGCTTCAGAATGACAGTTTTTTTTTGATTTGTGGTCAGCTCATGAGGCACCCATTTATTGAGCTTTTTCACCATTTCAGTTTGCTTCAAATACCAAGTGACCATAGAACGGTCGATGTTGAGTTCCTGGGCATCTTCTCGTATAGTTGTACCAGGATCAGCTTCCATGATGGCTTTCAGTTGGTCCTTGTCAACTTCCAGTGGCTGGCCACTATGTTCTTCATCTTCAAGGCTCTTGTCTCCTTTGCAAAACTTCTTGAATCAGCACTGTCCTGTACATCCATTAGCAGTTCCTGGGCCAATTACGTTGTTGATGTTGCCAGTTGTCTCCATAGCTTTACCAATTTTGAACTCACTGCACCGTATCCTGGAACTTAACCCAGAGATCAAACCCACGCTGCCTGCATTGGAAGCTCGGAGTCTTAACCAGTGGACCACCAGAGAAGTCCCTCTGTGTGTTTTTGCTTTTTTTTTTCCTTTTCATGTTTTAACTTCTTTTGGTTTGGTATTCCTATGTGGCTGGTTTCATTTGATTGTCTCTTGATCTTTGTTCATTATTAGACATCTTTTACTTTCTGAAACAGAAGATTTGACACTGTATCTGATCATTCTCCTATCTGAAGTCTGTCTTTGGTTGTCAAAAGCTATTGGTTATTTCTTCAATCTCTCAGAGTAGCTTCTTCTCTTGTACATTTTGTGATACCACTTTGAGATCAAAACTCATGGGATGCATATTTAATTTGTTTGAATCCTTTTTTTTTTCCTCAAAGGGTTTGTTTTTGCTTTTGCTTGGGGTCTGAGAGTGTGCTTGTTTGGGGTCCCTTTGGCTCCACTTGAGGGTCCTGGTTCCTTACTGGCATCCTAGGCTCAGTTTCTCACACCCACGTTGGGGTGGGCTCGAGATCTAGAACTTGAAGATGTCCTTGGGTCCTCCTTGGATTTGGCATTTGCTCCCCTCCTGCTTCCTCTCTGGCTGTGTTTTAAGTCCTTGCTGGTTTCCCTGTGTCCCTGAAGTGTGGAAATGACAGTTAACTTTTGCTGTCACTGTCCCACAACAGGAAAGCCCATCAGAGCCTGTAGCCTTGTACCCCTTTGGGGTGGGGGGCTGGTTTCAACACTTCCTCCTTGTGCTCAGAAAGTTTAGATTAAGGAGGGTGTTACTCCCCATACATTACCATCTGTAGGGGGTTTGTTGCTCATGTAAGAGAACAAATATATCTTATTCACAGCTTCATAAAACCTTCATCTGGTGCCATAAACATGAGTGAAAAATGAACCTGCACCACTTCTGTTTTTGTTTATGTTGTCTCTGTCTCCATCCTCAGAAGGTGGGTTATAATTTGCATGGTTTGTTCTGAGGGTTGTGTCACTTTGTCGCCACCGTCTACAAGTTAGTGCCACTTAAAAAGAGGTGGTTTATGAGGATTTGAAGGTAAATACTTATCAAGGTGTAAATAATTGGGAAAGGCTTCCTTCAGAAGAAGTGGAATTATTAAGACGTGTTAAATTGCAGAAGGGCTACTGTGTAAAGATTGTCAATAAATAAGAAATAGATTGGAAAAAAGCACGGAGGTAAGGGAGTTAAGAAGGCAAGAAAGAGGAGCCTGTTAGGGGAGCTACTGCTTGCTCTGTAAGTCAGGGCTGTCTAGACGGAAACCTTTGAGGAAGGAAGCAGTCATTTTTTTCAATGTAGTGAACCACCAACCACATCACCCTGCTTGATGAAGCAATGGTGTCAGTCCAGGCTGAGTCTCCTTTAGGCAGCCGGCAGACTGTTACATCTGCCTTTATGTTCAGTGGAGGACGGTACCCCTCAGAAGCTGACCTCAGCCACCCTTGCCCTTAGTTTCAAACTTCTGTACCACTTGGATTTTCTCTTGTTGCTGGTTCACAGGGACGTTTTTCACAACTAATTGAGGTTATGACTCCTTAGTTTTACTCTTCTTCTAAAAACATATTTCATGGCACTTCCCTGGTAGTCCAGTGTTTAGGAATCTGCCTGCCAAGGCAGGGGACACAGGTTCAATTCCTGGTCTGAGAGGGTCTCACATGTGGTGGAGTAACTAAGCCCATGGCCATGAATATTGAAGCCTGAATGCCTAGAGCCAGTGCTCTGCAACAACAGAGGTCACAGCAATGCAAAGCCCAAGCACTGCAACCAGAGTAGCCCACGTGCAGCAACACAGACCCAGTGCAGCCAAAAAAAAAAAAAAATCATCTATCATTGCTGTGTGTTTCAAACGGGCGTGTGGAGTTGATGGTGTGGGGCCCCATGCCATGAGTCTCCATTGTGCCATCCTGTTTAATCCTTTCAGGAAATTGGAGGTAGATACAGTCTTTTCAGTTTTTTATGGATGGAAGGATGAGGGCTTCATTGTGTCAGGTGACTTGCCCAAGGTTGCATATCTGTCCAGTGGTAGATAGAGGCTGAACCTCTGGTCTCACTCTGGAACCCATTCCTGAACTCAGCACCGGGCTGTGCACCACTTAGGAGTCTCAATGATCAAGCTGTGCTCCAAGGGCTGTGATACCAGCATACGCCTATTCTTGTGCAGGCCATTCATTCATTAGATGTGTTTATCTCATATCTACTACGTGTCAGGCGCCCTTCTAGATGCTGGAGGTACAGCAGTGAGATGGACAGAATCCCCTGCCCTTATGGAGCATGTGTTACATTTCGTGGTAAACTGAAGAGTCCCTGGTGAGAACGGGTACGTCAGAGCGCCAGTAACCACCTTCTGAGTCAGGAAATTCTGAACGGCCCTTCTCAGAAGTGATGGTGGCCCTTGAGGTGGCTACCTACATAGGTCAAAGGAGGGTTGATGTGGGAATGTCAGGCACCTGGTGAATGGCTTTCAAGGTCAAATAACTGACTTGACTTTGAGATCCTTCTGGATTCAGCAGTTGAGAGGTTTTTAACCCTTCCTGGAATTTGTTTTAATCAGGTGTGGGAAGACTCACAGACCTGAAGATGATTGGCATGAAGGCAGAGGTTGTTACAGTACGTACAGTGCCAGAAGCAGGAGGTGTGGGACGTCAGGTGGGCCCTGAAGAGAAGCTCCAAGGTGACGAGAGCAGGAGAGAGAGGAATGGAGGTGGCTTCTGTGGGAAGGAAAGGGCCAGGCAAGGTCATGAGCAGGCAGAGCAGATTTAGGGTCAGATAATTTGAATCCTGTCAGTGGGCTGTGGGCCATGGGGGTGGTCCCTGGCTGTCCAGGACCTGGTCCCCAGGTGATCTGGGCAGGAGATTGTGTCCCAGGCAGTGAGAACCCAGTAACGGAGGTGGCCGTGTGCGGATTTGGGCTTGACTGGTTTGCATATCGAAGGTGCGCTGGCAGGTACTATCCAGGAATCCGCTAACCCTGGGGAGGGTAGTCTCTGCCAGCCCAGCAGGGCTCCAGGCGTCAGAGCACCAGGAATCGAGAAAACGAGAAGCCACGGTTGTTAAAGAGATGCGTTTCTAGCTATCTGCCACGCTATACATTATCCTTCCTTTAGCAGAGAGACAGGGTGTCTGGATTGTTTGACAGCAAGGTGTTTCCCCAGCCTCCCACTCCCCAATTAAAATGCACATCTGCAGAAGAGGTTTCATATCAAACTTACCTGTATTTTGGCCTCAGATGCTACTTATTCATCTGTTTTTCCAATATCACACAGTTAGCAATCACAGATCTACAGGACATTTGATTCCTGGATCTGTTAGTTTTGAATTTATCCAGCTTACCCCAGGAGACTAAATAAACCCTGTGTTTGTCCTCCCCAGAGACTGAATGGGGTCTTTACCTCCTGTGAAGTGTTGTCAGAGCTGGTCTCACACTTGGGATCCCTGGGTCTCCTGTGCAGGCTCCCGTCTGGCTTGGCTGTCGGGGCCACTCTGTGAAAGTGCTGTCACCCCCCTGGGCTTGTCACCTGCCACCCTGCTTCCCACCACCTGCCCCCTCCCCCCGCCGCGCCTCCCCACCCAGGCCTCTTTCTGCACAGCTTCCCTCCTGCCTCTTGGTTTACAGAGTTCTCTTTTCAGGGCCTGTCCATTATGCGTCTCTTCATCTGGCCCATTTTTCAGGCTCTGTTCAGACCCACCCGTTTCTCCTGGCATCTGCAGCTGAAGGTGCCCACTGTCCTCTGTGAGCTCCTAGAATGCACTCCGGCTTGTCCCAGCTGGTTGTTCCTAGTTTTCCCTGAAGGTGGCCCTCTCTTAGCTTCCTAACCAGACAGGAAGCTCCTGGGCTGGCCCTGCTGCCGTGAGAGAGCATCCTTTGGGCCCCCACAGCGCCTCGCACTTGATAATATTTGTTGTTGGATTAAAGCCTCTTAAATTCTCCATTTATCTCCCATGGGATCATGTGGTATTTTTATGCTAAAAAAGTATTTTCTTTCCTCACTTGAAACTCCCTGGACAAAAGAGATAGGAGAAAGGTAGCAGAAGGGCCGGCGAGGTTTGGATCCGGCTTTGGTACAGCGAGCCGCGTGGCCTTGACCAAGGCCCTGAGCCTTTTTGTCTTAGAGCCTATGCCTCTGCGGCAGGGGTGGGACCAGCTGAGTTCTGGGGGCACCTCAGTTCTACCAGCCAAGGGTCGCACAAAGTAGTTCTGACCGAAGTCTCCAAACGAGACATCTTCAAAATAAGAAGTTTGCAGAGAAGTCTTTTTTTAGCCTGAAATTTAGCTTCATGCTTCTATTTAGTTTTAATATTTAATCCGTTTACCTCTGGTTAGCCTTTGAGTCTCTAAACATCCCTGTTGCTTTCTTCTCTGGAGCAGCCCTGTTCACCAGAACTTTCTGGGATGATGGGACTGTTCCGTATGCAGTTAGGCCACCGCTGGGCCACTTTGTGCTTGGAACGTGGCTAGCATGACTGAGCAACGTAAATTTTAATTGTACGTCGTTTTATTTGATGTAAGTTTTAAACTTAGGTGGCCACACGGGTGTTAGTGGCTGCCAGTTGGACCGTGAGGCTATGACGTGTTCCCGTACAGCCTGGCCGCCTCGTCTGGCAGACTCGTTTCTTCTTCCTCAGGTACCTGGTCAAGTCCTCAGCCTGTGACCCTTCCCTGTCCTCGTGGGAAGCAGACTTCACCACAGGTTTAGGGTTTTGCTGGAAGGAGGCTTTGGCTGAAGGGAACATGCCCCTGCCTCTTGGTTGGGGAAGTGGCCTTCTGCAGATGCAGAGTTGAAAAGTCAGAAAACAATTTCATTCTTCTCTTTTCGTGCTTATGTTAAGATGAAATGAACATTCTAAATCAGGGGCTGTCAAACGAGGTCAGATTTCATCTGCCCCCTTCTGTCCATCCCCCTGATAAAGAAAGCAGCGTCAGTGTCCTTCCTCCCAGGGTGCTGCCTGGTGTCCTCCCCACCCCTATGTTGGTGGGGGGTTCTGGTGGGAGAAGCCTGGACCTCAGAGCCAGTGGTGAGTCGCCTGGAGAGCATGGATGACCAGAGGCTTCTTCAGAGGCTGACAGAAGAGCAGGGTGTTACTGGGGCCCGTAGGTTTTGTTTTTCCTTTGCTAACGAGGATGACTTTGATGTGGACATCAGCCTCCTCCTTGGCATCTGTGGGGGTGATGCTGGCTCGAAGGGGCCCTTCCTGGGCAGCCTTGCTGGGCACACTGGTGTCTGGGAGTCATAATGACCAGCTGGGAGTCCAGGACCCTAGTGGGCTTTCTCTCTTTACTCTAATGGAATTCAGTCTGGGCTCTCTTGTTTTTCAGTGTTCCATGGGAGCTTATATCGATAGTGGGTTTAGCCTCAAATTCTTTTCCTCAAAATAGGGGGAAAGGACTTTCAGTAGGCTTGCAGATGATAATAAGTCAGCTGGACCAATGCAGAGCCCCAGGCTGTGCGGGAGAAGAGGAGACGACGGGCTGGTTTTCGCTCTGTCCAGTTGCTTTCCCTGTGCCGGTTCAGTATTGACTGTATTTACCATACATGCATTTATTTATATATTTTCACACTTAATAGTCCCGTTCTACCTCAGATATTAATAATGAAGACTTGCCTGAAGTGAAACTAGAATCATGGCTATAATAGGATTATAAGCCATTCTGACACGTTTGCCCCCTCTCCACCTCTCTCCCTCACCCCCACCATTCTTCTTTTGGTGGATCTGTGTATCCTTTATAACTCTTTGAAAATGAAGACCAGTTTGAAGCTCCTGCAGAGGTTCAGGGGAAGTGCTTGGGCTGAATCACGACCAGGTCTGTGCATTCAGGGCAGGTGATTGGTAGGATTAAGTCACAGGCCTTTGTCTCTTCTGAACAGAAAACACAGAGCAAGGCCACAGAATTGTATTTTCACAGTTAACGAATTTCCACAGCCCCTGGTCTCCTCCGCTTTATTTGTCATTATTTATTCCAGACTGTCCACCATACAGCAGCCCTCCTGGGCGGCTCCCCACTCCACACCGAGGGTATCTCACACTGTTAGTGCTTTTTATTTCTTTTTCCTGTAAGGACCAGTTTCCTGCTATTGAGTGGAGAACAGACAAGAAGAAATAAAATGAACACGAAAAGCAGATTCTTCTTAATTCCTTGAAATCTAAGTTCTTGTTGAGGATTTCAAATATTTGGATGCTTCTATGGATTTTTTTTTGTTTTTTTTTTCTCTTAAAAGACTGGTTCCAACTTTGAGTGCAGCTCCTTGGTCACTGCCATAATTCTAAATGACTGATTGCAGTTGAGAAAAGTCAGGGTCCCCAGAGAACAGAGCCAGCAGAAATTCCTCTCCACCCTGCAACCCATCCTGAGTTCTAGTCGGCCAGCAGAGTCAATGCCCCGGATTATCATGACCAGGGTACTGGGTCATTGTTATGACACTGGTGTTTATTGTAACACCAGTTACAATGGTATGTATATTCACTTATTTATTTATTTCAGACTTTAAACTTTTTATTTTGTATCGGGGTATAGCTGATTGACAATGTTGTGGTAGTTTCAGGTGAATAGCGAAGGTACTCAGCCATACGTATGCATGTCCACTCTCCTCTAAACCCACTCCCAGCCAGGCTGGCATATAACATTGAGTTGAGTTCTATGTGCTATACAATAGGTCCTTGGTGGTCATCCATCCTGATTATAGCAGTGTGTGCATGACCTTCCCAAACTCTCCAACCATCCCTTCCCCTCAGCAACCATAAGGGTATTATGTATGTTTAAAGTAATCATCAGTTCAGTTCAGTCGCTCAGTCGTGTCCGACTCTTTGCGACCCCATGAATCGCAACACGCCAGGCCTCCCTGTCCATCACCAACTCCCAGAGTTAACTCAGACTCACGTCCATCGAGTCAGTGATGCCACCCAGCCATCTCATCCTCTGTAATCATAGAGATGTAGAATTGACCTGGTTTTCTTCATAACGTTAGTCATGCTTGCTGTTTTTATTAATGTTGGGCCCTTGTTTGGGGGCAACTGCAGGTGGGCACATGCGTGTCACAACCATGTGTGATCTGCTCCCCAGCACCACTGAGACTTCCTCAAGCGGGGTTACAGGGGAGGCTGGGGTCCAGCTGTGCCCTTTCTCCGTGGTCTCAAGTGTCGGCAGGGGTCGTAAGTCAGCTCAGTGATCGCTCCCTAGCACCGGGCCCTGCACAAGATGTTGGGGAGATAACGCAACCCGGGGCCGGGTCTTCTGTTTCTGGAGCACGTATCTGCTTCTGATCATGAAATCTTTATGATCTCTGCAGACGGGAAGATGGAAGCAGGGTAAACATCTAATCGCTTCTAGAATTCTAATTGTGGTTATAATTCAGCAATCTTTTTACATATTACTAATAACAATTTGACTTAGATGACAGTGTCTGAGTTGAAAGGAGCCATTTTCACTGGACATTTTAACTTCTAAATTTAATACCAAAACTACAGTTTTCCTTATGCCTTGTGACTTCTAGGTGAGAAACTTGGGACTGACCCAACAGAATATACTAAATTACTCAGTTTACCTGGGAGGAAGGGGATACTGAAGCTGTTAGAGAAGCCTGCGGCCGTGTGAAATTACACTCCAGTGGCCCTCTGCCACAGCTGGGGTGCCGCGGCCTTCTCCCGTGGTGTGCACCATGGCCCTGGGTGGCTGACACCTCCAGGAGTGGGTCCACCAGAGGTAGCACCCACAGATGCTCCCAGGAACCCCGCAAGGGCAGAGGGTAGAGTCTGCGTCAGGACCACATATAAGGAAACGTCACACTAAAACTCGAGCACGTTGTAGTCACTGTTAGAACAGCAGGAGATACACAAAGACCCTTTTCTCTCCCTTTAAACTGATTGGAATGCATAGGTGACCACAGTTTGGACGAGTTGGTTTCTTCATGTATCAGTTTAGGAGACAGTTGTACGTGCGTTTGCTGTCATCCGATGGTCATTTTTCTGTGGCGTGTTTTGCTTGGATGCAGTGTGGTGGCTGCTACACTGACACCCAGTGTGTGAGATGCTCACCATGCAGGACAGGCTGAAAAGCCTGCTGGCATCAGCTGCTCCTGCAGACCTGGTGTTCCCTGGGTGAACTTGGCAGAGGAGCTCGCCGTGAGCTGACTGCGGTTCTGTGACACGTTCTAACTGTGTGGAAGCGGGTGTTTAAATGCGTTTAAATCCTTGTAGGTTCTAGGGGTACAGGAACCAGGTGCTAGCATCTCCTGGGGGAGTGGTTATTTCTCTGCCTGGAAACTCTCTGGATGTAAAAATTTTTTTTTCTTCTTGTTCTGTGAAAAATGGCACAGAAAAAACAAACAGCTGGTTGTGTTGGTATCAAACTTGAAGAGATCTGAAAAATGCAGTTTCTAGCCAGGAAATAGAAGCTTAAATTGAAGAAGAGGTGGCAAGTTTGGTTGTGACTGAGGTTTCCTGCGTCAGAACCTCGGGTGTAAAGAAGACTCCTCTTGGCGGTGTTCCAGCCAGTGGGTTACTCAGAGCAAAACCACATCTTGTGGGTCGAATTATGTGCTACTATGTCACTTTCTGTATTTCTTGTTGTTTGTCTTTGTGTGTTTGGAAACCAGTTCTGAGTGACTTGGTCTTTGGTAGAGGAATTTAACTTATTTATATTTATTATTTTTGTGTGTAATAATTAGCATTAACTTTTTTTCTTCTACTCTTGTTTTTTTGGGTAGAGGTTACTGACTCTTTATGCTTTGGGATTTGGGAGATATACTTTCAATTTTCTATAATTTCTATCATTGTTTAAATTTAAAAATTGCTATTAAAAATTTCTTTTTATTATCCCTGGTGGCTCAGACGGTAAGGAATCTGTCTGAGGTTCAGGAGGCCCAGGTTTGATCCCTGGATCAGGAAGGTCCCCTGGAGGAGGGCCTGGCAACCCACTCCAGTATTCTTACCAGGAGAATCCCATGGAGAGGAGCCTGGTGGATTGCAGTCCATGGGGTCGCAAAGAGTCGGACACAATTGGGCGACTGAGATAACTGACAACTGATCAAGACTAAAGCAGTGTTTGGCGTTACTTTTACTTTACCCCCATATATCTTTTGTCCATCTTACTTTTTAGCTATTTTAAGCACTTTTTATCCAGATTATTTTATTGTAATATTTTTAACATTTATTTCTCTTATGTTAATGGTTTTGAGGATTTGCTCTATTTTTATGCCCGTATTAATTCCAGTTATATAAATACAGATTGTTGTTCATGCTGTTTATGCATCTGCACCCTTGTTTTTGGATTATTTAAAACTAATCTCCGTATTTGCTGGAATATGAATCATTTAGTATGTTGAGGAGGGTGAGGTATGGGGCTGAAAAATTCCCAGCTCTAGAATACCTTTTTTTAGAAAAAAAACAAAAACTTCAGACAAATATAGCTGGCTCTATGCTTTTCAAATAATCTCTTTTTCTCAATACTCTGAATTTTGTTTGCTTTGCAAAAGAGCTATATTGTACTGTGTGTGTGTGTGTGTGTGTGTGTGTGTGTGTGCGTGTGTGTGTGTAGGAGTGCTAAGTCAATTCAGTCATGTTTGACTCTTTGTAACCCCATGGACTGTAGCCTGCCAAGCTCCTCTGTCCATGGGATTCTCCAGGCCAGAATACTGGAGTGGGTTGCCAAGCTCTCTCCTAGGGGTTCTTCCTGATCCAGGGATCAAACCTGCATCTCTTATGTCTTCTGCATTGGTGGCAGGTTCTTTACCACTAGTGCCACCTTCTCTAGCCATCTGTGTTACACGCCAGATTCACATGCAAGACCTGGCTTGCTGTGGGACATCTGTTCTTCTGTATGTCTCTGTTCTGCTGCCCCTTCTCAGAGTGGCCTGCTGTGAGCAGCTGACCATGCTGCCTTCTGGAGCTTAATATTGCAGAAAGACCGAGGTCAACCTGAGTTTTGTTCCTTTGTGGATAATCCATTTGTTCTTCTCAGATTTTCTGTAGGACTTTTAACTGTATGTTGAATTTGCAGCTTTGAATGTGCTACGTCTGGACCCTTATCTCTCTGTTCAGCTTGATTAGTGCTAGGGAGGTCTCGGGATGCATGAGGTTATGTGGGAAGCTCTGTGGTGACTCTAGATTCATGCTTTCTGGGTTTTCATCTCCATGCAGTATTTTCTGATTTCAAACATTACCTGTGCATCTACTGTTTTTATTTATGCAGATCTTAAAAAAGACTCAGTGTCCTCGTGGGTCTCTTAAGACTGTGAGTGAAAATTGCTTTAAAAAGTACCCTATTCTTTCAGCAAATCTATTTCAGAAGGAAGAATCCATTTCTTTTGAGGATGGTCCCTCCTTTGCTGCATATTCTATGGATATCCTGCTTTCTCAGGAGGGGGCCACAACCCCTACTCCTCTTCACAGGTTCGTCTGTGCTTTAAGCAGTGATTCCTCTGAGTGTTTTGCTCGTAGATGGGATCCTTTACCCTTTCTGAGTTTTCATTGCTTAAAGAGATTTTCCCACATTTTTATATTGATCAATTTCTAAAATACAGGAGGGAGAAATCAGATTCCATCCTCTTTTTTTAATGCATTCCCTATTTCCTTTAGATGTTTTTGCCTTGTGTTTTAAGTGTTTGGCAATATTTTTTTCTTTTTCTCATTAGCCAAGAAAAGTATTGCCTTTTGAGTGATAATCTAATCAAGTATTAAGATTTACTATAACACTGGGCAGGGGCTTCCCAGGCAGCCCTAGTGGTAAAGAACCCGACTGCCAATGCAGGAGATGTAAGAGAAGCGGGTTCTATTCCTGGGTCAGGAAGATCCCCTGGAGGAGGGCATAGCAACCCACTCCAGTATTCTTGCCTGGAGAATCCCATGGACAGAGGAACCCGGCAGGCTACAGTCCATGGGGTCGCACAGAGTGGGACACGACTGAAGTAACTTAGCATGCATGTACACACATAAAGTTGGGAAAGCCAGTTCTATTCTCTTTGTCAAACGCCTGCTGTCAGGGTTCTGAGTTTCTGCGATGTCTGCGTATCAGCACCTACCTTAAACTTGGGCATTTCTTTGTATCTGTTGTATGTGCCTGCGTGCGTGCTAAGTCACTCATAGGGGTCCCTAAGATGGCTCATAGGAGGTCTTCTCTCTAGGAATGCAGCAGCTGCTGGAGGAGTGGCTGGTGCCTGTAGTGTTGGGGAGGGATGTGGTGGAGAGGTGGTTGAGGTGAGCCCTTCTCAAGAGGTGATGTTTGAGTTGGGTCTTAAAGACGGAAAAGGCTGTAAGAAGACAGAGCTGTGCTTTCCTGGCTCAGTTAACAGCAGGGTGAGTGACTAGCTAGAAGGGTACATGGATAAGAAGAAAAGCATGACTTTTTAAACTCAAAATATAGGTACCTTATTTTTAAGATTCTGTTGTTCCTAATTTTAGCTCCATTTCTCTTAAATTTCAAAGTCCCAAATGTTGACACCCAAAATTCGATGAGACTATTTTGTCTGCACTGGATAGTCATTTTTAGTGAGAGATGAGCGGTGACCAGGCCCTGAGTGGTTGAACACGGCACTGTCTCCGTAGATCACCCTGGGACTCTCCAGGCCATCTGGGTCCTGCCCATGGGGTCCTGTTGAGACCAAAGCACGTGTGGCGTTCACAGGATATGTCCTATAAAGCCACCTGCTCTGTCTCTTCCTAAGTTTTCTGAACTCAAAAGGCCACGTGACTAAATAAGACTTCTGTTCCTCCACACTGAACTTTGTGTTTTCTGGTCAGTGTTTTCTTCACCTTGCACCCTGGGCCTCGTGGCTGGTTTCAGGGAGAGTGGTTCCCATGTTCTGTTTGTGTGCACAGAGCAGGTTTCACTGGTCATTGTTGACCGGTTAACTGGTCACGTTATTGCATCGGTGATTATGTGACATTTCCTCCTTCTTCACTGACCTCCTTTTCTAAGTGGAATCAAAATTGGGTGTGAATCTACTGGGATACATTGCAATCATCTAGGAATGATTTGAAAGAAAAAAAGGAGTTTCCCATACAAATTAAACGAAGATCAGCAGTTTTAAAGTACACGATAGCATCTTGTATAAACTGCAGCTTCTATTTCACATTATTCCTGGTCATGCAGTAGGTTCTGAAGAAAAAAGGGACTGTGGATAATCACTTAAAAGAATGACAGATTCCCCGAGGTGCCGATCAGTAGTAAGACCTAATTTCTATTTCGAGTGTGCTGTGTTGGATTACCATACAGATGCAGCTGAGCACCAAGCATTAACTACAGCCATGTGCCTTTCAGAAAAGTAATATTTATTCACGCTGTGTGGCTTTCCTGCATTTTTTAAAATTTTACTCTCCAGTGAAACTGCAAACAAGATGTCAATAGCTTCTGTGGCATCCACAGTCGTGGAGCTTAGAATATTGGCTGCAGCAGCAATGCCATGTTGTATTGGCCTCCACAGAGGTAGGCTTCATCTGGGGCTTTCAGAGGGACAGGCTTAGCCTTTAGGCACAGATAGTTGTGTGGGGCTTTGTTTTTATTGACCTCGTAGACTTCAATGTATAAAAAATGACTCTTGCTATATTTGAGTGCAAAAAGCATCTCTGTGGGTGAGTTCAGCTTTGAGTTGTGTAATATTATGTCTGTTTGGGAATATTCTTAGTAGCTCAGATATTTGGCATGGTATTTCTTATCCAAACCTTACTGAGTTGATTTTTGAGTATCTTTAAAGTCCATCCATTTTGGAAATCTGAAAACTTTTGTCTGGAAGTGGTGACGATGTCAGGCCTGACCTCGGAACAAGTTGGAGGCTACTTGTGGCCCACCAGCAGCATCCTAGCAGTCCTCGCCCACCGTTTTGCTGTAGTCGCTGTCTTTCTTTATATTTTGATGTATGGCAGAAGCCAACACAATATTGAAAGCAATTATCCTCCAATTAAAATTTAAAAACATAAAGGGGAAAAAATAAAGTTAACAGCAGCAGCAAAAATAAAGACATTTTTTTTCTTTGTTGCCTACTAAGAAAGGAAATCTAAATCAAGAAGAGCGATCTATCTGTATTTTGAAAGGTTGAAAAGCACAATTCAGTGCCAGATGGTTTCCCGACAACAGAGAGATCTGAGGAGCCCGTGGGCATGTCACGCATTCGTCTTGTCTGAGATAAGCTCTACCCTGACTCTTGAGACTAATTTTCTCAGCATCTGCTGTATGAAATTTTTAGATTAAGTGGCAAGATGGGACCAGAAGAGAATCCTGGAGGGACTTCCCTGGTGGTCTAGTGGCTAAGACTCTGCACTTCCGGTGAAAGGAGCACGGGTTTGATCCCTGGTCAGGAATGTAGGTGGGATGCCAAATGCCCTTGGAGGAGAAAGCCTGACCCAAGAGGACACCCAGTTGCTGCTGTTCCCTCAGCTGGGGAGAGAGGACTAGATGGGAGGAGGAGACAATGCTGGGCTCCACTGCCTGTGAAGCCTCAGCCAGCTGATGAGAAACAAAGCCAGCAGAAGTAGTAGGGTCATTTCTGTTAGGCCTTCAGCCTCTCGATACGATGAGAATATTCCAAGTAGTCACTGGAAGATGGCTGTAGCAGACAGACAGATGCACAGCTCATGTCCCCTCCAGCCTGGCTGCAAGGCTGCCATCCTCAGCTTCCAGCCACCACCACGCTCTTCCCATCATGTCCCCAGCCAGTGACCCACTGAGGTTGCAGTGAGGGGGCCTGGCCGTCCTCAGGCACCCGGGCTCCTCCAACAGGCCATCTGCTCCCGGACTCCTGTGGGGCCATACACTCCGAGTAGGGGTCTGGGGCTCCTCTGTTTCCTCATTTCTCTTTCACAGAGGCTGCTCCCCAGTAAACCACTGGCACTCCTAACTGCATGCAGGGTCTGTTCCCCAGAGAACTCAGCCTACAAGGATCATTATTCATTTGTTATCAAACACATTGAACCTCGCCTCTGTAGATGGAATAGGAAGTGGCAGCCCACTCCAGTGTTCTTGCCTGCAGAATTCCATGGACAGAGGGACCTGGCAGGCTGTGGTCCTTGGGGTCGCAAAAAGTCAGACATGACTGAGCACACGTACTGTAGTAAATTTTTCAGTAAAAGAGAAAGTATGAGTTAAAGAATCACAAAAGGCAACAGCACTATTTATAATTCCCAATGTATGGAAGCAACCTAAATGTCCACTGACAGATGGTGGGTAAAGAAGGTGTATATATACACACACACACACACACACACACACACACACCCTCCCATCAAACACAGTGGAATACTACTCAGCCATAAAAAGAATGAACTTGGGGAACATTATGCTAAGTGAAATAAGTCAGACAAGGCACATACTGTGTGACATCACTTATATGTGAAGTCTAAAAAATATAATAAGCTAGTGAATGAAAAAAGAAGCAGACTCATAGATACATTGAACAAATTAGTGGTTGCCAGTGGGGAAAGGGAAGAGGGGAGGTTGCAATATGGGAGTTGAGGTGAGGGGGAAGAGTTATTATGGGATTATGTGAAATCCTGTGTGTGAAACTTTTGAAAATTGTGGGGTACTATAGAATTTAATTAAATCAGAATCAGAAGAAGTAAAGGTTCTTTGTTATATCTACCAGGGATGGTGGGAGGAGAGAGGGTCATAACTACTATCCTAAAACTAATTTTTAGCTCTTAATTTCAAGAAATCCTTGCCGCCAGTTTCATTTCCTTATTCCACGGAGTAAGGTCTCACCCTCTTTGTTCATCTTTCTTCCCAGTTCTGTTTCTTGTCTGGAGACAGGTGATGCTTTTAATGGAAATGGGAAGTAGAAGGGGAAAAAGAGAAAACCTAGAGAATCTGGCATTTGACAGGTTATTTTTGTTCTATTTAAGCAATGGCTGTGATATAATTACAGTGATCCCTTCTGTTATTTTTTTCCCTTTTCTTTCTTTTAGGGAGAATTAAAGTTGGGCTAGTAATCTCTTTAAAACATTCAGGGGAGGAAGCTTGCTTGGGGCAAGTGAAAGAGACTGTTTCATAGGGGCCCAAGATAAAGTGAAATTTATGCTATTGCAAAGTGTTTTTTTTTTTTTCCTTTTCTGAAATACATCTGTATAGAGATGCTGCATGCTTGCCTGCTCAGTCATGTCTGACTCTTTGCAACCCCAGGGACTGTAGCCCGCCAGGCTCCTCTGTCCAAGGCATTTCCCAGGCAAGAATATTGGAGCAGGCTGCCATTTCCTTCTCCAGGGGATCTTTCCGACCCAGAGATCCAACCGACATCACTTGCATCTCCTGCATCACAGATGGATTCTTTACCACTTGAGCTATCAGGGAAGCCCTCTATGTAGAGATATATAGATCTATAGCATGTACTATGGGCTGTCATGAAAATGTGTAACTTCATTCATTTGTTGTTTATTTTCTTTTTGCATCTTATTAATTTTCGTTGTTTTTTTTTAATAGAAAATATTGCAGTTTCTACCTGAACGAATTTTCTTTCGATGGCATTACCAGAGTATAGGTAAGAACAATTATAAAAAATTTTAATTAATGTATATTTCTTCTAGTAAAATCGCCAATAAGTGATTGTGGATTTGGAATTCTACATATATATATATATATATATATATAT
>NW_011494635.1:1614363-1651092 GCF_000754665.1 Bison bison bison | reverse complement strand
ATGAAGGCCTAGCACAGCCAAAAATAAATAAATATTAAAAAAAATACACTTTGGGCTTTAAAGGTATAGGCTCAATCAGTGAATGTTCACACATGGCCAAAATTTGTGCGGGGATTTTATATATGAGTCGTTAAATCTAGTTTGTTCAACTAGATTTTTCTTGTAGATAGTATAAAAACCAGGTACATAAATAAACTGCAAATCGGCTGATGACTTTTTAAGAGTATCCGTGTTGGTCATGCCCCCAGGCTACCCAGTGGCCCCACATTTGCCTGGGATTGGGAACACACCCTCTGAGACTCATCTCTCATAGTTTCTATGGCTCACTCCTCAGGAGTCTGAGTCTGACAAGCCCTCCTGGTTCCCCCAACCCCAGTCAGGTCACCCAAAGCCCACTCTTCCCGAGGGATCAGTAGCTCCCTGTGGACTTCACACCAGGATCCTCTCAGGGTGCATCACGGCCAGGCTGAGCCAACTCCGGGGACCTGTGTGCGGCCTGCCCGCCAAGGGCTGGCTGGGCCTGATGCCATGTCAGCTCACGCTGTGCCCTCCCAGTGTCTTTCGCCCATCACCCCTCTGTTGTCTGGAAGCCCTCTTCTTGGGTTAAGGAACAGCCCTGCAGTCTCCTACACTGCTGAAACCCAGGTTTTCTCTGACCATTCTCTGTCTCCTTCAGAGGATGGGGATGAGATTGTGGCCTTTTTATTTTCCTGCAAGACCAAGTCCTGACCAAGACCACCACCCCCTCTATGGAAACCTCTGTCTCTTGACGATGCTGCGTTGTCCCTCCTTGTTGCCGGCGTGTCCTCTATCTTTTGCCCACTTACTTTCTTTTAAATGGCTTCACTCTCTCCCAGTCCTTTTCCTTCCTGGCAAGTTACCCATCAGCCCCATGACCCCTCACCCTCCGTGGCTTCCTGATTCTCCTCCGACCCTTGTCATGACACACATCTCTGTTTAACCACAACCTCCGTCCCGCTGATCTGTCATTCAATCATTTCCAGGTTACCTGCTGGGTTTTTTTTTTTACTTTTTTAAAGAAAACCTTTTTTTGGACTATCATTGACATACAACAAATTGTACATGCTTAATATATATTATTTGATAAGTTTAATCACAGGTCTACACCTGTGCAGCCATGGATACCATCACGATGATGAATATAGCCATCACTCCCAAGAATTTCCTCCTGACCACCCCTGCCCTCTTCCCCAGCTCACCCCTTAGTCCTCTAATCTGCAAACACCAGTCTGCTTTTTGGCCTTATAGCTTGATTTTTTAGAGTCTTATGGAAATAGAATCATGCAGTATATTCCCGTTTTGTTTGGCTTCTTTCACTCAGTATAATTATTTTGAGGTGCATCTGTGTTGGTGCAGATATTAACAGTTCGTTCTTTTTAACTTCTGAGTTGTACTGTATTCCATTGCATGGAGATACCATAGTTCATCATTTGATGATGGGCCTTTGGGTTGTTTCTATTAATAGTATTTGGCTACAAATAAAGCTACTGTAAACATTTGCATGCAAGTCTTTGTGTGGACACGTGTTTTCCAATCTTTGAGAATGAAGTGGCTGCATCATATAAAGACATATGTTTAACAAAGTGTTTGTACCATTTTACATTCCTGCTAGCAGTGTGAGAGTTCCGGTTACACCACATTCTCATCAACACTTCGTATGATCTGAGTTTTAATTTTAGTGGTAGTGGTATCTCATTGTGGTTGTAATTTGCATTTCTCTAATGACTACGTGATCTTTAGCGTCTTTTCATGTGCCATTTGCCACCTGTATGTCTTGGTGAAGTGTATCTATGAATCTGTTGCCTGTTTTTCAAGTTGAGGATGTTTTTTCATCCTAATACTGAATTCTAAGAGCTCTTCACATATTTTGGTTGTAAGTGTTTTAATCAAACATATGATTTGGAAATATTTTCTTCCCATCTCTGGTTTGTCTTTTCAGTCATAATAGTTTACTTCAGGGAGTAGATGTTATTAATTTTGATGAAGTCCAGGGTATCAATCTTACTTTTATGAATTTTGCTTTTGGTGTCTTGTCTGATGAATCTTTGCCTAACCCAAGATCGCAAAAGATCTGTGTTTTCTCCTAGAGATTGTGTAGTTGTATGTTTCACATTTAGGCCCTTGATTCATTCTGAGAAAATTGTTAATGTCAGTTTCCTCCAGTGGACTGCTGCTCCCCTGTTCTTCGATGTTTCAGTGCCGGGAGGTCCTGTGCCCTTGCTCCACTGGCACTTTCAGCAGAGTTTGTGCACCACCCTTTTGGCATTTCTCCACGTTCTTATCGCTCCTCTGGTGTCATACTGCCATTGCTTATTCATTGGTTTGAGGCATGATGCACACACACACACACAGGGAGGTTTTTTTTTTTTTTTTAATTAAAAATGAAGAATTTTATAATGTCAATGTTAGATTCAAAATGTCTTTGTTATCTTTTAAATATCTTTTAAAGACTTTTAAAGGATTCCACTTCATTGGAAGAGATTTTGAAGCATTGAAAGTCTTGCAGTCGAAAATGAGATAAGCCAAGAAGTAGATTTTTGAAAGCAGTGATTAATTTGCTTCCATTAAAGTCAGGAAAGTAAAATTACAATACATTCTGTGTGATAAACATTTAAGCTAACGTGAGTTTTAATACTTTTTCATCTTTCAATATTGAGCTTTCTAATTTTTAAGTATTTTTCAACTACTTTAGTGTACTTATTTGTTGTTTTTACACGTGTGTCAATCTAGTGGCAATCATTAGGGTTGAAAAGACACATGCAGTGATGGGGTTGGGGATAATTATAGTTTGAATGAGGAGTTTAAACATCCAAATAGGAATGATACGTAGACAGAAACTTTTTGAAGTTAGAATGAAATGGATTTCGTAATGGTAAAGTAAAAGTAGAAATATCTCTGTGAACTTAGGGCCTTTAAGAAATACATAATGTGGGAACTTCCCTGGTAGTCCAGTGGCTGAGACTCTGAACTCCCACTGCAGGGGGCCCAGGTTCAATCCCTGGTCAGGGAACTATCCCACAAGCTGCAACTAAGACTTCTAATGATTCAACTATAGTTCCTGCATGCCACAGCTAAGACTGGTGCAGCCAAATAAATAACAAACAAAGAAGTACCTAATGTGGCCAGGGAAGGATCTTGGATCTTCTTCCCCGGTTCTCATGTTGAAACCCTCTGATATGTGCCTGCACTGCACACATTTTTCTTTATAATATTCTTATTTTAAAAGTGTTCTGAGAGTTTCTGAATACAACAGGATGGAATAGATCAAATATATATTAGTTTTCTTTTGGGCTATAACAAATTAACAGGAGGATTTTAAAAAGCAGGGGACTATTGACAGATAATGGAGCAGATTCCCTGCGTCTGTTTGTAAAGTCTGTCCTTTTTATATGTATTTACTCCTCCCTGTGCAGGGAAGAGTGGATACAGGCAATTATGGGTAGGCTGAAAGTTTAAAATAAAAACGCTGGGCTCATTTCAAGATGGGGAAGGACTGACAATCCCCGGTGGTCACACACAATGACTGGAGAAAGTGTTTTCGAGGATGTGTTGTAAGACGGTGGATTTTTCAGATGTCTTGGAAGAGAGCTGTCTGTGCAGACTTCATCCCCAGTCTCCTGGGAGGTGAGGTGTCTGCTGGACCTGGCAAGCATCACCAGGTCCCCCAAGGCATCATGAAACAAAAACTAAATGGGGGCAGAATGGACTTTGTCCAAAAACAGATGAACAGGGAGGCGAGGGATGAGGACCAGTTGGCGGGTGGGTGTGGGAGAAATAGTCCGTTAGCATAGGCACTTGAGCCTCAGCTCTAAGAGCCCCGCCCAGGCAGTGCTGACCCTGAACCCCAAATCACTGGACATGCTTTGGTGATAGGAGTAGAGGGAAGCAGGCACTTCCTCATTTAATTACAAACCATTGGTAATCTAGTGCTGCAGCCTAGTCATGATAGTGGTGAGTTTCCTCTGAGCCCAGCATTAGGTGTAACAGCAGTCATACAAAGTTCCTTCAGAAAACTAGCTGGCTAATGAATTCCTAAAGCGCATGCATTTAGCTGATATTTGTGTATCTGTCCACATAGATGGGGCTTCCCAGGTGGTGCTAGTGATGAAAAACCCACCTGCCAATGCAGGAGATGTAAGAGACGCAGGTTCGATCCCTGGGTCGGGAAGATCTCCCAGAGGACAGCATGACAACCGACTCCAGTATTCTTTCCTGGAGAATCTCATGGATGGGGGAGCCTGGTGGGCTACAATCCATGGGGTTGCAAAGAGTCGGATACGACCAAAGTGACTTAGTGCACACCCATGTCCACATAGATACAACCTGCAGCAATTGTCAAGGCACTGACTCTGTTTCTTCGAACTACGTTGGTGTTGGAAAGTGATATTCAGTTTTAAAATATTACACAAAACTCTGCATCAGGAAATCTAAATAATATTTTTTTCTCAAAAAATTGGAAGAAAAGCTTAAGACTTCCAGTATATTCTCATTTTTAAAGATTATATCCTTTGTGAGGTTGAGACCTCATTTAGGGGCCACATGTGATACTGAGGTGGGGTTGCCAAGCTGTCTCCATGCTAAAGGCATGGACACATCTAGAGGGTCACAGGTACACGTCTCCATCCTCCTGAGGAGCCTTCTCGCCCCATAGGCTGTACTCCGTGGTTTTACTCTTGGCTGAAGTAGTTCTGACCAAACTTTGAGTCCCTCTCCTCGACAGTGACCCAAGTGCTCTGCAAGGTGATTTATAGATGGACTGAAACCATAAATGTGGTTGTCATTGCAAGCAGAGCGGCATGCTGTCCTGAATATTCGTAAAACGTTCTTGTAAAAATGTTTTGTGAGCGGTAGTTTTATATTATGTTTTCCTTTAGAGATTTAAAAAAGTCATTCATTTTGTGCCTGACAGAAACATTTTCGCATAATCAATCCACTGTGGGCATTTAGGTTACCTTACTATCAATCATTTTGACTCTTTTAAAAGAATTTGTAGAAGTTCATACTTAAAATGCTTTTATCCTGAAAACATGTCTCCTTCTGTGACATTGCTTTGCTTCTGAAGGTCAGCCTTCTTCCTTTTATGTTTGAAAAATGGTATAAGCACATTTTTTCTCTCTAAAACTAAAAATAGATCTTAAATATGCATTCATATATTCCATTTCTAATTCATTTTTTTAAACTTTCAGGCTCAACTTTAAAGAAGCTTCTACACACTGGAAATTCTATTAAGGTATTTATTTTAGATGCAGATGTAATGGCTTTTTTCATTACTTTTAAACGAATTCATACCATAAAATGACAGCATTAAGCCATTAAAAAAAATTCTTTAAAATCCATTTAACTTAGTTTTAGTTTTTTATTGAGAAATGATATGACGAATATTGTTGGAGTTTTTGTTCTTACATCATAATTTACTGTGATAGACATTTTCAACCTTCTCAGGAGAAAGTGGCTTGGGACTGGGAGTTTGGAATCCTGCGTTCTGATTTTGATTCTGCTATTCAGCTGAGGTGCTGACTGCTTCAGCTTCATTGTTGGAAAGAGAAGGGGTTGACCCAGGTCCTGCCTAAGCCTCAGAGCTAATGTTTCTGATTCTGTACACCCCAGTAATGTTCAGGATGGGGAACACATGTATACCTGTAAGTAAATTTAAAAATTAAAAAAATAATAATAATAAAAAAAACAAAAAAAAAACTATAGTTGTCTCAGAATCATTTTTTGCTATTTTTGAGAATGCTTGTGGAGAAAAAGGGCAGCAGAACCTTACTCTCGAATGTTTATTATTCTTTTTTTTTTTTTGTAGCAGCAGATTGATCTTATAATTTAGGTTAAAATTGGCTAATTTTAAATGACTGTGCCTTTTAAAATGACAGTATACTGTTTAATACCAGAATAATACTTATGACCCTGAAACATAAGTAGCAAGAGAAACCAGGATGTATATTTTATGGAAGATAATTCACTCATAGCTATTTAATTTATGTGTGTGCCTTTAATAAGCTAATATATTTTGGTGTTTATATTAGCTTAAACAGCCCCTAACCACTCAAACTGTATAGGTTCATGCTCTCTTACTTGTTGGAAAAAAAAAGAGACGAACTGTCTATAGTTTCACGATTTTTCTGTATTTTCTCCTTTCTATTTTAATTAGTGGTCTTATAGCTAAAACTTACCAGGTTGTTATCTTCTGTTTATTATTGACCTTATTTATATTTAATTATCTTAATAGCTCAGTTGGTAAATAATCCAGCTGCAATGCAGGAGACCCTAGTTCAATTCCTGGATCGGGAAGATCCCCTGGAGAAGGGATAGGCTACCCACTCCAATATTCTTGGGCTTCCCTTGTGGCTTAGCTGGTAAAGAATCAGCCTGCAATGTGGGAGACCTGGATTTGAACCCTGGGTTGGGAAGATCCCCTGGAGGAGGGAATGGCTACCTACTCTGGTATTCTGGCCTGGAGAATTCCATGCACTATATAGTCCACGAGGTTGCAAAGAGTCAGACACGACTGAGCGACTTTGACTTCACTTCACTTTACTTTAAATACAGTTAACCTAAAAAATTGGAGACTTTATCAAAGTGTCTAGAAACTTTGCTCTTGTTAAATTTGATATAATTTGGTTAGATATACATAGAAAGTGAAAATGAAGTCGCTCAGTCGTGTCTGACTCTTTGCGACCCCATGGACTGTAGCCTATCAGGCTCCTCCGTCCATGGGATTTTCCAGGCAAGAGTCCAGGAGTGGATTGCCATTTCCTTCTCCAGGGGATCTAGCCCTGATATATATATATTTTTTTTGTCTGGCGGTGAATCGCATTATGTATTCAGCAAAGTCACCACTTATCTGCTGGGCAGGTGTGAGCAGGGTAGGGCAGTGGTGAGTCCAGGGCTTGTCTAGAGGGGCTCCCGGGGATCACAGTTGATGGGATGTCTGTCTTGGTGTATTTGACTTCTCTGGGGAGTCAACCAAGCTTTCCCTCCCTCCCCTCCCTCCATCTTCCCCCCCATCTTCCCCCTCTCTCTTTCTTCCTTCCTCCCTCTGTCCTTCCCACCTTCCTTTCATTCCATCCATCCCCTTTCCTCTCCTTCCCTTCCTCCCTTCTTTCCTTTCTTCCCTCCTCTCCTTCCTTCCCTCCATCTCTCCTCCGCTCTTACTTTCCTGCAGACCCTGGGCCTGGTTTGAACCCTGGCTCTTTAGAAATTAGCACCATTTTGGTGTCACTGAAGAGGCACCAGGCAGCCCCTCAGTTGCCTGCTTTCAGAGCTCACTACATCTTTCAGCTGCGTCTGATTTTTTTTTTTTCCATCTCTCTTGCTTATTTAATCTCTTTTATTGACATCACCTTTCCAGCCATTTAGGGATATAAAAATGGAGTTACCTGTGTTTATGAATTCTAGGAATGGGATGAAGCTGAAAGTTTTAAGTGCAGAGAAGGAAAAAGGTCACATCTGCCTGTATTGATGTTTTTCTATGGGTGATGCCGACTATTTGGAGCCAGGGGAGGGCATCAGGAGAACAGGATAGGGAAGCCAGAGGCTGCCTGTCCCCCTCAGCCAGGTCCGTGGGGCCCTTTTAGGTCTAAGTGTTGTGATTTTCAAGAACATGGTACCTGTGTATAATGCAGTGACCTGACAGGTTCTATCCAAAGCACGGTGTAAATCCGGAGCAAGATTCTCTTTGCGTGGTTTTCATGAGTAATCGAGCGTTGATGACACCATTGCTGTAAGGAATAAAATGCAACTACTAGGAAATGCTTAGGTAGCAGTTACTGTGAGCCAGGCAGTTCCAGTCCACTTCACCATATACGAGCACTTGGTGATAAACTTTGTTATCACGCCTGCTTCACTGCTGGGGAGGTGAGGCACGGAGAAGTTAAGTGGTCCTCCACACTCACAGCTCAGCTAGAAAGTGGCTGAGGCTGCACTGGAGCCCAGCTCCTCCGGCCCTTGTGCTGGGCTGCAGTGTCCTTGCTTCCTGGTCACACAGGGGAGAACTTGGTGCAGGACTTCAGTGATGCTTTGAGCTTCTAGATCTGTCCCTCAGAACCAATGCTGCACTGTAGTACACTCATACAAGTGTGACTGCCTGTTTCATTTTGCTGCCTTTCGTTTTGTTTTTAGATAAGATGTGAAGGAATCCGGCTGTTTCTTCTGTGGCTTCAAGCACTTCAGACGAACTGTGCAGAAGAGCAGGTGCTGATTTTTGCTAGCCTGGTGCCAGGATTCCCTGCCATCATGTCGTCCAGGGGGCCCTGTACACTGGACACGCTCATCAACCCTGGCCCCAACATGGCTGATGGTGAGTGATACTGGCCCATCCAACAGGCAGAAACTACCCTCCACGTTGCGATAAGGAATCCCTCATTCTGTCCTTTTCCTAACAGAAACCTCGGTTTCATGGATGGATTCTGAAGAGGAATTGTTGTTGTTCAGTCTCTAAGTCCTGTCCAACTCTTTGCAACCCCAAGGACTACAGCACGCCAGGCTTCCCTGTCCTTCACTATCTCCCTGAGTTTGCCCAAACTCATGTCTGTTGAGTCTATGATGCCATCCAACCGTCTCATCCTCTGTCACCCTCTTTTCTTTCTTCCCTCAATCTTTCCCAGCATCAGGGTCTTTTCCAGTGAGTCAGCTTTTTGAAGTAGGTGGCCAAAGTATTGGAGCTTCAGCTTCAGCATCAGGCCTTCCAGTGAATATTCAGGGTTGATTTCCTTTAGGACTGACTGGTTTGATCTCCTTGATGTCCAAGGGACCCTCAAGTCTTCTCTAGCACCACAGTTCAAAAGCATCAGTTCTTCAGTGCTCACCCTTCTATATGGTCCAACTCTCACAGCCATACATGACCACTGGAAAAACCATAGCTTTAACTATACAGACCTTTGTCAGCGAAGTGATGTCTCTCCTTTTTAATATGCCACCTAGGTTTGTCATAGCTTTTCTTCCAAGGAGCAAG
Source organism: Bison bison bison (assembly GCF_000754665.1). Classification (NCBI taxonomy): domain Eukaryota; kingdom Metazoa; phylum Chordata; class Mammalia; order Artiodactyla; family Bovidae; genus Bison; species Bison bison. Next base: position 1,642,118 of record NW_011494635.1, on the reverse strand, counting down.
CGTCTTTAATTTTGTGGCGGCAGCCACTCTTCACAGTGATTTTGGAGCCCAAGAAGATAAGCTCTGCCACTGTTTCCATTTTTTCCCCATCTATTTGCCATGAAGTGGTGGGACCGGATTCCAGGATCTTAGTATTTTGAATGTTGAGCTTTAAGCTAGCCTTTTCACTCTCCCCGTTCACCCTCATTAAGAGGCTTTTTAGTTCTTATTCGCTTTATGCCGTTAGAGTGGTGTCATCTGCATACTCCTGTTTTACAGACATTTGAACTGACAGAACTGGAGCCTGTTTTATATGAAATGATGACAGGAGAGATTTACTGGAGTGGAGGAAACTGGAGGGGAAGGAAGGGGACAGCTGTTGGCAGGAGCAGAGACACATGGTGTGTCTGGCTGGAGCAAGTGCTTTTGTTGCTGTTCATGAGATTTAAATCTGCATCCAAACTGCTGCCTGTTTTCCGTACAGCGATTGTTTTATAAGTGGGTGTTCATTTGTTCCCCTGGCTCTTTTTAAAAAAATATTTATTTATTTGGCTTGTTATTGTTGTTCAATTGATGAAGTCGTGCTTGACTCTGCGACCCCATGGACTGCAGCACGCCAGGCTTCCCTGTCCTTCGCTGCCTCCTGGAGTTTGCTCAGACTCATGTCCATCGAGTCAGTGACGCCAGTCAACCGTCTCATCCTCTGTCGTCCCCTTCTCCTGCCTTCAATCTTTCCCAGCATCAGGGTCTTTTCCAATGAGTTAGCTCTTCACATCAAGTGGCCAAAGTAATGGGGCTTCAGCTTCAGCATCAGTCCTTCCAATGTGTTCAGGGTTGATTTCCTTTAGGATTGACTGGTTTGATCTCCTTGCAGTCCAAGGGACTCTCAAGAGTCTTCTCCAACACCACAGTTCAAAAGCATCAGTTCCTCAGTGCTTAGCTTTCTTTATGGTCCAGCTGCATAGGATCTTACTTGTGGCACACGGAATCTCCGTTTTGGCATGCCCTCTCTTCATTGCAGCACTTGGGCTCAGTAGTTGCATTGCTTGGGCTTAGTTGCCTCGTGGCATGTGTGATCTTACCTCCCCAACCAGGAGCTGAACCCATGTTCCCTGCATTGGAAGGCAGATTCTTAACTACCGGACCACCAGGGAAATCCCTGATGCTCCAGGCTCTTTATCACCAGATGTGTATTTTCATGCAGTTTTCATGAAGAGCAGTGGTGGCCTCATGGGACTAGTAATGCCATCTTTTGAGCCCAGGGAGTTTTCAAGGAACTTGCCTAATGGGCAAGTTTTGTCACTGCGGATCACTGTATTGCCCAGTGACAGGTATTTGACCTTGGGCTGGTCAGAGCAGAAGGTGCAAGGGTGAGGAATGGTCCAGTGAGGGAGGTGGCTTTGTGGGCATCTGTCCCCTGGTCATGTGGCCTGACCTGCGGTGTGAGCAGTTCCAGTGCTTGGTACCTGTATTGTATTTGGTTATTTTATGTTGCTTTACCTTTTAAAATTTTTATCAGAGTATAGTTGATTTACAATGTTGTGCTAGTTTCTGCTATACAGTGAAGTGAGGCACTTTAAAAAAATTATTTAATTGGAGGATAATTGCTTTACAATGTTGTATTGGTTTCTGCCATACAACAATGTGCATCAGCTACAAGTATACATATATCCCCTCCCTTTTGAGCCTCTCTCCCACTCCACCCGCCATCCCACCCCTCTTGGTCATGTCAGAGCACCGAGCTGAGCTCCCTGTGCTTTACAGCAGCATCCCACTACCTGTCTATTTTACACAAGGTAGCATAAATGCGTCAGTCCTGCTCTCTCAGTTGGTCCCACCTTCTCCTTCCCCATGTGTCCACCTGTCCCTTCTCTACATCTGCATCTATTTGGGCCTTGCAAATAGGTTAATCAGTACCATTTGTCTGCAGTCCATATAGGCACATGTATTTTAATAGAGGCCATTTTTAAAGCCCTATTTGAAATTTAACTTTGGTGAAGGAGCTTTCCTTGTTTCCCACTCTGCAGCGAAGATCCATCCGGAAGAAATCACTCCACTGCTGCCAGCCGTATCAGGGGAGAAGATCGCCGAGGACCAAACGTGCTTTTTTCTTCAAGTGCTGTTGAAATATATGGTTACTCAGGTATGAGCGGAACCACGGATGATTCAGTGGTGTTCACATCCTCATAGGGAAGAGAAAACACGGCCTCTTCTCTTCCTGTTTGTCCGTATTTTTTACTTTTGTTTTTTCTTGGTGATTTTATGTGATATTTCACTAAATGTAGAATGTATGCTAGGATGCTTCAGCAAAGACCAGGCCTGCATGCTACTGTGTGTGTGTGTGTGTGTGTGTGTGTAAAGGAAGCAGTTCCATCCTCCATCTGCCTCCTTTACTTTCATACAATCTCATATTATTCAGTTCATATATGACACTTCTCACCAAATGCGTGGGCATCTGAATCAACAAGTCATTCTCTGCAATACCAGTGCCACAGTTTCACTCACTTCCAACCCTGCCTCCCCGAGGTGGTCTCAGATCTCACAGGAAAGTTCTGTGGCCTGTATCCCTCCCGCCCCCACTCAGTGCCAGTCACAGGTAGCCGGTCCCCAGGTTGCCCACAGCTTCCATCCAGTTTGGCTACAAATCAGAGGGTCCCATGACTCCCTCCTCAGGTTCAGTGAATTTTAGAGTAGCTCACAGAACTGGGGGAAGCATTGGTTCAGTTGCCCATTTAGGAAAGGGTGTGGCAAAGGACACAGGTGACTGCTGGATGAAGACACACACGGGGTGAGGTCTGTGGTGAGGGGGGTTCTGAGTGTGGGGGCTTCTGTCGTTGTGGATGGGGGTGCGTCACCCTCCCAGAGTGTCCATGTGTTCAACCCGGACACTGCCTGAAACCTGGGGCTGTTGGGATTTTTATGGTGGCTTCTTTGCAGGAGAGATGATCAGTTATCAACTCCATTTCCAGCCCTTCTCTCCTCTTGGAACAGTGGTGCAGGCGGCAGGGTGAGAACTGAAAATTCTGAGCTTCCAACCATGGCTTGGTCCTGCTGGTGACCAGCCCCATCTGGGAGCCCCTTCAGAGTTGCCCAGAGCTCTGGTCACAAAGAAGTAAGCAGGGAGCTAGGGCCTCTGTGCCAGGAACTGAGGGCAGAGACTAGTGTAGCAGTTTCTGTTATCTCCCTGTGTCTCTGTTTTTGCCTGTTTGCTCTTCCCCTGCCCCATTCTCTGTTCTGAGGAGAATGGATGGGGGAGGAGCAGGCCCCAGGGCTGACTGGGTAGGTCCCGAGTGATGGGCAAAGGGCAGGGGCCTGAAGGAAATCTGTGGATTATCTCTTCATGTTACTAGCACAGCCTCCTTTATGTCAGATGATCCTTTCTCTTAACAAATCATTCACTTCTGATTTCACCAGGGAATTTGTGTCTCTCGGTCAGTATTTCTGGACATTGATGTGGCTTGGGAAATGCTACTGTTTCTTTTCTCTCAGCAAACACATCCCTGGTCCCTGAGCTTCTCCAGGGCATATGTTCAGGCTCTGTCCTTCCTCTCACAACCTGGTGTGTTGTTGTTGTTCAGTGACCAAGTTGTGTCCGATTCTTTGTGACCCCATGGACTGCAGCACACCAGGCCTCCCTGTCCATCACCAACTCCCAGAATTTACTCAAACTCATGTGCGTTGAGTTGGTGATGCCATGCAACCATCTCATCCTCTGTCGCCGCCTTCTCTCTAGCCCTCAGTCTTTCCCAGCATCAGGGTCTTTTCCAGTGAGTCAACTCTTTGCAGCACGTGGCCCAAGTATTGGAGCTTCAGCTTCAGTTGATGTGTAACCTCTGCCCATCCAGTTCCTCACCCACTGGGCCCATGACATCACTGTCACCTGCCTTTTTTTGTCCTGTCACTGTGAAATCGGGGCCCAGGGTGACCAGGGTCTGGTGTGTCAGGTCCAGAGAAGGACACGAGTGTTGGCCATCCTGCACCTCTGGACAACTCAGGGACCCCTCCTTCCTCAGGGTCTCTCCTCCTGGGATGACCCCCTACTCCTCCTCTTTTCCAGTTTTCTCTAACGGCTGTGTTTCCTCTGCCCCCTCTGCCCACCGTGTCCCTCAGGGTGACCCCGTCTGCTCTTCTCTCCCCGGTTCCTCTAGCAGCACCACAAGTTCAGGACTCCTGCATCCTGGGTGCCAACCTGGGTCCTCTCACCTCTGGGAAGCCCTGGGTCTTGGCCATGTGGGCCCCTGCTGCCCACATCTCAGTCCCATCTGTCCAGGAGTGGTCGGGTCTGGCCTTCTATCCGTTGCAGAAAAACAGCAGAGTAGCCAGAATCCGGGTGTGCTGGGGGACTTGGGTTTCATTCCAGACGTGTCAGTAACGAGCTGTGTGACACGCTGATCCCATAACACCCCAGATCCCAGCAGAGGAGGACTGGTAGAGGGTGGTGGTGAGCCCTCTCTGCTGTGTGCAGGGTTGTATGCGGTGTCCACTTGCCCCTCCTTCCCCGGTCTGTCGGGCAGGTGGGTCCTCCAAGCAGAGCTTCCTCCTTGCCTTACCTGGAGGGATTCTGACAGGTGATGGACACTGGGCCCCTCGTCCCTGGACTGCAGGTGCTCCAGGTGGGCTGGTCAGGAGGATGTTGGGATGCTTTGCTCTGGAGCTCGGTGGTCTCACAAGCATGACAGCCACCAGTAGGCACTCTCGAAGGGCCTGTTCACACCGCGTTTCCCTGGGTGGTAGGAGATGGCTCTCGATCACCTGTTTGGATTCTTGACCTGTGCGGGTCGCTCCCTGCAGAGGAAGTGTTTGCAACGTTCCTTCCGGGCCTACACAGAGCTGGCTATTTGACAGGGAAGCAGTGTCTTCACACATGGGAGTTTTAAACTTAATGGCTTATCCCAGCCTGCAGATTGTGTTGTTTTTTTTTTAATTGAAAAATAGTTGATTTACAATGTCATGTCAGTTTCAGGTGCATTGAGCAGTGATTCAGTTACACATGTAGCCTTTGGATTGCTTTTTTGTGTGCTTTGCAAGATTCTGTAGCTTTGCCTTTTGATAATGATTTTTTTTTTCATGTAGGTAACATGGTATGAAATTCTTGCAAGAGATTGTTTCTTTAATTCTTGTGTATTATAAATGGCCTCTTTTGCACTGCTGCTGCTGCTGCTGCTAAGTCACTTCAGTCGTGTCCAACTCTGTGCGACCCCATAGACAGCAGCCCAACAGGCTCCCTTGTCCCTGGGATTCTCCAGGCAAGAACACTGGAGTGGGTTGCCATTTCCTTCTCCAATGCATGAAAGTGAAAAGTGAAAGTGAAGTCGCTCAGTCGTGTCCGACTCTTAGCGACCCCATGGACTTCAGCCTTCCAGGCTCCTCTGTCCATGGGATTTTCCAGGCAAGAGTACTGGAGTGGGGTGCCATTGTCTTCTGCATCTTTTGCACTACTTCTGGATAAACATTTTAAGGGCACAAAGAGTGTTAAATCATCACAAGGAACATGGAGAAAAAAATACAGGAATGATGTAGTGGGGCAAGTTTAAAAGATACCATCAGCTTTGATTGTTTTCTTTCTTGAATATCCAGTAAAAATGCTGTTTTTTATGTAGTTACTGTTTTGTTTTGAAGTATTCATTCTTGGACTCATTTGAGTATTAAGATGTTATTACATGATGGTCAATGCTATTTGTCAAGTGTTTCATTTAGGATGGGGGTTTTAACAGTGTATCAGCATTTCAGCTGATATTCATTAATGTGAAGTGTAACTATATGTATGTTCTCCCCCGCCCCCCATGACTATTATCTGAAGGCCGCAAGCTTGGAGTGGAAGCATAAGGAGAATCAGGAGACTGGGTTTAAATTTCTGTTTACGTTGTTTCGAAAGTATTACCTTCCTCATCTGTTTCCCTCATTTACCAAGTCAACCAACATCTACAAGCCTGTGCTGGGTGAGTACTGATAGCTGTGTGTGCAGTCTCTTACAATGATTACGTAAAATAATTTTTTTTTCATATTTAATAGTCACTTTGTTGTAAGGGTTTTCCAGTTTCTTAATAAATGATTTGAACTATTTGTACAGACTGAGATTTGCCTGAGTCCTGAGCAATAAAGGCCATCTGTGGGTCCTGTAACTCAGGAGTAATTTGATACGGATCATGGTATATTGATCCCTGGGGTCGGGAAGATCCCCTGGAGGAGGGCATGGCAACCCACTCCAGTATTCTTGCCTGGAGAATCCCCGCAGACAGAGAAGCCTAGTGGACTACAGTCTGTGGGGTAACAAAAGAAGCAGACACAACTCAGCAACTAAACAGCAGCATTTAAGCAACCAGATGTATGTCTATTTAATTAGAAATGGAAACATTCTTAGGGGTTATATGATGTTAAGAGTCATGAACCTGGGGACTTCCCTGTGGTCCAGTGGTTAGGATCTCACCTTCCAAAGCGGAGGGTGCAGGTTCAATCCCTGGTTGGGGAACTGAGATCCCACATGCCTCATGGCTAAAAAACTGAAACATAGAGCAGAAGCAATATTGTAACAGATTCCATAAAGACTTTAGAAATGGTCCACATTAAAAAAAAAAAAAAAGATTCGCTAACCTGATCATGTGTTCTCTTGTCCTGCAGACATCCCCCACCTGAGACCAAAGCCTGTGTATGTCACTACCACTCGAGACAATGAGAGCATTTACAGCACAAAGATCCCGTACATGGCAGCTCGTGTCGTCTTCATTAAGTGGATGGTGACTTTCTTTTTGGAAAAAAAGTATCTAACTGCAACACAGAACACTAAGAATGGAGTTGATGTATTGCCTAAAATCATTCAGGTATGTCATTCGTCACTTTTTTACCTTTTAATTCTGGTGTCTTAAGCCCTACTAACCCCAAAGTAATGGACTGTCAAGGCTGTTGGCTCTCAGAGGTTGTTGGCTATGGGGACTCGGTTTCACTGGCTCCACCCTCTGTGATGCTGAGGTTTCAGAGGAAGTGTAAGTTAGCACTTGCTGGGTTCTCTTGGCCTTGCCATGATGAGGCAACCTTGTGGCCTTTTGAGCAGGTGGCTGACGTGTGTGCTCCTGGCTCCCTCTTACCTCCCCTCCTTCACTCAGCCCCCAGTGACCTCTGAGCATGAGACAGAGGGCCTCCCTGGCCTTGCTCACTCCAGTCCAGGGAAGGTCCCCAGCAATCATGAGGTGGTCACGGACAGGTCACCTGAGCCTGCCAGGTGCCCCCGGGGCTCTCGGGGAAGGGGTGGGTCAGCACCTCTGGATTTCAGGTGGTCGTTGAGCCATGATGGGGTCCCCGGAACAGAAGGCAGCGCTTTCTGAGGCCTGGGTGAAGCCCTCTTCTCACGTGGGGCCTGTGGGGCCTCGCTCTCTCCCTGGCCTTGGTCAGATGCATGGGGCTTTCCCGGCAGGGGACGTGTCTTCAGGCTTTTGTGCAGGCAGAGCAGGACACCAGTCAGAGTGGCCGTTGCTTGGAGGAGTCACGGTTTTGTGTGCTCTTATTTATTGGCTCCAAGGACAGAGCCAGGAAGTGTGGTCCACTTAGTGCAGGCTGGCCGATGCCCTGCAGTTCCTAGACGTGTGACGTCCGTCCCAGGCTGGAGGGTGCACCACCCCTGCCCTTGCCGAGGGGTCCTCAGTCCCCTCATGGTGGAGCACCCAGCAGGTCCAGAACACAGGGTCCATGATAAGAGCAACAAAAGACTTGCTAGAAGTTAAAAAAAAAAAAACAACAACTTTAATTTCTGAATTTACAAATTTAGTAGGTAAACTCAAAATGGTAATAGTCACTGCTGAGGACAAACTTGGTTTTCTGAAGAACTGTCCCACAGCACTGATTAAAAAAAAAAATCAGAGATGGAACTCAGAAACTAATATTAATAGATAAGACCATAGGTGCAGACCTACTTTGCAGACATTGTGAGGGCAGAAGGAAAAAAGAACAGGACATAACTGTTGTAGGAAGGGGGAGGGCCCCCTACAGGGCCCCAAGAGTGGGCTCTTGTCTAACACTTGGAAAAGAATTGTCGGAGGAGACACGTGCTGACAAAGCAAGAGATTTTATTGGGAAGGGCACCCGGGTGGAGAGCAGTAGGGTAAGGGAACTCAGGAGAGCTGCTCTGCTGCGTGGCTCTCAACGTGGTGTTTTATGGTGATAGGATTAGTTTCCAGGTGGTCTTTGGCCAATCATTCTAATTCAGAGTCTTTCTTGGTGGCGCATGCATCGCTCAGCCAAGATGGATGCTAGCAAGAGGGATTCTGGGAAGTGGACGGACATGCGGTGTCTCCTTTCAACCTTTCCCGAACTCTTCTGGTTGGTGGTGGCTTATTAGTTCCTCCTTATCAGGATCTCCTGTCATAAAACAACTCATGCAAATGGTTACTATGGTGCCTGGCCAGGGTGGATGGTTTCAGTGTGCTTCCCCTAACAACTCGTCCCTGAGAGACTTCATACTAAAGATACTTCTTGGGAATTGGGGCAGAGGTCTCTTTCTTCTGTAACTTCTTCCTGCTGTGCATGGGCATAGGCCTGTCTAGCAGAGCAGAGGTCTCTCTCTACCTGATCTAAGTTGGGATGTTCCACATCTGAAACCAGCTTCCACCCTTGTAGTAACATCAATTTGGCTTGGAACTGCTGGAGTCTGCTGGAAATAAACTTTGTAAGGAGCTGGAGTATACAGGGGCCAAATAGGAGGCCTAATAAGACAGTTGTCACTGGACCCATGAACGGTAGGAGCCAAGAAGGGAGAGAAAGAGAACTGCATGCACTTGTTGAACTCAAATCCTGGATCTTTGTGGCCTGTTCCAAAAGCCCCTTGATATCTTCTTGGACCTGCCCAGACTGGTTGTAATAAAAACAGCATTCTTCCTTTAGATAGAGACAAGTGCCCCCCTGTCCTGCAGTCAGTAAATCTAGGGCCTGACGATTTTGTAGGACCATTGCGGCTAGGGAGTCTAACTGGGATTGTAGGCGTTGGAGGTCCTCACCGTTTTTTCTATGGATACAGCAGTGTTGGTAGAAAGCTGCTGAAATTTATGTAAAGAAGTTCCCCCCATGGCAACTCCTGTCAAACCAGCAGTCAGTACTAATGCCAGGAAAAGAGGGGTAAGTATTACTGCATGACGTATCCTCTGGTTGGTATATACTGGTAAAGGCAAGGAAGTATTACTCCAGGCCAGATCTGTGTGGGGTGTAACATGCCCTAGGGAGCAAGTTCCTGACCAAAAAGGTGGTAGGGATAAATAAGCTTTATCCCCACATATGAAATAGACACCATGACTGGGTTTAAGCTGGGCAGCAAAACAGGTTTACCAAAGAGGAAAAGGATTTCCATCTGCCTTACAACTGGAGCATGGCATAATGGAACAGAGGCAGTCTCTTAGCTGGGAGGAGACCGTCACTCCACTTGCTGCAACACCAGCAGCAGTGAGGGCATTTAGGAAGGGATTTAAGTGTTGTGAGGCATCCTGGGTTTTGTCCTCAAGGTAGAGAGTATTTTGTTTAGGCTCCCACCATAGGGTTAGGTTTTCAGGGGTGGGTACCCAAGGCAATGGCACCCCACTCCAGTACTCTTGCTTGGAAAATCCCATGGATGGAGGAGCCTGTTAGGCTGCAATCCATGGGGTCGCTAAGAGTCGGACACGACTGAGTGACTTCACTTTCACTTTTCACTTTCATGCATTGGAGAAGGAAATGGCAGCCCACTCCAGTGTTCTTGCCTGGAGAATCCCAGGGACGGGGGAGCCTGGTAGGCTGCCGTCTATGGGGTCGCACAGAGTTGGAAACGATTGAAGTGACTTAGCATACCCCTACAGGGAATAACGGGTCAGAGTTGCCTGCCCAATTTAGAAACCAGGATGAATGGGTGTGGCTCTTTGGTCGTCCAGAACAGAACATGGATTTTCGAGACTGGTTAATAGCATCCGAGGAGAGCCTCATGTTTGGGATAGGTATAGTGTATTAGTTCTGCCAGAACCTCTAGTTCCCAGACGTTGGGCTAAATCATAATACCCTAGTGAAATTTCTAGGTCCCGGTTTTTCCCATCAGTTTCAACCGTGAAGGTCACCGCACATTGTGAGTTGCCTAGATTTCCCACTGACACCCCTGTCAGGGAGTCGCTTTTTAGACAGATAGGGAAGGTCACTTGGGGAATGTTAGTCAAGAGAGAAAATAAGGGCTCAGGTGGGATTGCAGATGTTATTGAGGGGGTAAATATAGACAGTTGTTGCTGATACTGAGGCATGAAGTTTTTTCCCCCTTTTTCCCAAAAGGCCATACTGTGACCAGATGGAGTGCACTGGGTAACAGCATGTAGCTCGGTTGGAAGGGTGGGCCACTGATACCCTGGGATAGGTTGGACATACCCCCAACTTCTGCCATTAATGCAGATCCAGCAGGGACTGGTTAGGTTGAGTCGAGAAGCAGTGTGGTTTGCAAACATATATGCCTCGTTTCAGGAGAGATTAATAGCCACACAGGGAGACATGATTAGAATGAGGAAGAACATCATAGGATGATTGACTTATTTGATGGGGTTCCGCCTGAACAAGAGTCTGAGATACTCAGCAGGTTCACAGGAATAGTCGTCCTCTGGTTTTGGAGTCTTAGTCCCTGTCTCCCCCTCCTGTAGGCCATATGGGTTTATTCTAGAATTGTGGACCCAGGCAGATAGACCCCTCACTTTAATAGCAGTTGAAGTTACTAGGACAGCCTGATATGGTCCTGTCCATTTCTTGGACAGCTGGCTTGGACTCCCTTTTTCTTGCCAGGTCTTTACTAGGTCCCCCGGCTCTACCTGGGGATTTTTCAAGTTTTCCTGTGGTCTAGGGAGGATCTGTTCTCCATATCGTTGGAGTTCTTGTTGAAACCTTCCCAGGTCAATTATATGTTTTAAGAGAGTATTGGTGTCCTCATAAGAAAACAAATCCGAAGTTAAGAATGGACGTCCATACATCATTTCATAAGGACTTAATAATAGTGGCCGTTTGGGGGCTGTCCATACCCTCATGAGGGCTATGGGTAACGTATGGATCCACTTATTATGTGTTTCTTGATATAGCTTGGCCAGAGCCCTTTTAAGAGTCTGGTTGGCTCTCTCTACCTTTCCCAAAGCTTGAGACCTCCAGGATGAGTGGAGGCGGTATTTTATGCCTAAGCATGCGGCCAGGTTCTGGGATATCGTGGCTGTAAATGAGGGCCCACCGTCACTCTGAAGTGATCGAGGCAACCCAAACCTAGGTACTATCTCCTTCAGCAGAGCTTTACAGACTTCTGTGGCTCTCTCTATCTTAGTAGGGAATGCTTCAATCCATCCTGTGAACGTGTCAATAAAGTCAATAAAGACTAGCAAATAAGAAAACCGTTGGTCTGTCTTTGGCATGGCTGTAAAATCCACCTGCCAGTCCTCTCCTGGGTATGATCCCCGATGTTGGACAGGTTTAATTAGAGGAGATGACAAGGGTCTGGTTTTTGAATTATTTCTTAGACAGGTACCACAATTCTGTGTGACCTAACAACCTTAGCCAACTGGGGATGGTAGAGAATAGCCTTGAGCAAGATTTCCAGATTATCTCTTCCAAAATGGGTACTTTTATGTAAGGAGTTAATAATTTTCCAAACCTGAGAGTCAGGGAGTATTACTTGGGCCTGATCAGTCTGAAACCACCCATGTGACCCAGTCTCCCAGCCCCGCTTAGCATATAGGGAATGTTCCTCTGGGGTATAATCTGGAGACAGGGTTTCCTTGGGGAAAAGGAGGCAGATATCAGTGACAGGGGTAGCTTCCCTAGCAGCTCGTTTTGCCTCCTGATCAGCTTTTCTATTTCCCTGGGCCTCCTCTTCTTGCCCCTTTTGGTGACCTTTACAGTGGATGACAGCTAATTTTGCAGGAAGTTTGACTGCCTCCAGGAGCCTGAGAAAGAGCTCTTTGTGTTTAATAGGAGAGCTTCAAGCACTGAGCATCCCTCTTTCTTTCCAAATTCCGGCATGAATTTACAAATTTAGTAGGTAAACTCAAAATGGTAATAGTCACTGCTGAGGACAAAATTGGTTTCCTGAGGATCTGTCGCACAACACTGATTAAAAAAAAAATCAGAGATGGAACTCAGAAACTAATATTAATAGATAAGACCATAGGTGCAGACCTACTTTGCAGACATTGTGAGGGCAGAAGGAAAAAAGAACAGGACATACAATTAAACCAAGAGTAAGGAAAGCTTACCTGAGCTAAAAAAAAAGTCATGCCTCAGACTGAAAGGGCCTGTGAGCCCCAGGAAGAATTAGCAAAACAGACACCAAACTAAACAGACATTTCACCTTCAGGGGTTAAAGGGAAAATGATACAGACTTCCAAACAGAAACCACAGCTATGTCAAAGGAATGACGCTGAGATTAGCACCGAATACCTAATCTAATCTACAGCCCTGGAAGCCAGAGCAACCTGTCTGTCCCTTTCTCAAAATCTCACTTCATATCACGTACATCAGCACACAGTCACATTGGTTTAAGGCCTAAGTTGATTTAAAGTCTAAGTATACAAACAAAGTGATCAAGAATTTAGGAAAAAATCTAGGGGAGACGTATAAACTTGGGAAGTGGTAGACCACCTTCAGAAGAGATGAAACCCACAAACCAAAGACTAAATGAGGTTCAACTTTATTTTGAAAAACAGGAAAAAGATTTATTTATACAGTTGTTAAAGTGTTCATATCTCTGCTGTATGAAGAGCACCTATGAATAGACATGAAGACAAACAAGCTGATTGAAAAATGAACGAAGGAGGTGAAAGACAGGTCAGAGAAGAGGAAATAAGCATGGCCCTGGACCTCCCCAGCAGTCAGGGAAACAGTTCTGAGCAGCTATGAGAGCCCTCTTTTCACCTATCAGGTAGATAATATCAGAAAATTGCAAGTAGACAAAAATTTGTAGGAAACATAAGAAATTCAGTGACACTCTGATAAACTTTTCGTTCATGGCATCTAAAGCAGTTGTTCAGGCAATTCAAAACCAATACAATATTGTAAAGTTAAAAAAAAACAAAAACAAAATACTATCAGAGAAAGGATGTAACCTTTCTCCCCCACCCAGTTTCAAAGTTTCAGAAAACTATCACCTGTGCTTATTGAAAATAAGTTGCTCCTTCTTAAAAAAATACATTCGGATTATGAGAAGTCGCACGACTAGCATATTAACCACCACTTCCAGGTTCTAATTTTTTCCCTGTTGACTCTTCACACTTGTGAGTCATTTCCTTTTACTCTGTAGCTAAAGTGTCACAAGGTTCTGACCTCCAGAATCGGTTAGGAGGGTTTTATCACCCTAACAGAAAAAAAGGTGCCAGAGTTCAAATTGTCTTATCCATAAGAGAAATGTTTCACTCTCCTACAAGAGCAGCTGGAGATGAGGCTGCTACAGCCATGGCTGTGGCCACATGTGCCCTGTTTCTCTCCTCCGCCCTTTCCCTCTGGTTTCTCCCTGATGTTAGCGGCAGCAGCTGGGGCCCTCCTTCCTAGTTCACGTATAGAGACAAGCCAGAAACACAGAGCCCTTCCCTTTTGTGTGAGCGGAACTATTTAGGTTACCTTTGTGCTCTTAGGAAAGAGCAAGGCGCTGACTCAGGTCTGGAGCTGTGAACAGGTCTGGGTGGGGGTGGTAGTGACCAGCTTCCAGGAAGCGGAAGGCTCCCCTGGTGTTAGGGGTGGGTCAGCTTCCCCTGAGGCACGTGCGGCTGCAGACCAGAGTGGAGTGGGGGTGGGGGCAGAGATCTAGAGGTTCCATGAGGGGAAAAGGGATACAGAGCAGGCACCATGCAGGTGTACGGCTCCTGTGCCCTGCACATGGCCATGCCCAGACATGGGCACTGCCGTGGTCCAGGCTGCTCATACACTTCGCAGTCAGTTGTTATATCAGTTTCCTGTTGCCGCTGTAGCTAATTTCTACAAATGCATTTTCTTACAACTCAGGAAGTCAGAGGGCCCAAATCGGTCTCAGTGGCTAAAGTCAGGGTGTCGGATGCTCTAGGGGAGGGTCAGTGTCTTCCCTATCTGGCCTCCACAGGCTGCCTGTGTCCCCTGGCCTGTGGCTCCTCATCACATCATTTCTCCATCTATTTCCATCTGTGCATCATCTTCTCTGTGTCTGCTCCTCCTGCCTCCTTGTGGGTCCTGTGGTTACCTTGGGTCTACCCAGGTAATCCAGGGTACCCTCCCCATCTCAACATCCCGAATTTAATCAATCTGCTCAGTCCCTTTTGCCATGGACGGCAGCACAGTCCTGGGTTCCAGGAACTCGGGTGTGGACTTCTTGGGGAGGGTGGTCATTCAGCTTACCTGTCTCCTGTGTCCTCGTCTCTGCCTTACTGCTGTGCTTCCGTCTCATCTCTTGTGCGTCTACCATGTGTTCTGCTCCCCATTTACATTATACAGGAGAGAAAGCAGTTTAAACAACCGAACATTAAATTCTGGAAATGGAGTTGAAGGAATAAAAGCACCTATAATTGTATTTATCTCCTGAAAATATTTGTTTGGAATTTCAAATTTCATGTAATTTTACCTATGTAAAGTGAACATCACTGTCTCAGTGAGCTGATCCAGAACCTCTTCAAAGAATATACTGCTCTTATCAAATCCCTTTAAAACAGTATTTTAAATTCTGCTTCCAAATAGGGCTCACACTTTCCACTACTACTACGTTAAAAGTCATGTATGAGATGTTTTTGTGTGTGTGTGTGTTTTTCCCCAAAGTGAATTTACTTCCTTTTGATCAGAAACTAATATCCTTGACAGTATTTTTCACTGGAGAGGGAAGAGACTAACTCACTTACCCCTCGGAGAATCTGGTTTGACCAGTGTTCTTGTTTGGTGGCATCATTCATGGGAGAGAGAGAATACGGTTGCCTGGAAGTCCCATGCCACACTGGCAGCCATGACCACTGATCCCCCTTTCAAATTTCAATGTCTTGCTGTGTCACCTCAGCCAGAAGTGTTTCCAGTGAACTATTATTTATTCCTTGGTGTATCATGTTAGTGTGAGATAGAAGTGCTTCAACCTTCTGTCATTAGAGAAAGCAGAGTAGTAATTTTAAAATTACTTAGCACATTAATTAAACATCAAAACATTAAAAGGAGGATTTCCTTGGTGGTACAGTGGATAGAAATCTGCCTGCCAATGCGAGGGACATGGGTTCGATCCCTGGCCCGGGAAGATTCCACATGTCTCGGAGTAATTAAGCCTGTGCACCACCACTACTGAGCCCAGGCTCTAAGTCCAGAAGCCACAGCTACTGAGCCCTCAATTGTTGAACCTCACAGGCCCTAAAGCCCATGCTCTGCAACAAGAGAAGCCCCCACAATGAGAAGCCTGCCTGCCACAACAAAGAGTAGCTCCTGGTCGCCACAACTAGAGAAAGCCAGTGCGTAGCAACAAAGATCTGACACAATCAAAATTAATTAATTAATTAAAATAAACCCAAAGAAGTTTATGAGGGAATGAAGAAAAAAAAAAGTTTGAGATGCTAAGACAGTTGATCATACTTATTTGTATGCTAATTCTTTATCTTTAGTTACACTGTTAAAGTGCCACTTGAATTCTGACCTGGGCCTTCCATAATGATTCATGGGCTGTGGGTTTCCTGAAACTTGTATCTCATGGGGTGAACAGTTAAAAAAATGAATCACACAGATCAACACCCCTGTGGGAGTCCGTGTACCATGCAGACCCAAATGTCTGTTGACGGCCACACGCTGGTGCTCTGTGTTCTTGTTTCTACCAAGGCAGGAGTGGGCTTCCCTCAGCCAGGTGGGCCGACTGTGATGGGGAATTGAGTGGCATCAGTTTTCACCAGCAGGATGGCAGGTGCATCCTCATTTCATACCTGCATTGTGGGTGTCCTCATCGAGTCTGACCCTGAGGGTGAGCAACTCTCAGAATGAACTGTGGGTTGAGAGGAAACCAGGGTGGGGAGGGGAAAGATTGAGTGGCAGCCTGTATCATGCATTTTCCTGAACCCTGGCCGCACAGGCCTGGTCCAGGCAGACCATATGCCTGTTTCACTGGTTAAGCCTTCCATCATATGCCAAAGAAGCAAAAATCATCTTTGCATTTACCACTGGAATCAACTAATATTAAATAATAGCTGAGAATTCCAGCTGGAATTCCAGTGGGCAGAAAATGGACCTCTCTCTCTAGTTAATTTTTATTCATGCTCTTACTGTTGATCTTCATGAAAGAGTCAAGAAATGAATAGCCTTGAAATTACTAGTTTGTTTTCACTCTCATCACTTACTATCATTATAAATGTCTTAACAACATGCAGATTTTGGAAAGCAGCATTTTGCTGGTGTGGGCTAAAGGAGGCTGGGAAAAGCATTGTTTTATCAAGAGAAGTAGTTTTCAGTTAATGGCATAATGGGAAATTCATCTGTGTTATCATTATGTTTTATTTGGATCACGGAGCTCAGTTTTCAAAAACAATTTGGTGCCTTTGAACATAATTCTTTAGTACACTATTTTGTTCTCTAATTGTCATAGAATCTGTTATCTAATGACCTCAAAACGTGTGGCTTCAAAGAACCCTTTCACCATATTATTTATTTCCCTTTTTGGGTCAGGAATTTGGGCGAGATTTGCTTGGACAATTTTGGGGATTCATGTGGCGTTAGCTGAAGTCAGTGGGTGGTGGTCTTCAGCTGGTGGCTGGTTGGTCAGGAGGCTCCAGAATGACTTCAGAGCCTGCTACTCTGGTGGGTGCAGGGGGCAGGTTGGGCTCCGCTGGGTCTCCCTTTCTATATAACCCTTCTTGCAAGGCAGTCGGACTTCTTTCCTGGCCGCTCAGGGCTCTGAGAGCAAATGTTCTCGGAGATGCTACATGGAAGGCCTCAGCCTCCTGGGTCCCCTCCACCCTTCCCCTCTGCTGGCTGACTTAGCCCTCCAGCCCATGGGGATCGAGGGGACACAGCCTTCCCATCTCTGCAGAGGGTGTGTCAGAGAAATTTGTAGCCTGTGGGGGAAATGAAAGTTATTGATCAAAAAGTCACAGGTTATTGATCCATAAGAGACATTAGACTTAATCCAGCTACTATGCTTTACAGATCAAAAATATATGTATATCAGTAAAAATGAGGAAATTTTTATTTTTCTCTGCAAATTTTTATTTTCTATGGGTTGATCCATCAAAAAGATGAAATAATTTCTATAGAGTTGCTTGTTGCACAGTGTGGCAGGGCCTTTGATAAACCACACAAGCTTAATAGCCCAGGCATGAAGAGAAAAATTGCTATCAATATAATTATCTACTCATTTTCTCTAGAGATTACTATTTGAATATCCTCTTTGTTTTTAAACTCTCCTTGGTAGTTGCTGAAATAATAATTTTGCACTACTTGTTTTTTGTCACTTCTTGTAAAAAATATTCACAGTTGGTAGAATTTTAGTGGTATTTGGGTTACATATTTTTGACATAAAAGAATAATAGTGTAATTTACTAAAATGAAGCAAAATTTCACGTATGTTGTGTTCGGAGGAGATCTTTAATTCTGGGGGAAATGAGCGCACCATACCCGGAGTTCGCCGAAAACAAGATGAGTCTTCAGCCTGGCCGGGTGTCTTGGAGGATCGCTCAGGAGGGGGGGGCGTTTTCTTGCAGACCGTCGGGGGAGGCACTGCAGTGCCCGAGCGGGTGCCGGAGCCAGACGCTGGCGGGGCGGCGGAGCAGGACCGAGGCCTCACGGATGGGAGCACCCTGTGCGAGCGCCGGCTCAGCGGCTGCAGCCTGTGCGGCATTGAGGAGGAGCACCGTGCGGTTTACGACATGGTCCAGCGCATCCTGCTGTCCACCCGCGGCTATGTCAACTTCGTGAACGAGGTGTTCCGCCAGGTGAGAGCGTGCGCATGCGTGTGTGTGTGTGTGTGTGTGTGTGTGTATGCGTGCGTTTGTGTGTTTGGGGGAGGGGGTGGGAGTGGGAGGGGTTGTGCAGGGGCAGGTCGCAAAGCTGAAGAGGTTTCTGTCTTTGTTCTGTTACTCATAATACTCCAAGGAATACAGTCGCCAAGTTGGGCTGAGTTACACAACTCCATAATGATTTCTTTCATCCCACTTTTAAGGTCTCACATGGAGGGTTGGAATTTGAGCATTTTGTTCATTTTTAATGTTTCCAAGATTTCCAGGAGAAATATCAATAACCTCAGATATGCAGATGACACCACCCTAATGGCAGAAAGTGAAAAGGAACTAAAGAGCCTCTTGATGAAGGTGAAAGATAAGAGTGGAAAAGCTGGCTTAAAGCTCCACATTCAAAAAACTAAGATCCTGGAATCCGGTCCCATCACTTCATGGCAAATAGATGGGGAAACAATGGAAACAGTGACAGATTTTGGGCTCCAAAATCACTGCAGTTGGTGACTGCAGTCATGAAATTAAAAGACACTTGTTCCTTGGAAGAAAAGCTATGACAAACCTAGATCGCATATTATTAGAAGCAGAGACATCACTTTGCCAACAAAGGTCTGTATAGTCGAAGCTATGATTTCTCCAATAGTCACGTACGGGTGTGACAGTTGGATCATAAAGAAGGCTGAGTGATGAAGATTAAATGCTTTCAAATTGTGGTGCTGGAGAAGACTCTTGAGAATCCCTTGGACTGCAAGGAGATCCAACCAGTCAATCCTAAAGGAAATCAACCCTGAATTTTCATTGGAAGGACTGATGCTGAATCTCCAATACTTTGCCCACCTGATGTGAAGAGCCGACTCACTGGAAAAGACCCTGATGCTGGGAAAGATTGAAGGCGGGAGGAGAAAGGGATGACAGAGGATGAGATGGTTGGATGGTATCATCGATTCAATGGACATGAGTTTGAGCAAACTCCGAGAGATAGTGAAGGACAGGGAGGTTTGGCGTGGTGCACTCCATGGGGTCACAAAGAGTTGGACACGACTGAACAACAACAATGTTGTTTTCATGATTTGATTTTGGAAAATTCCTACACGGGGTGGAACAATTCTATATTTGAACAAAATCATCGCCTCAAATACCCTGTGTTTCCATAGCAAATTTTAAGCCCAGAGGGAGGCAGCAGGAAAATTGCTTCTGAACCCCTGGCAGCATGTGAGCATACAAGAATTGTTGGGTGGCTGGAGGCACTCAGGCTGCAAGCTCCTGCAGACAGTTGGACTTTGCCTGCAAAGGCCTCTTTCAGCACCTCTGATAGGAGTGTTTATGTCGTAAGAGGAAAAAGGAGACTAGGGAGGGGATTAAGAGGAAAGAAAGGAGCAGAGGTCGAGATGTTGAAATAACAGAACTTTGGGGCAAGCTGAATTGACGCGGTCAGTCCCAGAAGGCATATGATTGAGAGCAGAGGTCAGCACATTTTAATAGAGTAAAGGACCAAATAGTAAGCATCTTCGGCTTTGTTGATCACAGAAGCTCTGCTTTGTAGTGAGAAAGCAGCCAGGGATAGCACGGAACAAGCTCGTACAGGAACAAGCCCGTGTTCCTGTAAAACCTTATTCACAAAAATCAAGTGGCAGAGGGGATTTAGGTAGTGTATCATAGTTCCACAGCTGATCGTGATCTATAGCAGTGTTTGAAACCCTTGGGTGCAAATACATAATATCAGATATCATCGACAAAGCTTTTAAATATTGCACTAGAGATAAGAGCTAAATTGATGTGGTTTTACCTGTATTGTGTATTTACTTATTTACCATACACATAGTTTCATCCACATCCATTATTGGCATTCCACCCCTGGAAATAGTGTGTTCTAAGTTCTCAATTTAATACAAATCCCAAATTCAGTCTAAATTCACTTTTGAAGTAGCTTGAGTCATTGAGGTTAACTGCAGACTACTTACGGAGAAGGCAATGGCACCCCACTCCAGTACTCTTGCCTGGAAAATCCCATGGACAGAGGAGCCTGGTGGGCTGCAGTCCATGGGATCGCTAAGAGTCGGACATGACTGAGCGACTTCACTTTCACTTTTCACTTTCATGCACTGGAGAAGGAAATGGCAACCCACTCCAGTGTTCTTGCCTGGAGAACCCCAGGGATGGCAGAGCCTGGTGGGCTGCCGTCTATGTGGTCGCACAGAGTCGGACACGACTGAAGCGACTTAGCAGCAGCAGAAGCAGCAGATTACTTATGACTAAAGTAATGAGACATCTTTGTGTCATGAAACTTAAAAATATTTACATTTTATAATTGTTCTTAAATTTAATTTGGAAACTTCTATGTGAAATTTCAAGTATGGTTATTATGCATTGTTAAAATACTGAAATAGAGACATTTGGGAAAAGGGGCCTGGGTTTTCACTTTGCATTCTGTTGCCCTCTCTTGGTCAGTGATGATTTTTTTTTTTTTACACAAGACAAAATGTGACTTCTTTCATAATAATTCCTTTTTCAATTTTAAATTATTTAGAGACTAAGCCTAAACTATTTTAAACTATTAAAGTTTAAAAATGTACATTCATTCAAGAAGTGCACATTCTCAGTATGGAGTTAATATGTATGTGTTTATGTGTGTGTGTTTAACAGAGAACAGTGCAAGGGGTAGGTCAGATGTCCAGACACATGATGTGGAACAGACACCCATGAGGACCACTGTGGGCTGGGTGACTCTTACCTGAAAATGCCTTTGTTTTGCTTTTATTTCTGAAGTACATTTTTATGGGTGTCAAATTCTACTTTAGCAGCTGTTTTCTTTCTGCACATTAAATATTTTGTTCCATTGTTTCTTGGCTTTCATTGTTTCTTTGAGAAGTTATGTCAAGTCATGTGGTTATTCTTTTGGCGGAAATGTGTCTTTTCCCCTCTGGCTCCTTTTAAGATTTTCAGGTTGTCTTTGGTTCTCAGCAGTCTTAGTGTAATATACTTTGAAAGTATCCTGCTTGTGTTTCTTTGTGATTCTTGAATCTGTGAATTGATACGTTTTATCAGTTTTGGCAAAATTCTTAGTAATTCTTTCTTCAAATATTGTTTCTGCCACTTTTTACTAATTCTTTCCTTCTGTATCTCTGGGCATGGAAAAGAACCTTTTCCTTGCGTTTTCTGTCTTACATGTCTTACAGTGGAACCAATGTGTTTCTTGTCTCAGTGTGCTTCATTCTGGATATTTTCATCTGATTTTTCTTCCAGTTTTCTCTTCAGCTACATCCAGCCTATTGTCAGCCATTTTCACTGGATTTTTAATTTTGCTTATTTTATTTTTCAATTTCACATGGATCTTTTTCTGATGCTTTAGCTCTCCTATATGTTTAAATTATTATTTATTTTTATTGTGGTTTTGCTAATGTTGACTTCTTTTTGCATGCTTCTGACTTTTTAATTAATATGCTGCATATCGTATTAACTAGACCATGTGAATAATTTTGGTGGTACTATGATCTATAATTTTGTTTTCCTCCAGAAAGAATTTATATTAATACTTGCTTTCTGGGAGAAAGGTAATGTTGTATAACTTGATATTGAATTTTAGTTACATAGTTGTCTACATTTGGATTCTGATCGCATTAAATCAGGATTCTTATATGCAAATGTGTAAGGGGATTCTTTAATGTTGTTAAGTTCACAGAGGGAATTCCCTGGCCATCCAGTGGTCAGGACTCTACTCTTCCGCTGTAGGGGGCATGGGTTTGATCTTTGGTTGGGGAAATAAAATCCCACAAGTTGTGCCCTGCAGCCAAAAAGAAAAAGTTTGCAAAAGTGTGTACAGTGCTACAGCCAGCCAGTTGGACAACTGACTCTCAAAAAAGGAAGAGAGGGAGAGAGGAAGGAGGGAAGGAAGGAAAAGGGAAAAAGAAAAAGGAAAGAGAAAGCAAAAAAACAAAACAAAACACACAAAGAAAAAAAAAGCCCTGGTTAAAGTTAAATTTGCCAACTTCTGTGGTGTCACTGCTCCCACTGTGGTGGACTCAAGTCACCAAGATGATGTCATTGAATGTGAACTCGGGAAGAGACGTGACAACTGGCTATACTATTATGTGTATTATTGCATCATCTGTTGCTGATTCATTGGTATGCATTTTAGTTATTTTATGCAATAATTGTTCAGAATATAGAAGTTATTTTAACATTGCACTATGTTTTCTGGCCCAGTTATACATTGTCTATTTTCCTCCCCAGTTTGGTGTGCACAAAAACATGTGGCCCTGTGTAATCTGTTTCAGAAGAAAGTCTGAGATTGGTGATAGCCCATGGAAATGTCTGTTGGACTCATTGTTGACCCAAACTTGTGCTAAAGGGAGTTTCTCTTATCATTTTAGGCATTTTTGTTGCCTTCGTGCGACATAGCCGTAACCAGAAAAGTAGTTCAAGTGTACAGAAAGTGGATCCTGCAGGACAAACCTGTGTTCATGGAGGAACCAGACATAAAAGAAGCTGCCCAAGAAGATGCTGAAAAATTAGGATATTCAGAGACTGATAACAAGCAGGTAATATTTCATCACTTGTGGTCTGAGTTGGCAGCATCTTATTTTAGCAAAATCTTCCTGCTCAGTCAGGGGCCATAGTCAGTGTGACACAGGCAGACTGTTTCTTTGTTGTCAACTCTGATGCGCTCAGGGAGGCTGCTTCTGTGCTGTCTCCAGGGTCCTCTGCCACCACCTAACCTCAGGCTCGGCCACATATCACAGAAGAGTCTTTGAAAAAGCCAGTATACTTTGCATGTCTCTATTGAAGACTAAAAGTGTCACTGCCTTACTACTGACATGCTTAAATAAATAGTATTCACTAAATTGGGCTTCCCAAGTGGTGCTAGTGGTAAAGAACCTACCGGCCAATGGAGGAAGCGTAAGAGACGCGGGTTCGATCCCTGCATTGGGGAGATCCCCTGGAGAAGGGCACGGCAACCCACTCCAGTATTCTTGCCTGGTGAATCCCATGGACAGAGGAGCCTGGAGGGTTACAGTCCATGGGGTTGCAAAGAATCAGACACGACTGAAGTGACTGAGCACGCATGCAGGCATTTGTTAAACTAAATTTAGAACGTTTGGGCAGACTTTCCTTGTGCGGCAGTCCGTACCAGCAGCAGTCTAACACGACACATTTGAAAGGACAAACCCAATGTGCAGCCTCCACCGGGAGCCTTGTTGCAGGGCTAGGTGGTGTCCTTGGACAGGGGTGCTGGCAAGGTGGACCTTTCATTCCACGTTAGATAAAGATACAGATGGGATAAGTCCAAAACGACAGGGTGGGCCCCTGCTTGACGCACGGAAGAAACTTAGGTTGTACATAGATTTCTGGCCTGTTATTTTGACATCCAGTCTGAGATTTATTTCTAAAAGTGAATGTTGTCATGGCAATTGACACCAAACATTAAAAAAATACTTATAACCAAAGGTATATCACTTTTCAATATCTATATTAATTCCACAATTTGATTTTTTTCAATATTGGTGAAATCATTTTAACAACTAGTCATGAGGTCAAAGCAAATCAACAGTCCTGTTCATTCAGTCACTGGACAAGCAGTATCTACTTCTTTAGCACGTACTGAGCACTCAGTACTATTTTAGGTGATGGATGTACGATGGTGAACACAGTGGAAAAGAGGCGTGGATGTAAAACGTGTAATCTCATGAATTCTCATGAGCGTAAGGAATTAAATACGTGACCTGTTCTTCTCCCACTCTGCTGACTGACTGTTGTCTCCCAAAGACCTCTTCTGAAGGTTCCGGTCACAAGCGGTCTTCCAGTTGGGGACGGTCTTACTCCTTCACCAGTGCCATGAGCAGAGGGTGTGTGATGGAAGAGGAGAATAAGAACGTGAAGGCTGGGGCCCAGGCAATGCTGCAGGTACACGCAGGCCGCAGATGGGAGGGCCCCCAGCAGATTTCAGTTTGAATGTTTTGTTTATTGGGGTAATGTCATTATAAAGCTTGGTGATCTTCTTAGCTATGCATGAGTAAACAGCCCTTAAATTCTCATCCTTAATTTACTTCCTGATTACCCACCTTCAATTTGTAAAGTTTTTTTTTTTTTTAGTCAAAGGAGACATCTGAACTGGTTACAGTTTTCTGAAAGGGGTTGTTATACAGTGAATGCAAAATGACTGAGATTTAAGCTCAATGACAGATTAAAAAAAAAATGACTGAGATAAAAAAGTAGAGAGTTACCAGCTGAGCCACAAGGGAAGCCCTACCTTAGAGAAGGGAATGGCGACCCACTCCAGTATTCTTGCCTGGAGAATCCCATGGACAGAGGAGCCTGGCAGGCTACGGTCCATGGGGTTGCAAGGAGTTAGACACAACTGAGCACAGAGTTTCCTGGATTCTAATTTGTAAGAGAAGCTTGGTGATTATGTAATAAGTTATATGCATCTTAAAAATTGCCTGTTTATGAAGAATACTGATTAATGCAGTGATTTTTAAACATTTATCTGAATAAATATATGAAGTAGCACCAATGCTATTTGGGAACATTGGAAAGAGCAACCTTGCCTATCACTCAGTCTCCCCAGACTTGGAGACTTTATCTCAAAAATAGGGATTGGGGCTTTATCTCTCGGGTCCCATCCAGTTTGAAGGTTGTCAGAAGTATAAGTGAAAACACAGGGTCACTCTCTTTCCCCCGCTCCCTGGCCTTCCACCCTCCTTCCCATATCTACATTCAGCTGTCCAGTTAAGCCTCCCACGCAAAGGCCAGGCTTAGGGTCTGGGGAAGGCACTCATGGGTGTGGCATGCATGGTACCCAGTTTTCAGTGATGCTGTGTTTATCATCTGTCTCTTGAGAGGATTCCTTATCATGGGATCCTTTTGGTTTTCAAGTTAATTAGCAGTTTCATATACTGTAATTATGGGCCTTCCCTGGTAGCTCAGCTGGTAAAGAATTTGCCTGCAGTGCAGTAGACCTGGTTTAGTTCCTGGGTCTGGAAGATCCCCCACAGAAGGGATAAGCTATCTACACCAGTATTCTTGGGCTTCCCTGGTGGCTCAGATGGTAAAGAATCCGTCTGCAATGCAGGAGACCTGGGTTCGATCCCTGGGTTGGGAAGATCCCCTGGAGGAGGGCATGGCAACCCACTCCAGTGTTCTTGCCTGGAGAATCCTGTGGACAGAGGAGCCTGGCAGCCTACAGTCCGTGGGGTCACAAAGAGCTGGACACGACTGAGTGACTAAGCACAGCATACAGCACATACTGTAACTAATGAATTTTCTCCTTTTTCATTGAAATTTGGCAAATAATCTGAAATTCGCTTTTAAAAAATCAAGATGATTTTACTTGAATAGCTTCAGAGAACGTTGGCTCAGCTCATCAGCGTCACCTGTGCACCCATTAGAGGACGCTCTCAGGAGTCCCTGTCCTGCCCCTTCCTTCCAGCTCACTGCCCAGTTGCCATGGTTAGCCATCCCGCAGTCAGCCCATAGGGTTGCAAGTGCCTATTTTTACCCTGAGTTCAGGTGAGTTATTTGTTTTCTAGAAGAAGTTATATCTATTTATATGAACCAGGAAAAATATTTTGACTTGATTATATAGCTCTACAGCTTTAAAATTTTTTTCAGTTTGGATTTAAACAGCTGTTTTTGTTCTCATTTCATCAAGTACTTTGGTCCTTGACTTGGTTAATTAGCAAAAAGCAGCCAAATGGAGGTTTGATAAGATGAGACTGTTTTATAGTTGCTTTGACAAGTACAATTTGGATATTTTAGTTTTGTTGATTTTTTTTTTCTAACTGATACTAACATGGTAATAAATACTCAAGGAGCTGGCATTTTTTTAAAAGACTTTTTTTATGTGGACCATTTTTTTAAAAGTCTTTATTGAATTTGTTATAATATTGCCTCTTTTTAAAAATATTTTGTTTTTTTTTTACCTCAAGGCATGTGGGATCTTAGCTCCCCAACCAGGGACTGAACCCACACCCCCTGCATTAGAAAGCGAAGTCTTAACTAGTAGACTACCATGGAAGTCCCTAGCTTGCATTTTTGATATTTTTTTAAAAAATAAAATGAAAGAAGTATACTATATGAAGACTCCTCACTTTGGAATTTGCAAAGGTTTAAAATTCAATCAAGAAGCCAAGTACATGAATTAAAAAGGATCTGTATTGCAATATACCATCTATGGTACACTTAAAAAAAAAACATTGTCACTCAAACTGCTATAGTTTGTTAGTCTAAAGGTTCTTTGCTTTCTTTTTTCTTAACTTGAAGGCTAGTAAATTCTTCACAATTGCTGCTATCATCTGTTATCAGCTGTTATAGTGCTTATTTTGTGATTCTTCCTAGAAGATTGAGACATGATACATTTTTAATCTCACATAAAATAGTCACAGAGGCTGCCAACATTTTAGTTTGCCCTCTTGACTTTTGAGTGTGTTCATTTCCTCTGGTTAGTTTGTGCATCTGTTTTGAGATGTCGTATTAAATGGATTTCATCCAAAGTGAGCCAGCTCTGCTTGTCCCCAGATCCTTGGTGTTTGTGCTGTTGAACAGAAAGAATCAAGAGGGACTGTAGCTCTAGAAGGGAGAGAGGATCCATCCTCGTCACCGAGTTGACAGCTCAGAATGTCCTGACTCGAGGGTTCAGGGTGTCATCCACGTAAACGATAGCACATTGCTCTGTTGCAGCAGAGCAGTGGCTCCCTACAGGGCAGCCTGGACCCCTGCTTCTCCCAGTTCTCTACTGATGGTTCAGTTCAGTTGCTCAGTTGTGTCTGACTCTTTGAAACCCCACAGACCGCAGTATGCCAAGCCTCCCTGTCCATCACCAACTCCTGGAGCTTGCTCAAACTCATGTCCATTGAGTTGGTGATGCCATTCAACCATCTCATCCTCTGTCATTCCCTTCTCCTCCTGCCTTCAATCTTTCCCAGCATCAGGGTCTTTTCAAATGAGTCAGCTCTTCACATCACTGTTGGTATAGGACAGGAAACTTGTTTCCTAAAGGTATGAGGCAGAGCACAGGGTGCTTGGTGGACTACCTATATTTTTTTGATGTCTCAGTTTTTATCCTAAGATTCCCTTGAGTTTTGTATTCTGTGGCATTACGTGTTTCTCATATTGGAAATACATGTTCCTGGAAGATGGGCAGTGTTGGCCATGTGCTTTTGCCCACTTGCTGGCTGCCCCTTGGGTGGCACTGGCTGCCTCCTGTCAGCAAGGCCTTCAAGTCAGCAAAGGTGGAGACTCAGCGAGAATCAGGTCATTTTTTCCAGCCACTGTCTGACCACTGTGCCCCTGCCTTCACGGCCCACCCGCCCCCCTACCCACCCATACTCCACCAGGAATACTTACCCACAGATGATGTTCCTGTCTTCAGTTCAGTTCAGTTCAGTCGCTCAGTTGTGTCCGACTCTTTGCGACTCCATGAATCGCAGCACGCCAGGCCTCCCTGTCCATCACCAACTCTCAGAGTTCACTCAGACTCATGTCCATCGAGTCAGTGATGCTATCCAGCCATCTCATCCTCTGTCATCCCCTTCTCCTCCTGCCCCCAATCCCTCCCAGCATCAGGGTCTTTTCCAATGAGTCAACTCTTCGCATAAGGTGGCCAAAGTAGTGGAGTTTCAGCTTTAGCATCATTCCTTCCAAAGAAATCCCAGGGCTGATCTTCTTCAGAATGGACTGGTTGGATCTCCTTGCAGTCCGAGGGACTCTCAAGAGTCTTCTCCAACGCCACAGTTCAAAAGCATCAATTCTTCAGTGCTCGGCTTTCTTCACAATCCAACTCTCACATCCATACATGACCACTGGAAAAACCATAGCCTTGACTAGACGAACCTTTGTTGGCAAAGTAATGTCTCTGCTTTTGAATATGCTATCTAGGTTGGTCATAACTTT
>NW_011494635.1:1612827-1614263 GCF_000754665.1 Bison bison bison | reverse complement strand
GTTGCTTAGTTGTGTACAACTCTTTGTGACCCATGGACTGTAGCCCGCCAGGCTCCTCTATCCATGGGATTTCCCAGGCACGAATACTGGAGTGGGTAGCCATTCTCTTCTTCAGGGGAAATTCCACACCCAAGGATCAAACCTGTGTCTCCTGCATTGGCAGGTGGATTCTCTACTGCTGAGCCACCTGGGAAGGCCCTAAGTGATAGCTGTTATTTTTCTGGTCTTTCAGATGTCAGTATTAAATCGATTCTAAGGGGTGAACTGTGTGTTCTAAGGGGTGAACTGAGGCTTTCCGGGTGGCACAGTGGTAAAGAATCCATCCACCTGCCAATGCACTAGATACAAGAGACGTGAGTTTGATCCCTGGGTCAGTAAGATCCCTTAGAGAAAGAAATGACAACCCACGCCAGTGTTCTTGCCTGGGAAATTCCATGGACAGAGGAGCCTTGGGGGTTACAGTCCATGGAGTTGCAAGAGTCAGACACTACTGAGCACACAAACACCAAAATCTGTTTACTTGTATTTTCTCACATAACGCTTGTTGGTTTTAAGGTATTTCTGACAAATGCTGCAAACGTCTTTTTGCTGGAGCCTTGTGTGGAGGTTCCCATGCTCTTGAAGGAGCAAGTTGATGCCTGCAAAGCTGTTCTGATTATTTTTAGGCGCATGATAATGGAGCTGACAATGAATAAAACGACCTGGTGAGTGTATTTTCAATTAATTAATATCGTAAAACAGATGTTTCTGTTTTCAACATAATGATTAAAAATGTGAAAGCCTCCACTTATTAAATAGGTTTACAAAGTGAACCATGAGATGATAATCAGTCTTCTGTAACATTTCAGTGAATTATGAAGGTAAGTATCCAGTACTTTGGTAGTTCATTTGTTTTCATTATTGGTTTTTTTTTTTTAATCTCAAATTAAGAGTAAGCAATCCTATGACATAATAGTAGATTCTTGCATTTTAACCTGTCATCAAGCAAGTTTTGTCCAAAAGCGGTAACTGGTGGTTAATGATATCATAATCCATAATCCCGGGAGCGTTGGCTAATCACTCCAAAACGCTTTTAAGCTGATTTTATTGCTGTAAAGTTGAAGTTCTAAATTCATTTTGGGAAAATGATTGTTTTAAGTGATCCATCGTCAGAGGGCACTGAAATGCAGTGGTGTCGTGAAATGTGCTCACGTGAAGTGTTTCCTTCCTGCTTGCTGGTTTTTTGTTTGGTGTCTTTGTGTTGATGATACCCCAGAGGTAAGCAGTGCATGAGAGTTTCCTGTGATGGGCGTCTGTGCATCCCTCCAGCCCATGGGGTGCTCCCAGGGTTCTCAGTTCAGACAATAGCCTCGGAGCCCATCACCCCTTTCTCTTCCCTCCTGTGTGAGGAGGGTAGCCTCGTAGTAATACTTCTGCTTCTCCAGTCCAGTCCTTGC
>NW_011494635.1:1593802-1612663 GCF_000754665.1 Bison bison bison | reverse complement strand
AGTCAGACCCTCGGGGGCACCTGCCCCCGAGAAGTGCTCGGGGTCCCCATTTCCAGCCTATGGTCTAGATGGTGGAGCCGGCGCTCAGGGAGCCATGGGAGGGTCTGTCTGGGGAAATCACAGGGATGCAGCAGGTCTGAGCCAGCAGGACCTCCGGGGTATCAGGTCTGGCCCTTCTCTTTCTCAGGTGAGGAGGGGGTGGGCCCGGAGGAAGCAGACTGGGCAGAACATTCACAAATTCAGGAGCCCCCAGCATCAAAAAAGGATCATTGGAAGCTGTACCTTCTGGGGTCATCTTTCCCAGACTTTTAAACCAAGAAGCCATCATTAAAACATTACAGGGGTGAGCAAGGCGATTTTAACAAGAGTTCACAGCTGTGTCAGTGATGAACGTATGAGCGACGCTGACAGCTTTTGGCTGAAATGCCTGCCCCTTCCACCAACTGTATCAAGTGTTTCTGATGCCTTTCTTTCCTTTGAAAACTCTTATGAGTTCTGTGTACCAGTGTCAGTAATATTTTGGTATTTTTGACCATCTTTTTGAGGGTGAAAATTCTAGAAAATGAAACAACTCTCTGTTTGTTTAATAATTCAGAGATTTCCAGGTAAAAGTATTTAAAAAATCAAAATATTGGTATAGATTAAAATACTCACCAAGAAAAAAGTCCTCAGAGCATAGCCTGGAACGTGATTGATTCCCCCAGCAGCAGACCCTCCTGTGTGTTGAAGCACCAGACAAGCCCTGAATTCCCTCCCTCCCTTCTTTCATCCGTTAAATAACTTGGGTGCTTTCTCCTCTGAGGATGGAGGGTGAACTCGACGAACCGGGTCCCTGCCCTTTGAGGGGCCTCGGTCCTCATGGGCCTGAGAGATGTGAGGAACCCAGGGGCCAGGTCAAGCAGGTCCAGCAGTGGAGCTGGGGTGGGCAGCCTGGAGGCTGGGGAGGCCTCTCTGAGTGGGGCCAGGAAGGAAGAGCATCCCCACGGGGAGGAACTGCAGGTCACAGGCCTGGTGGATCCAGGCAGGACGAGACAGCACCCAGTGTGGTGAGGTGGATGCTGGGCAGTAGGTGGGTGGGAGGGAGCAGCCAGTGCCCAGGGCCCTCGGGCTGCAGGGAGGCTCCTGCCACCTCCGCTTGTATGTGAGAATGTGACGCCACCCAATGTACCTGTGTGCCACGGGAAGGAGAGACAGCGCGGGGAGCCCAGCCTCTGTGGCCCAGACCAGGCTGTAGCCTGGGAGGTGCTGAGAAGTGACTCCGAAAGAGGGGACAGCTTGTATGGGGCTGGGCAGGTGTGCAAAGAGATGAGGATGAAGTAGAAAACGAAGAGACAGGAAGAGCTGCCCCCCCCACCGCCACCCTCCCCAGCCTACCTCTGCCAGTGTTTCACAAAACACAGAGGAGCAAGCGAAAGTCAGAGCTGTGACCAAAGAATTTGCCAAACCAGAGGTCGTTTTGCACCCCCATTCTCTTCCAGGAGACTCTGTGTGGGAATGTTGTGGTTCCCAAGTTTTCTCAGGTTCAGAGGTTAAACCTGTCCCCTTGTCCGTGTCCCCCTAAGCTTCCGTCAGGACTCTGTTGTTGATAGCAGTGACTGGGACTGGGGTTTTATTGGAAAGTTACTATTTTTCTTGTTCTCAGTTTGCCAGATGGTATGGATGGGGCTCTTTTTCTTTCACTTGAGCATCACAGAAGGCACACAGCCCTCCAGCTGTGACAAGGCCGTGGGGACCCTGGACAGGGTGGGCCACCGGCTGTCCCCAGCCCTGCAGCGTTTCTTCCCTCGTCCTCCTCAAAGTTGCCAGCTGTTCCAGGCATGTGTGCATAGGCCCGCCTGACCCCAGAGCTCTTCTCCCGAGCTTGCAAGATCCCTGGATTAGGGGCCTGGTGGGCAGGCTCAGTGGGGGTGCCTACAGAGACTGGGATGGGAGTCAGACAGGGTCACCCACAGGAGGGCAGGAGACCCTAGAGTAGCAGAATGGGATCCAGCACGGTGTTCATAGAAAACACTGTTTCGACATGCAGGAACGTGAGAGCGGTCTAAAGGAACCGAGATTTGAGATCTCATTATCCGACCTGGACCGATTCTTGGTTTTATTGCTGATGAGCACAAAGTTCCAAGGATGAACAAGTGATTCATGCACAAGACCTTGAACAAGTAGTTAAAGGGACCTGGTGATTTCTGTCCCTTATGCAGAAGATAACCTGTTCTCTGTTTCCATGGCATCTGGGGAAACACATGAAGGATGTAACTCAGCTGTAAGAGAAAAACGCCCTCTGGCTGTGCGAGAGAATTTGTCACCATATCACAGAGTTGAGCCATAAAGAAAGCTGAGTGCCAAAGAATTGATGCTTTTGAACTCTGGTGCTGGAGAAGACTCTTGAGAGTCCCTTGGACTGAAAGGAGATCCAACCAGTAAATCCTGAAGAAAATCAACCCTGAATATTCATTGGAAGGACTGATGCTGAAGCTGAAGCTCCAATACTTTGGCAACCTGATGCGAAGAATTGACTCGTTGGAAAAGACCCTGATGCTGGGAAGGATTGAGGGCAGGAGGAGAAGGGGACGGCAAAGGATGAGATGGTTGGATGGCATCACGGACTCAATGGACGTGAGTTTGAGCAAACTCTGGGAGTTGGTGAAGGACCAGCAAGCCTGGTGTGCTGCAGTCCACGGGGTCGTGAAGACACAAATGAGTGACTGAACAACAACAAAGAGCTCAGGATAAATGACTCCATGATATAGAAAGGAAATATATGGGCTTTCTTCCCTGAAGACTGCTGCCTATGCAGAGTTCTATCTTGGGAAGCCTGGCAGGCTGTAGTCCATGGGATCAGGAAAACACGATTTAGTGACTGAACAACAGCAATCACAATGGGAGGTGTTATTTCCTGTCCCTAGTGTTTTATACTCTTTAAAGACCTTTCACATAAAACCCCTTCTCCATAGAGCGCTGTGATGGAGGTGTGGTGACCACAGTCTTCAGCGGTAGAGGGGGGCAGCGCTGTGCACAGAGTTGGGGTCTTCCAGGCAGAAAGCTCCATGGCCTGAGCACCTAGTGATGACCCTTCCCAACCCTCCTTCCTACCTGTGGGAGTGCTGTGGGGCTTGGCCACCTGACACTGCCAGCTGCAGACCTCCCCAGAAAGTCCACATTATTTTCCATCACAATAGTCAGACTTCTCAGGTTAGGTAAAATCATGGATGTGAAAATGTAAGAGTGCTGCTTAAGTTCACCTAAGCACAGCTCTCCACTGAGTGCCTTCAAGGGGCCGATACAGCTGGAGAAACAGCCTCACCCCCATTTTTACAAGGGAAGGGAGTCAGGCTGGGGTGAGACCCCTGTGGTCCTGTCTGTTGATTTGGGCATAGGAGATATACTTGTTGAACCATGGTAACATAAAGTAGTTTATTTTGATAAGTATGGTGTTCATTCTGTAATTGGCATTCAGATACTTTTGAATTCACTTCAGTTGAGTTCAGTCTCTCAGTCATGTCCAATTCTTTGCGACCCCATGGACTGCAGCACGCCAGGCTTCCCTGTCCATCACCAACTCCTGGAGCCTACTCAGACTCATGTCCATCGTGTTGGTGATGCCATCCAACCATCTCATCCTCTGTCATCCTTTTTTCCTCCTGCCTTTAACCTTTCCCAGAATCAGGGTCTTTTCCAATGAGTTGGTTCTTTGCATCAAGTGGCCGACGTATTGGAGTTTCAGCTTCAGCATCAGTCCTTCCAATGAATATTCAGGACTGATATCATTTAGGATGGACTGGTTGGATCTCCTTGCAGTCCAAGGGACTCTCAAGAGTCTTCTCCAACACCACAATTCAAAAGCATCAATTCTTCAGTGCTCAGGGTTTTTTATACTTTTGAGTAACACGTGATTATCCATTTTGCTGAATTCTTACAAGAATTTCTTGTACCTATACATGTGAGTGCTTTGGAGGTGTGATTAATAACATGAGTTTTTATTTTGGGTGCCCCAGGGAACAGATGTTGCAAATACTGCTCAGGATAACAGAAGCTGTCATGCAGAAGCCAAAGGATAAACAAATCAAGGACTTGTTTGCCCAGAGCTTGGCAGGGTTACTGTTTAGGGTAAGTCTTTTTGTTTTTTTAATTAAAACACTGCAAATGTAAGAAATGAATCGGATTTTTTCAGCAAATCAGTTTTAATCATTGAGAATTTCAAGAGTAAAATTGGACTGCCTTTAAAAAGTTTCTAGAAATTTAACTAGAAAATTTCCTTCTTGAATGTTCTCTTGAGGGTTGTAATCAGTCTTTATGGTTAGTGCTGGGCCTTTAGGCCTTCCCACCTCTCTGCCATCTGCTTCCTCTTTTGATTTCCTTAAGGTTACTAGAAGTTAGGAAGACAACAAGTGCTGATGGTCTTGGTCTCAGGCCAGGTAGATTTGAAGAGGTGCAGGATGGACAGAGCACGGGTGTGTGGATAGGATGGGAGATGTTAAGATAGGAATGCAGTTGTGAGGGCTGTCGGTGTGCTTAGCGATTGTGTTTAAAGCCTCAGGACTGAGTGGGATCACCTGGGAAGAGGGGATGTGTCAGAGAAAGAAGGCCATCTCCCTGATGGTGGAGGTGAAGGATGGTGTCTACAGGACGTGCACGTGGGCCACCAGGGAGCAGATAGAAAGGTCTGGAAGCCAGCAGAGATGTCTGGGCTAAACAGTGAGCAGATGGCCCTGGAGCCACGAGAATGGGGACCAAGACCCAGGTGGAAGGTGGGCTGGCAGAGGGTGGAGTGAGTGTGGAACATGGTTGAGTGTGGAAGATAGATGAGTGCAGACAGTTCTTTTAATAAATTTGCTTCAAAAGGGGAAGAAAGGGCTGTAGCTCGAGGTTCAGGGTTTCAGGGTTCACAGGATTCAAGGTAACTTTGTGAGGTTTTTTGGTTTTTTTTTTTTTTTTTTGCGATAAGTAAGGATTGGATCATGTTTCCATGCTTATGGGTAGGAGCTGGGGAAGTTGGATGGGCAGGGGGTCAAGGTAACGTGGGGTTAACAGAAGTACAGAGGTTGAGGAGGAGGCTGGGAGCAGGGTGGGGGGCATGCCTGGTAGAGCAGGGCCCCCTTGGTGCCCGTCCAGCATCCAGGGGAGGAGCTGAGAAGACTGGGGCCTGGTGGGCAGAGGGTCTGCATGAGTCATCTGCTGCAAGTCAGGCAGGAGCTGGGGCAGGTGGAGGTTTACCTGTGGGAGAGGTCCCTGCAGAGATGGGGGCAAGAGTGTCTCAGAAGACAGAACAGGCTCCCCAGGTCCCGCCAGGACTAGCCTCAGATACTAGCATCGTTTTGAATCAGTATCTTTGTTCAAAATGATAACTGATTTCACAGTAGCTCAAGTCTTGATTGCCATTGACCAGATGCATTTTCAGAAATTAAACTCAATACCCAAAACACTTTTTACTTTAAAATTCTACTTCAGTTCAGTTTAGTCGCTCAGTCGTGTCTGACTCTTTGTGACCCCATGAATCCCAGCACGCCAGGCCTCCCTGTCCATCACCAACTCCTGGAGTTTACTCAAACTCATGTCCATCGAGTCGGTAATGCCATCTCATCCTCTGTTGTCCCCTTCTCCTTCTGCCCCCAATCCCTCCCAGCATCAGAGTCTTTTCCAATGAGTCAACTCTTCGCATGAGGTGGCCAAAGTACTGGAGTTTCAGCTTTAGCACTAGTCCTTCCAATGAACACCCAGGACTGATCTCCTTTAGAATGGACTGGTTGGATCTCCTTGTACTCCAAGGGACTCTCAAGAGTCTTCTCCTGCACCACAGTTCAAAAGCATCAATTCTTTGGCGCTTGGCTTTCTTCACAGTCCAACTCTCACATCCATACATGACCACTGGAAAAACCATAGCCTTGACTAGATGGACCTTTGTTGGCAAAGTAATGTCTCTGCTTTTTAATATGCTGTCTAGGTTGGTCATAACTTTCCTTCCAAGGAGTAAGCGTCTTTTAATTTCATGGCTGCAGTCACCATCTGCAGTGATTTTGGAACCCAAAATAATAAAGTCTGCCACTGTTTCCACTGTTTCCCCATCTATTTGCCATGAAGTGATGGGACTGGATGCCATGATCTTTGTTTTCTGAATGTTGAGCTTTAAGCCAACTTTTTCACTCTCCTCTTTCACTTTCACCATACTAATAGTAATTTTAAGTATTTTGTCAAAAGCACACTTCTTCCAAGTGACAATTGAATTCTTTCATCGATCCATCATTTTCAGACGCTCATAGTGGCCTGGATCCGAGCAAACCTCTGTGTGTACGTCTCCCGGGAGCTCTGGGACGACTTTCTCGGGGTGCTCTCCTCCCTCACGGACTGGGAGGAGCTGATCCACGAATGGGCCAGCATCATGGACTCCTTGACGGCTGTGCTGGCCAGGACTGTGTACGGAGTTGAGATGACCAATCTACCTCTGGACAAGTTAAGTGAACAGAAGGAAAAGAAACAGCGAGGCAAAGGTATTCCATCTCTGGCCCCTCTGGTGACCCCAGGTGTCTGAGCTGAGTGTATGCATGCATGCTAAGTCGCTCCAGTCATGTCCTACTCTTTCCGACCCTATGGACTGTAGCCCGCCAGGCCCCTTTGTCCAAGGGATTCCCCAGGCAAGAACACTGATGTGGGTTGCCATGCCCTCCTCCAGGGGATCTTCCTGACCAAGGGATCGAACCCACGTCTCCATGTCTCCTGCATTGCCAGGCGGGTTCTTTACCACTAGCACCACCTGAGAAGTCCGAGGCTGAGTAGGAGTGTATATTAAACTCCAGGCAATCATTGCATGGAATTGCATCAGCTGAACCAATGGTGTCTTTTTAACAGTGGCATTCAGTCACATATCCTAGCTCTGTGTCCCCTTCCTAAGGATGATAGATGGATGCAGGGGCTGTGGGGGAAGGAGGAGGGAGGAGGAGAACTGAGAGCTGTAGTGATAGCAGTGGAGGCGGGGACACCTTCTCTGCTGTCACCCTCACAGGAGGCTGTGAAATGCATGCCACTCTCCCCACATCACAGATCAGACACTCAAGAACAGAGTCCATAGTGATCGGCTCGTTTGAGGGGTCACACAGCTAAGAAGTGGTAAAGCTGGAAATCAAAGCCAGACAAGTCCCGCTCAAGACACCCCAATATTTGTCATCTTTCTGCTACCTTCATGGGGAAGGTGGAGGATTCAGTGCTTCCCATGGAGTTGTTTAGCTTTGTTCTGTTTCAGGGTGAGAACTATAGTGAGACTTGGAGTCAGATCCAGCTGGGAACATCAGTGATGGTGTCTGTTGAGATGACACTTTGGAAGTCCATCCTTGTTAA
Source organism: Bison bison bison (assembly GCF_000754665.1). Lineage (NCBI taxonomy): Eukaryota > Metazoa > Chordata > Mammalia > Artiodactyla > Bovidae > Bison > Bison bison. The sequence continues at coordinate 1,605,337 of NW_011494635.1, read as the reverse complement.
CGTTTTTTAAGGCTGTGACACAGTCCTTGGGTTAATTCCCTGTCCTCCAGCTTATTATGTAACCATTTTGAGTCTGCTCATAGAAATACATGTAATGCAGTAGATAAAGTATGTAAGGATGCTGGGACAGAATGAACAGTGTTGGAGCTGCAGCAGGTGGATAAAATGCAAGGATGCAGGTGAAGAGCCTCAGGGCTGCACGGGGAGGCAGGGAGGGGGCAGATTTGACTCTGATCATCAACAGGGTAGCATCAGAGCATCACCGAGGGCAGAAGGTGTGAACAGCCTACCTGCCTGGCTTTTCCAGGTCCCAGGATCTGAGAGGAGTTTTTCCTCCAAAGACTCCCGAAGGGTATGATATCTGGCGTGGTCAACTGCAACCTCCACAATGGTCTTAGCGTAGGTTGTGTCAGTTAGCTTTGCCATGTGACAAAGAACCCCAAAATATAATGGCTTCAAATAGCACTGTTTATTTAAATTATGATTTTATGGATTGGCAGTCGGGGTTGGCCTCCCTGGGATGGATCTGCTGGCCTCACAGCTGCACCTGCCATCAGCCGGGCTGTGACCTGCTCACAGCTCTGCTGTCGGGCTGGCCAGCTGTCAACTGCAGTAGTGGAGGTGAAGGGGCTAAACACGCTTCCTCACCCCTGCAGGCTTGCTCAAGCTGTTCACCTAATGGCTTAGGGGTCCAGGAGCAGCGGGAGGGCAAGCCCATTCTCAAGTGTATTTCAGATCTCTGCTTGGCCAGTGTTTGCTGCCAAAGTATGTAATGTGTTGGAGCTTAGAGTCAGTGGGGGAAAGGATGACAGAGGATGTGGGATACAGGAAGTGCGAACCAATTATAATGATTCGTTAGCCGCAGAGACATGTAATTAACATGACTGGTTCCTAGAATGTCTCCACTGCCATCTGTGAGTAGCTCCCAGGGGCATCAATTAGTAAGAGCAAGTCAGTGAGAAACCAAAACTAGCTAGTTGAGGTCTGGGGCATTCCAGTGAAACTGTCCAATCCCAGTTTAGGTTTAGACTGTCTACTGCAATGATGTCTTTACATACTTTAGGCAGAAGATCCCTTTTTGTTCCTCCCTCGTTGAAGCTATACAGAGCCCCTTCTTTAAAAAAAATATACAAGAGTGGAGATATGGGATGAAGTCAGGGCAGGGAGCCCAGAGCCTGGGCCCTGGGCCTCTGTAGTGACCTCTGTAGCAGCTCTGAGGGTCTCTGTGTAAACCCAGAGTCCAGGAGGGTCAGGATGCTTCTATCCAAGAACTTGGTTTCCTAAGACTGTGGGTCTCAGCCCAGCAGAGTCTACCTGACGAGGATGCCTTTCAGGATAGAGGGAGTGGCTGAGACAAAGTAAGGATCTTCTCAAAACTCAGCACATTCCCCAACTCCTCAAATTCTTATAATCCTCCCTCCCTTTGAACCCCCAGAATATTCTCTTCCCATCCACCGTGTGAACACAGATTCCTAGGCTTGTCAGAGATAAGCTTGTCTTGGGAAGGTAAACAACTTAAAAAAAATGCTATTTATGGACAGATACAGAACAAATTTGGTTATTTAATGACCATGACAAATATTTCTGATTTATTCATGTTGCTTTATTCCAAAAATGGATATAAATATTTACTGTAGAAATCCTTGCTGTATAAGCAGTAGACTTGCGGAAACAAAGTACACTCTCAGAAGAATCTGGGTGTGCAAATGAGCCACAGGTGGCATCCGCCAGCCATGTGCCCAGAACCCTCTAAGTGTCTCTTTCTCTTTTCTTCTGTATCCGTTTGATCCCTGACCACTCACTTGATATATTTGTCTAGAGCAGTATGAGAGGAGAAAAGATGAATCCCAGATCTTCAACATTTTACTGTTTCGGAGCTTCACTTAAAAAGGATTTTTGTATTGTTTTTAGCATTTCATTGACTTTGCTCACTTGACTATAATTAGAGTTCATGGGCATGCATTTCTCTCGGGGATTTGTGGAGAGGTTTGCGTCTGCAGGACAGAATACTGCTCTAAAATCAGTGATCTCTCGTTTTCTGGTTTATAGAAGCATTTTTTGGAGTGTCCCAGGAGCAGTAGTTGGAGAAGGAAATGGCAACCCACTCCAGTATTCTTGCCTGAAAAATTCCATGGACAGAGAAGCCTGGTGGGCTATAGTCCAAGGGATTGAAAAGAGTCAGACACGCCTGAGCGACTAACACACACAGGGAGCAGTGGTATAGTTCATTTGACATTGTTCTTACATTGAGAAAGATGTGTTCATGTTTTTGTACACCGGAATGAGTGCTGTGAAGATAGGAGAATTTTCTTGAGGCCACTGAAGGGGCTTGAAAAATACTTTGGCAACAGGAATTTTCAGTTGCCTGATGGATGACTCACCTCCTAAATTGCAGTGTAGGAAGTGGTACCCAGTCTGCTGCAGGAGAACCTGCTGATTATACGTCACTCTATGTAGGGGGTTTGCTGAGCGGCACGGGCTAGGGGAGGAATCATGAAGAAACCAGCCCCTGGATTGTGTTTCTCGTCTCATAGGCTGTGTTCCAGATTCTCAGAAAGGAAGCACCGTGGGGAGGTCCTTTTCTCTGAGCTGGCGGAGCCACCCCGACGTGGCCGTGGCCGAGCCCATGAGATTCAGGAGCGCCACCACGTCCGGGGCGCCAGGGGTCGAGAAAGCCAGAAACGTTGTCCGCCAGAAGGCAACCGGTAAGCGCAAGTCCTAGTATTTCTCCATGGAATGGATGTATAGGAATTATAGGATTTTAATGGATTTATAAGGATTTTTTTTACAGCTTTAAAATTCCACTCAGAACTTAAAGTACGAGGCCTTTTACTGACTGAGATGTCACTATATCTTTTCAGCTTTCTGTCTACTTTTCCAAATCGTGGTTTTTACTATTTATTTCTAAATTCTGCATCATGATAAAGAACTTGAGATGTGAATATCAAGTGAGATGTTTGGTGCAAAAGAGAGAAAATTGGCGTTTTGTTTGAATCTTGAGGAAGATGGATTCTTGGTAATTGCACAGCCGGCTGCGTTGTTGTTCAGTGTTCATCTTAAGACAGCGTGGAAACTTAGTCCACCAAAGAAAAGGAGATTAAGGCTTTAGTTTTCAGGACTGGAGGAAGAATCTACGTTTTCTGCTTCTTAGGAAAATGGCACCTTACATGTTTGTTTACACGACCATACAGTCAGTTAGAATGAATAAGAACTTGAATGGGAACCTCCCGTTAATCACACCGTTGCTACACTTTATTCTTAAAAGAGAGAACTCTTTAGTGTGAGCTTGTATACAGTATTTAATAAGAACAAGTAAAGCTCCAAGCCCTCCCAGTGACAGATTCCTGTCTGGGACTTACGTGGCAGTCCAGTGGTTAAGACGTCACCTTCCAGGGCAAGGGATGCAGGTTCAGTCCCTGTCCTAAAGATCCCACATGCTTCACAGCCAAGAAAAACAAAAATATGAAACAGAAGCAACATTGAAACAAATTCAGTAAAGACTTTAAGAATGGTCCACATCAAAAACAAAGCCAAAGTTAAGACAGATTCATGTAGGTTTGCTTTTCACATCAATAATGCCATGCAATTGAAATTGATACTCAGCATGTTGACTACAGAGAGAAAGTCACAATTTCCTCTGATCATAAACCAAAGATTCATTGACACTCTGCATAATTTCCAGTGCTCAGTCAAGGCTTCCAACAGATGCCTTAGAATCCTGTTGTTTTTATGAAAATATATTACACGTTAACCCTAACTGCCTCATTGTTTTTCCGATAATATTTGTGGGTCATTATCCCTCATTTACTGCTTCCTTTATCCTCTCCCTGAGGAGAGACCCAGTTCCCGGAAACAGGCAGCTTTGGGAAGGCTCACTCACCTATTTCCTTTCTCATCCAAGAGTTTCTTCTCTCTCTTCCACCACTGGGTCCTTGAAAGGGATCAGAATAGGAGTTCATGCCATGCTTGGGCCTCCCACACTGCCTGTTGCCCCTCTCAACCCCTGAATTACAGAGGGGAAGGGGACAAAAGTGCTCATTCAAAGCACTTTTTAAAACACGGGTTGCCATTCCTTCTCCAGGGCATCTTCCCGACCCAGGGGTTGAACCCAGGTCTCCCGAATCACAGGCAGATTCTTTACTGTCTGAGCCACCAGGGAAGTCCAAGAATACTAGAGTGGGTAAGCCATTCCCTTCTCCCAGGGATTGAACTGGGGTCTCCTGCCTTGCAGGTGGATTCTTTACCGGCTGAGCGTCCAGGGAAACCCTCTCACATGTTAACATAGACAAATGATTCTATGTTGCATGTTCTATATGCCACTACTTGGCCAAAGCACAGCCGTAGGAGAGATTGCACTTTCGTTTTTCAACAGGTATTCTAGACCAACCATACAGTAGAGGTGCTGGTAGGTTTTAGAAAATCCTCTGTGCCTGTTTGGCAGTGTTCTCAATTGCCTGAGAAGCCATGCAAAAACAAGTAAAATCAAGTAAAGGCGCTTGTAGAGTGTGTCACTTCAAAACCATAAACCTGACCTTTGTAGGAGTCATTCAGTCAAAAACACTTAGAACCCTAACCTTTAACAGATAGTGAAGATGAGAGCTATTGAGTTGGACAGATCTATTATCTTCTTGTATCGGGTTGGCCAAAAAGGTTGTTTGGATTTTCCATAGAATCTTACAGAATAGCACAAATGAACTTTTTTGCCAACCCAATATTTTATACACATGGCAGCCCACTCCAGTATTCTTGCCTGGAAAATCCCGTGGACAGAGGAACCTGATGGGCTATATAGCCCATAGGGTAGCAAAGAGTCAGACACAACTAAAGTGACTGAACAACAACAATGAATATATGTGTATTTCCTATTTTATATTTTTAAAATTTTAAAATATTATGACTTTTTTTGTTGCCTGTGAAGACAATGATTTTTGAAGATTTTACTATATCATACTGTTTTATAAAAGTAATCTATCTAGACTACATATTAGAATTTTTACTCACTTCAGTTTTTTTTTTTTACTTATCTTTAGTCTTCTGAGGAGGCCCAGAATATTCTCATGGTAGATTTTGGTTGTGTAGAGGCCCCCTTTTAATGAGGGAACAGCAGCTCATGACATTAGGTTTTGCACTGTTAGCATGAAGATGTTTATTATGGAAGACCTATTTGAAAGTGTCTTTTTTTCTAATCCCAGTAAGAGAATATTATAAGATTATTCTAGTTTGCCCCACAGACTATACTTAGACTGAGAAAATGTCAGTGATAGTGGCGAGAGGGAAATATAAAATCAGCAATTGTGGAGTGAGGAAATGATGATTAATTTAACAGAGAATTAACTCTTTTGCACCTTAAAAGGACAGGCAGGGAGAATCTTAGAGAATTAAAAAGTTGACCTTGTTTTCCTGAGTGTGAATGATGCTAAAACCTTACATGTCTAAAGTGAATGGTTAAAGCAGATTTTCACACAAAATAACCTATATTTTATTATTTCTAAAATATCTAGTGATCAATTTTGGAAAAATGCACAATTATTTGATTTATAAAAGGAAAACTTTTAAAATGAAGCATCCCTGACATTGAGACATGGACACATCTTTCAGGAAATTTGAAGTCAAGTTAGTTTGATGTTTACACAGAAGTTGTCTTCACCTAAATAGTATCTAACATGTTTATGATTATGCATTGCAGACAGTTCTCTAGAGCTGGGAATTCTGGTAGTCAGAGAGTGGGGAAAAGACAGGAAAAGTAAGAAGTTTGCTTTTTGCAAAAGCCTCACTACCATTTGTAGGTCTATTTCATTAATGTTAAATAAAATCATGTGGAAATAATACAGTAAGTGAACCTTCCTAGTTGTGTTTTAAAGACTAAACTGGTTTTCCTGATGATGGTTTCATATGTATGAGGCGTATTCTCTCCTTACGTCCATTCATTTCCTCAAATGGTTTTCAGTAGCAATATATAGTATATAGAAAAGTTAAGAACATCCTAAAGTTTGTAGTAAGAAATTATGGACTTAATCAGCATAAAGTGTGATTTCAAAGGCTGTGTTTCATGAAGATTTTAACTTTTTTTCCCAAATGTCAGATCCTTGAGTCTGCAAGTTGACTTTTATGTGTTCTTGAGCTTTAGAATAATTGAAGTGATTTGCTTTTAAATGCAGTCGTCTCTCAGTAAGCCTGATTATTTATGAAACAGTTTTTATCTTAAGTTAGATTCTTCCCTCCCTCACCATGGTCTTTTTGTTTGGGTCCTTTTAGAAGAGAAAACTGGTTATAACGTCTGCCCAAGTAAACAGACGACCCAAACGCAAATCTGATACACAGCAGAAAAAAAAAGGAAAGGCTCAACACACAAGGCATTCCAAAACGGAGATCAATCATTTGTGAATGGCCCGTTCTCCTCGCCATCAGCGTGACTGAAAGTTGGCTGTATTTAGAGACTTATCATTAAATCCTGTGTGTTGTGCCAACTTCCTTTAAAGTCTGAAGTGACCTCCTTTGAATATTTAAAGCGAGCCCAGAAAAATAGTAATAATAAGGAAAAGGAAGAAGTGAAAGATCTTGATGTTCTTCTGACACTTGACTCTGTTGCTTTGTCTCTCCTGGAAGCTAAGCGAAGCCAGTCTATCAGCAACTGTGCCCACCTCTCTGAGGCTTTGCCCGCTACTAAAAGCGTCCCACTCCTCCTCCACACCGTGAGCGCTCTCTTCCCTGGTCTCTCTTACTCTTCTTGCTCCCACAGGCTGTCAGGTACTGTAATACTGTCTCTTCTGTCCCACTGTGTCCCTGGGCTGCTCCCGCTTGCTTGCTCGCTCGCCCCTGGGTCTGCCTTCCTTTGTTAATATCCCCGCCTCACGCATGTGTGCCTGGCCATTGCACTTGGCGTTTATTTTCAAAGAATGTCAATTGTTTCTAGGTAGTTAGATGCTCAGTAGCAATTAAATAGTCAAGCAGAATCTCTGCATCTGGGCTTTGCATTCTGAGCTGAGAACCATACTTTTTTTCTTTTTTTATTGGAATATAATTGATTTACAATGTTGTGTTAGTTTCTGCTGTACAATGAAGTGAATCGGCTCTGTATATACATATATCCCCTCCCTATTGGACTTCCTCCTGCCCCCCCATCCCACTGCTCTATGTCATCACAGAGCACCAAGCTGAGTTCCTTATTTTATACACCAGGTTCCCACTAGCTGTTTTACACACAGTGGTATATATATGTCAATGCTACTCTCTCAATTCATCCCACCCTCCCCTTCTCCCCTTGTGTCCACATGTCCAGAGAACCATAGTTTTAAGAGGGGAAAACAGTGATGCCAGCCTTGTGTGCCTTGTATATGGAGCCTATAGAGTGGAAGGGAATCTTCGTAAAATTCTACAGTGGTTCTGAGCCTGCCAATGTTAGTGTGTTTGCTGGGCCTCCCTCAGAATGAATGAACTGGAAAAGTTATGCAGGCTAGAGTTCCTTGGAGTGAATAAATCATATTCATGTATAAAATAATGATCAGTTTACACAGATTCATACTGATTATTGAGTATGAAAAATAACAATGAGTAGTAAAAACAATTTGAGTAAAAAAAATAACAATGGTGAAAATTGCTAATTTTCAAAAGAAATGTTATTCCCGGCCTTTAGCCAGTTAAAATTGAGTTCAGCTACATATTGTTTATATAGTTGCCCTTTCTGGTTTATTAAGATGTTGTCGCATCAAAAGTAATTATTAGCATGGACACCTTAACAAAAGGATTTATAGTGAATAATTAGGTCTGTGTCTACTTATTTCTCTGTGATCCCAAAATGAATCTTCTTACTGAAGAGGGAAGTGTTTTCATGTCCTTTTGGTCTCAGAAAGATAGTATTATAGATTAGTATCTATTTAATATTGGAGATAGCTTAATTGTGGCTTTGAGTGGCAATAAATCATGTCATACTCTGGTTTAGCACAGCAACATACCCTTGATGAATACATAAAATGTCATGTTACTTACTTCTAGAATATGATAGAAGAATAAGAACTGCGTTTCTTAGAAAGCTCTTTTTGTCTAGTAAATATTGAAGGTGGAAAATAGTAAGAATGGTACATGAGAAGATGGTCACCAGTCAGTTAAATCACTGATGAACATTTAACTGCTTCACAATTTGGTTTAAAAAAAAAAAAACTCCAACCTGGAGATGATTAAAAAAGTATTTTAATTAGTTTTGCTTTCTATGTGGCTGATATATGCCCATAAGGTAAAAAGTGTTCCTTTTTCACATCCCATTTTTTCCCCCACTCCATTTTGTTTAAGTTTTTTAAAATAGTTTGCCCAGAATATGTTCTCACAAGAAATCTCTTCCTGTTAGTAATCTCATTTTGGAGGTTTTTTTCCCTCAATCATTATTATATGTTAGTTGACTCAGGTTCTCAATTCCCATATGTATGTACACAGTTCCAACAGAAGTTGAATAAGATTTCAAGCAGGGATTCTCAACTGGGGACGATTTGCCCCCCAAGAACATTTAGCAGTGTCTGGTGACTTTGGTAGTCATCAAGCCAGGGTCCTGCTCCCTGTGTCCAGGAAATGGATGCCGCTAACCGTCTTACAATGGACAAGGCTGCTGCAGAGAGCCCTCTGACCCAAAATATCAATGGTACTGAGGCTTGAGAGATCTCGATTTAGGGTGGAATGAAGCAGGCCGTGCTTGGTCTATGTTTCTGTGCCTTCACCATCCTCCTCCTGGTTTTAGGGCGAAAAGGACCTAGCGGTACAGTGACTTTGAGGATGATTTGCTGATGTTTCATCTGCAAACCACAGTTTGCAAGCTCTTCCCTCGTCTGATGCCATGTCTGCTGTACTAGTAAAGTGATCCACGGTCCTGGGTGACTGTTGTATTAAAGGCCTGGGCCCAGAAACGACGTGTGTCAGTCCTCAGTAGGAGATTTTATGTCCCCCGTGGGTTGGCCCACGAGAGGATTAAATGTGTGCTCCATTTTAAACTCTGGTGCTGGCTTATCTTGCTAACCTGTTGCTAAATACAGATATAGTCGGCTAGGCATACATCCGTGTGTGCATAATACACAGACACTTTTTTTATGTTTGGCTGTGCTGGGTCTTCATTGCTGTACTCAGGCTTTCTCCTGCAGCGAGCAGGGGCTCCTCTTCACTTGCAGTGTGAGGGCTTCTCATTGGGAGGGCTTCCCTTGTTGTTCCTGTGTTCCCTGCACTGGCAGGCAGATTCCCAACCACTGGACCTCCGGGGAAGTCCTACAGACACTTTTAAAGTTGCCCCTCTTTACTATAGATGACAATCGGCTAACTTTGTGTTCTTTTAGGTTAACGTTTCTTGGTTTTGTTTCTTGTCTCACCAACATGTGTTTTAATAATATAACCAGTAGACAATTTCTTACCTTCATCCACTCTGATGTCTTATTCTGATCCCTTTGGGATGCCTTATTTGATCACAGCAGAATTCTGGGACAGTCACGACCACCTGTATCCTGTTAATTCGTATGAATAGCTGCATAAAAGAACACGTTGAGGGTGAAACTGGCAGTTTCAGTGACTTCCTTTTTTTATTCTCTTCGATGGAAACAGTTCTTTCCAGCTGTTTTGCACTTTTAACTGCTTTTATGTTCAGACATTTATCAATCTGTAGCACAGGCCATGCAGATGGTAGGCTTTATGTTTCTTTGGAGAATATTATAATGGTTGTAATTAGAGGGTCATGATCTTCTTTTGTTCCAAAGGAGGCTTAATGGGGCCTGATTGAAAGCCTCACTTTGCTGCCCCTGCATCTGGCTTTATGGCTTCCAGGTAGCACCGGGTTGTCGGGACGTGCTTATGAACAGGGTCCCCAGCGTCCTTGTGGGACACGTCAAGATGTTGAATTGATTTATGTCTCTTGTGCTTTTTATAGGGTCAAGTTGGTTTGTGGCCAGTGTTTTAAAAGTTAGGAAACTACATGATTAATTTTGCTTGTGCAACCTCGTATGAGGAGTAAACAGAACCCGAAATTTTGGTAATTGAAGAATGAGTCTCAGTCTGTTTAGTAAGATGGATTAAGGAAGCCTCAAATTAGAGAGTGAATGAAATGTCTTTGAAAAGTAGTCAGACGTTTGGGATAAATTGAAGTTTCTGAAGAGTTTGCACACTTAATTTAATCACACTAACTCTTCTTTCAGTGGGGAAAAATGAAATCAGCCCTTATTTGATCATTTTTTAGTGCTTTGAATGAGCTTTAGAAAGCAGTGATTTAGTAATGGGCGTTGCGTAATGTAGCCTCTCAAGAAGCTAAAAAGTTGGTGCTTTTAGAGTTTGGGTTACTAGGTTAGTCCTGCTTGAGAGAATGTGCGTAATCTGGTGATTCTGAGATAGGATTCATTGCTTTGAAGTGATTTGAATGGTGTAATATTCAAAACAGAGACTGCATCAGACCTCCCAGCATTTATAATGTCCTTTTTATGTAACTTAGACTGTCCTATTTCTGTTTTGCACATCAGATAATCCTCTACCTTGATATTTGCCTATCAGTGTTGTTATTTAATGACTAAGTCATGTCCAACTCTTTGCAATCCCATGGACTACAGCTCACCAGGCTTCCTTGTCCTTCACTATCTCTCAAAGTTTGCTCAAACTTCGTGTCCATTGAGTCAGTGATGCTGTTTAACCATCTTATCCTCTCCTGCCCCCTTCTCCTCCTGTCCTCAATCTTTCCCAGCATCAGGGTTTTTCTAGTGAGTCAGCTCTTCACATCAGGTGGCCAAAGTATTGGAGTTTCAGCTTCAGCATCAGTCCTTCAGTGAGTATTCAGGGTTGATTTCCTTTAGGATGGACTGGTTTGATATCCTTGCAGTCCAAGGGACTCTCGAGTCATCTCAAACACCACAGTTCAAAGCATCAATTCCTAAGTGCTCAGCATACTTTATGGTCCACCTCTCACATCCATACATGACTACTGGGAAAACCATAGCTTTGACTATATGGACCTTTGCTGGCAAAGTGATGTTTCTGCTTTTAAATATGCTGTCTAGGTTTGTCATAGCTTTTCTTCTAAGGAGCAAGCATCTTTTACTTTCATGGCTGCAGTCACCATCCACAGTGATTTTGAAGCCCAAGATAATACAATCTGCCACTGTTTCCATTTTTTCTCCTTCTACTTGCCATGAAGTGATGGGATCCGATGCCATGATATTCGTTTTATGAATGTTGAGTTTCAGCAGTAGTAGTAGTGTTAGTTACTCAATCATGTCTGACACTTTGTGACCCCATGGTATCAATGTTCAGTTCAGTTCAGTCACTCAGTCGTGTCCGACTCTTTGCGATCCCATGAATCGCAGCACACCAGGCCTCCTTGTCCATCATCAACTCCCAGAGTTCACTCAAACTCATGTGCATCGAGTTGGTGATGCCATCCAGCCATCTCATCCTCTGTTGTCCCCTCCTCCTCCTGCCCCCAATCCCTCCCAGTGTCAGGGTCTTTTCCAATGAGTCAACTCTTCGCATGAGGTGGCCAGAGTATTGGAGTTTCAGCATCAGTCCTTCCAATGAACACCCAGG